>NC_091297.1:38805158-38857658 GCF_038502225.1 Cherax quadricarinatus | reverse complement strand
GTGTGTATGTGTGTGTGTATGTGTGTGTGTGTGTGTGTGTGTGTGTGTGTGTGTGTGTGTGTGTGTGTGTGTGTGTGTGTGTGTGTGTGTGTGTGTGTGTGTGTGTGTGTGTGTGTGTATGTGTGTGTGTGTGTGTGTGTGCGTGTGTGTGTGTGTGTGTGTGTGTGTATGTGTGTGTGTATGTGTGTGTGTGTGTGTGTGTGCGTGTGTGTGTGTGTGTGTGTGTGTGTAAAGCTTTCTTCGAGTGTTTTCTTTAGATATGAAAACATTATTTGTTCTCCGTGGATACATTTTATTGGGAGAAGGGGAAGGGAGTGAGCAGGTCACTACCGGATATAAGGTGGAAGACATCAAGGAACAGGGTGGCGAAAAACTCCATTATCTGAGTCGTCTCCTGCCTGGCGACACCCCCGGCTGTAGATTATTACTTTAGCGGCAGTGAATGGCGGCCCGAGCGGTACACTGGCTTTTTTTTGGGGGGGGGGGCTTATATTATCCTCCCAGGCCCCCGTGGCTCCCTGCTGCTGCTGCTGCTGCTGCTGCTGCTCTGTGTGTGTGTGTGTGTGTGTGTGTGTGTGTGTGTGAGTGAGTGTAGTTATCAGATGTTAAAGGTACTTGTCAATAACCATACGGTCTTTTCTTTAACGTGTGTAGTAGTAGTTGATGTGTGTGTGGTGGGGGGGGGTATGCAAGGCTGAGGCTGCAGGTGTTGAGCACTACCTCTTGGACCATCTCTTAATTACCACCCGGTGTAACTCCGATGCACTTGCTTTGAAAATCGTAACATTAGCAAGATAAACAAGTAACAAGAACAAGCAAAATTAACAAGTAACAGGAACAAGTAAGATTAACAAGTAACTAGAACAAGATAAACAAGTAACAAAAACAGGTAAGATAAACAATTAACAAGAACAAGAAAGATAAACAAGTAAGAAAAACAAATATGATAAACAAGTAAGAAGAACAGATAAGATAAATGGGTAACAACAACAAATGAGATTAGTAACACGAACAAGTAAGATAAACAAGTAACAAGAGCAAGTAAGATAAACAAGCAGCAAGAACAAGATAAACAAGCAAAAATAGCAAATAAGATAAACAAGCAAACAAGAACAAGTAGCAATAGCAGCTGGTAATATTTAAGGAAAACATCAGAACAGGTAAGATGAAGAACGAATAACAAGAAGCACAAAAGTAACAAGAACAATTAGTAACAAGAAGAACAAGCAACAAGAACAACAAGCAACATAGACAACATGTAACAAAGACAACAAGTAACAAGAGCGATAAGTAATAAGTAGCAAGAATAACAAGAAGAACAAAGAGCAACTAAGACATCAGGTAAGAAAAACAAGTAATAAGGAAAACAAGTAACAAATACAACAAGTAACAAGAATAACAACTAACAAGAATAACAATTAACAAATATAACAAGTAACAAGAAAAACAAGTAACAAGAATTACAACAAGTAACAAGAATTACAACAAGTAACAATAATAACAAGTAACAAGAACAACAAGCAACATAGACAAGAGGTAAGAAAAACAACAAGCAACAAGCCTCACACCTGTTCCCTGAGGCAGGTGTGGATCTGTGCTTATGTGGGTAACCTGAGAAGAGTGACTCGGAATTAATGTCACCATTACTGGTCCTTCCCCAGCTCTTCATCAGTCTTACTCTCTTCCCTTCTCTCTCTCTCTCTATCTCTCTCTCTCTCTCTCTCTCTCTCTCTCTCTCTCTCTCTCTCTCTCTCTCTCTCTCTCTCTCTCTCTCTCTCTCTCTCTCTCTTTCTTTCTTTCTCTCTCTCTCTCTCTCTCTCTCTCTCTCTCTCTCTCTCTCTCTCTCTCCCTCTCTCTCTCTCTCTCACTCTCTCTCTCTCTCTCTCTCTCTCTCTCTCTTTCTCTCTCTCCTTCCTTCTCTTTCTTTCTCGTCTCTTCTCTTTCATTTTATCTACCGTATCTTTATTGTCATTTTCTTCCTTCCTCTTTTTTTCCTCTCTACCTTCTCTTCCTCTTTTTTCTCTACCTTCTCTTCCTCTTTTCACTCTTCACTCTCTCTGTCTCTTCTTCTCTTTTTCCTTCTCTCTCTCTCTCTCTCTCTCTCTCTCTCTCTCTCTCTCTCTCTCTCTCTCTCTCTCTCTCTTCCTCTTTTTTCCTTTCCCTCCTACAATCAGTACTCTTTTCTCTTCCTTTTTCTCTCTTTCCTTTCTCCTCTCTTCCTCTTTCTCTCTTTTTATTTCTCGTCTTCTTTCTGTCTCAGTCAAAGACTCCTTTTATCCACAATAATATAGTATTCAACATGTATTTTTTTTATGTTATGAATGTACGTATATTTGCTTGTGTCCTCGACCATAGTTCTAAGACCTGAGACTCAGTCATGTTCTCAGGGAGCAAGATGAAGGAGGCCAGTACTTGATTTGCACGGGGTGTCACCTTCAGGAGAGAGTAGTCAGCCCGGAAAACAAAGTGCATGTTGCATTAGAAAAGAATACACCTGCCTTACGAAGTCCTGAACTCTCGTAAATACAAAATTCACTGCGGAGTTAGGATATTTATACGAATAACCTGCACATTGGAGAGAGGAGCTTACGAATACCGAAACGTCGTAGTAAGGTCCTATGTGCAGGTTATTTGTGTATTGTTCCAGTCACGTATTGTGCCTTTTTTGTTCTTTAGGATATTTGATAGTGAGCTGGTATAATCCCTAGTGGGCGAAACGTGTTCGCCATGAAATGCTATAACCTACATTGTGTATCTTTGTTTACGTATTGTCGGTATAATCTACCACTGTATTTACATACTAAAGTCACGTTTAATTTAATATCGGCAAAAGCATTTACTGATCTTGACATGATTATATTTCATTCAGTGATTGGCAAGAAACTCCGCAGTAGGTCCACCACATAGACAAAGAGATAAATCATAGCACCGTAACACTGTTTGCTGATGACGCCAGTTTATCTTCAATAGGATACAAAATCTTCCAGTGGGAGTCAGACAACAACATAATGTTCACTAAGAACAAGTTTTAGTTGCTCCACTATTGAGCACAAACTCAAATCATTCAGTCAAGCGGAGGCTTCATGTGCAAGACTTGGGAGTAATGATGTCAGAAGATCTTACATTTAAAGATCACAACAATGTTGCTATGGCTACAGCAAGAAATATGACAGGCTAGATAACTAGAACTTCCATGGCAAGAGTTGCTGAGCCTGTGATGATATTCTTTACGTCACTTGTTCTCTCCGGGCTGGAATATTGTTGTATAGTAACAGCTCCTTCAAGGTAAGCTAGAATACTTAACTAGAAAGCGTACGGAGAGCTTGCATTACACGTGTTCATGCAATCAAATTTGTAAGCTACTAGGAATGCCTGAAACAGCGTCATCTGTATTCCTTGGATAGTAGGAGAGAAAGGTACAGCATGATTTACACCTGGCAAATCCTGGAGGGACTGGTCCCAAAGTGTGAAAGCTAAAGACTTCACAGATAGTGCCAAATATCTCCAACAAAAATCAGGGAAGCGACGAGTACACTAAAACTAAACTAACTGAGTATCAGAGGTCCCCGACTCTTCAGTGAGTACCCTCAGTTTATGCATAAGGAAAATTACCACAGACCTCTGACTGTCTTCAAGAGGGAACTGAACAAGTTCCTCAAATCAGTTTCTGACCTGCTTGTTGGGCTGTGGTTTATACGTTACACTGCGTGCGGCTAGCAGTATCAGCTTAGTTGATGAGGAATTGATCCACCGGGAGGGCCTTTTCTAGGACCGGGCCGCTGGGCGTTGACCCCAGGAAGCATCGTTCAGATATCACTCAGGTATTAACTCTAGGAATCCTGGAAAAGTCTCTGTTAGACTTTGGCAAGGTTCCTCTAGAGAAGTGTATGTAAACACATAAATTTCTCAGGCTCGGGTGTTTATGTTTATATATATATATATATATATATATATATATATATATATATATATATATATATATATATATATATATATATATCTTATATATATATATATATATATATATATATATATATATATATATATATATATATATATATATATATATATATATATATATATTTATATATATATATATATATATAATTCTTCTGTACCATATTATGTAATAAAATATTCCTATTAGTAAAAAAAAAAAAAAAATATATCAAAAGATGGGGTGGTAGGGGAAGTGGAATATTCAAACGGCTTAGGAAGAAATCCAAATATTCTTCCTTGAAGCCTTTTTATCCACTTCTCCGAGGCTATGGGTCCCACAATTTACACCAGAGGTGGACCCCTTTATTAAATTATCTATATATATATATATATATATATATATATATATATATATATATATATATATATATATATATATATATATATATATATATATAAGATAACAAACGCCTGTTTATCCATTTTGCCTCACAATAAAATTCTTCAATCTGCATAAATCTTCATTTCATAACCAACAAGCCGAGCATCTCCCCGTCAGTCTGAGTTATATCTTTGTTTACAAGTAATTAATACTAAGCAGGGAAAGGAAGCGAACCCAAGCACCTCGAGTGTTTCTTAAGAAAACTCCCAGTTGCTTGACAAGCACACTAATTCAGCTTCTCATGAAGGCGGAGGAGCATCTTACCATCTTTTTTCTTACAATGCCTAGATACTTGGAGATAGATAAATCTTCTCTGTCAATAAATAAAAAGCAGGAGGAGCTTATACACTTTAGGTCCGTGTTAAAGGGAGGCTGGTTAAGAGGCTCCTTAAGGCAAGCCGGAAGAAGTATGGAAAGGGAGGACGTTGGGGAGGGGGGAGGGGGTGGGAGGAGGTGGAGGGGGTATGAGAAAGGAAGAGGAGATGAGAAACGTGAGTAGTGGGTGGTTTTGAGGAGTAAGGTGGATGGTGGTACATGAGTAGTGGTAGGTGGTGTCAAGTAATGTGATGGGAGGGTAGAGAGTGAGATGAGTAGGAGTGAGAGAGAGAGAGAGAGAGAGAGAGAGAGAGAGAGAGAGAGAGAGAGAGAGAGAGAGAGAGAGAGAGAGAGAGAGAGAGAGAGAGAGAGAGAGAGAGAGAGAGAGAGAGAGAGAGATAGGGAGAGAGAGAGAGAGAGAGAGAGAGAGAGAGAGAGAGAGAGAGAGAGAGAGAGAGAGAGAGAGAGAGAGAGAGAGAGAGAGAGAGAGAGAGAGAGAGAGAGAGAGAGAGAGAGAGAGAGAGAGAGAGAGAGAGAGAGAGAGAGAAGAGAAAGAAAGAGGGTGAGGGAAGAGATTCTTGAGCAGTGAGCCAGGCTCTTGTCTGCCACATCACCCTCGCCCCCCGGGGTTTGATGGCTGGGAAAATGGAGTATAGGAGGGAGTATGGAGATGGAGGAGACGCTCACGTCTCTCTCACTCTCTCTCTCTCTCCTTTTTATCCTTCTCCTTCATTCCCCTCCTCACTCTCTTCTTCCTTTTCCTCCTCGTGATCCTTGACTTGTACACCTAGGTAATACACGATAGTCCTTAATCTGGAAATCAAGACAGTAGTTAGTTTTTCCCAGCAGATAGCCCTAGTGTGGACTGCCAAACCCTCTGTTATATGTCTTTCCCATGTACACTTCCTCAACCTCCTCCTCCTCCTCCTCCTCCTCCTCCTCCTCCTCCTCCTCCTCCTCCTCTTCCTTCTCCTCCACCTCCTTCTTCCTTCCCACTCCTATAATATGCTGGCCTCCAGGGGGACCACTCCAGGGGGCACGCATCACAGTTCTTTTCTTCTTATATATGGAACCTGTAAGAGATCCCATCATCCCATAGTATTGTACGATCCTCTTGAGGAGTGTAGGGTGAACGTGTTGTAGGTGGGTGTAGGATGAACGCGCTTTAGTGGGATGTAGGGTGAGAACTTATTGTGGGTGTGTAGAGTGAACGTATTACGGCCGGGTGCAGGAAGGGCTTGCTGTAGTTGGGTAAAGAGTGAGCATGTAATGGTGGGATGTGGTGTGAACGCATTGTGGTTGGGTGTAGGACGAACGTGTTTTGGTGTGGTATAGGCTGAGAGTGTTATGGTGGGATGTAGGGTGGAAGTGTGATGGTGAAGTGTAGTGTGAGCATGTTATGGTGGGGTGCAAGGTGAACTTATTAAGTTGGGGTGCACGATGAATTTGTTATTGTTGGGTATAGACTTGAACGTGCTATGATGGAGTGTATGGTTCCTTGTGTTTTGGCGAGGTGAAGGGTGAGCGTTTTATGGCAGATTGTAGGGTGTTCGTGTTCTGGCGAGGTATAAGGTAAAAGTTTTGTGGTGGGGTGTATGGTGAACGTGTTATACAGGGCGGACATGTTATGGTAAGGTGAAAGGTGAAGGTGTTACAGTGGAAAGTTAAGGAGAACGTATTTTGGTGGGGTGTGAGGCGAATGAGTTATGGTGAAGTGCAAAATCAACGTACTACGGTGGGGTAGTAGTATGACAGTGTTTTTGTGAAGGTGTGAGATGAACGTGTTAAGGAGAGGCTTTCCAGTGGATTCTAATCACCTAAGCGGCTAGTTGACCGTGTATTCCACAGCCAACGTGTGGACGGTAGCAGTCAATTTATTGTGCAGTTGTGTATGCTCCAGCCACCCTGTAACGGTAGTGGCTACTTTATTGTGCACACCGCGGCCGCCCTGGGCACATAGACCAAAGGAATTAGACCACCAAAAGGGTTAAAAGTAGAGCTGGATATATAAACAATATTGCCACTGTTACTGGCAAATTTGATGTATTTAGTCGGCATTTCTTGTATAATATTCCCAATAATGACAGGCTTTGAAATAATGATAATGATAATAATAAAAATAATAATAATAATAATAATAATAATAATAATAATGATAATAATAAAAATAATGATAATACTAATCATAATAAAAGTTTCATTACGTATCGCGAGAAAGCTGAACACTTTATAGTGTGAGGGTAGAGTGAGTAAACGAAGCTAATATAATACTAGGTAAAGGCTCTCACTCACTCTCTCTCTATCTCTCTCCCTCTCTCTCTCTCTCTCTCTCTCTCTCTCTCTCTCTCTCTCTCTCTCTCTCTCTCTCTCTCTCTCTCTCTCTCTCATTTAGGGGCATCCCCAGTCGAAGTCAACGTATCAAATCATCATTAAATTTCTCGAGGGTTGGGCTGGGATTGTTTTGGGGACTGACAGTGGAGTAAGTCCCTGTCAGTCGAGCTTATATATATATATATATATATATATATATATATATATATATATATATATATATATATATATATATATATATATATATATATATATATATATATATATATATATATATATATATATACATATATATAAATTTATATATATATATGTATATATATATATATATATATATATATATATATATATATATATATATATATATATATATATATATATATATATATATATATATATATATATATATATATATATATATATATATATATATATATATATATATATATATATATATATAATGGGGTCCACCTCTGGTGTAAATTGTGGGACCCATAGCCTCGGAGAAGTGGATAAAAAGGCTTCAAGGAAGAATATTTGGATTTCTTCTTAGAGCTGTTTGAATATTCCACTTCCCCTACCACCCCATCTTCTCATATTTTTTTTTTTACCAATAGGAATATTTTATTACATAATATGGTACAAAAGTTTTAAGAGATACATTGTTGATATAAAGGTGGCATATACGGTACATGTTGTTACGTGTGTATCACCGATTATAAGGCGAAAATCTCATCCAGCTCCTCAGAGCGGGGGCGTGTGCCGAAAATACAGCACTGAGCCGCTGGAACAGAAAACTAGCTGCCCTGGGATCCCTAGTTACCCTGATGAGTTTTTTTCCCAGCTCCTTAAGGAATTTAGATGCATTCTTTCCCCATGAGGCGAGGGACTCTGAGCCTATGGGAACAAACATATAATGATGGGCAAGTTCTCCATATTTTCTAGACTTTTGGGACTCCCTGAAGCTGGCAGCTGCCCCTCCTTCCTCCCTGGTGCATTGGAGATAGGCATCAGCCAAGGTAGATGCACATGTATAGTCCCACACCACCTGCTTCCCATCTGTCCAGGCGTGAAGGGTGATACCATCTGGACGCTTCTGGCTGCCATCCGATCTGCATAGCTGGGGTGGCTCCCTTACTGCTGGGCATCCGGCTCTTGTGAGGCTCTTCTTGATAATGTTATTAACCTCCTCATGTCTTGCAATCTTTCCCTCAGATTTACGGCACACTAGACCGTGATACCCGAATCGGTCTGCTGCTTCACTGCCACAAATACACTTGTGTTCAACAAGAATAGGGGCGGCAAGTCGAAGGGCAACACCGATGCGGATGGTCTCTGGGTCGAGGCATGTGCCAAGGCTGGAGTTGGAAACAACCAACAGAAAATCCCCTGCATGAGGTGCTCTCACTGCCAGTAGGCGGGTTCTATCCTTCCTTGACGCACTCTGAAGCATTGTTGAGGCTATATTTTCCACTATTGGACCTTCCCAGTGCGATTGTTTGTAGTTGTTGGGGGGAGCAGGTCTGGTTTCAGAGCCCGTTAGATTATCCCAGATCATGGCTCCGTCAATGAACTTTTGGTCCTGGACTCCTATCTTGTCCCTAAGATGGTCAGGGAGAATCGCTGCTACAAGCCCTCTGGATGCAATACATGAGGACAGAAAAGCAGGTAGCGCAATCTATATATACATATATATATATGTATATATATATATATATATATATATATATATATATATATATATATATATATATATATATATATATATATATACATATATATATGCAATAAGATCACAGTAAACAAGTGATTTCAGAATATGCAAACAACCACTTCTGAAAGAATGAGAAACTTCCAATTATGCTTTCATGACAAGCTCACATTATCATAGTTCCTTGATAATGTGAGTAGCCTTCAGTCTTGGAATTTCTATTCTTTCAGAGTAATTGACTTTATATACTATATATATATATATATATATATATATATATATATATATATATATATATATATATATATATATATATATATATATATATATATATATATATATATATATATATATAATATATATATATATATATATATATATATATTATATATATATATATATATATATATATATATATATATATATATATATATATATGTAGGAATTCTGAGAGCATGCAGAAATATACATGTATATTTCGCATGCTCCTCGTGAATTCCTGCTTATGTTCAAATCTCTAGTAAGGCTGATGCATGCAGGGGATGAGATGAAAAGCTGTAAGCCTTCTCCCTGAAAGCTGGCTGCCTTGGATCAAACGTGTAGCGGATGCTACACGCCAAGGTATTGGTCCAGTGTGGGTAGATTGGTAAAGCACTGGGTACCTTGTCCTAAGGTTCGTAGGTTCGAGTCTCCTTCAGCCAGAGATCAGTGTTTATATATATATATATATATATATATATATATATATGTGTGTGTGTGTGTGTGTGTGTGTGTGTGTGTGTGTGTATGTCGTGCCGAATAGGCAGAACTTGCGATCTTGGCTTAAAAAGCAACGCTCATCTTGCCATACAAGACAAACGAAAATTTGTATATGCAATAATTTCGCTAAAATCATTCTGAACCTAACGAAAAAAATATATTTCACTGTGTTTGTTTAATATTAAATTATTGTAAACAAATCTAAAATTTATTTAGTTGGGTTAAGCTAAAATAAATTGCTCTTGTTATAATAAGGTTAGGTAAGTTTTCTAAGATTCTTTTGGTGCAAAATTAAAAATTTTTACATTAACATTAATGAAAAAAGTATATCTTTAAACGTATAGGAGAAAATTTTAGAAAGGACTTAATTTTAAATGAGTTCCTGCTAATATATATATTTATATATATATATATATATATATATATATATATATATATATATATATATATATATATATATATATATATATATATATATATATATATATATATATATATATATATATATATATATATATATATATATATATATATATATATATATATATATATATATATATATATATATATATATATATGTATATATATATATAGATAGATAAGAAGTAATTCACCTGCCAGGTAGGTGAAACGTCACCTGCCCGAGCACCTGGGACATAAAACGCATGTGAAGAGTGTTGTCGCTCCCAACCAGAGCTTACACTAACCCAAAGATCTTAAAAAACGATCACGTGCATGACAGAATACGCCCCATGCTTGAAAACACAGCATAGATTTTGACAAGTGCAGAGCAGTGTTCAGATTTCACAATTATATTTAAAAAATATAAGACGTATTGCTATGTACATGACGGCTCATGGCATCATTTCCAAGTTTTAACTTATCTGAAACAAAAAATAACTTTTGCTTCAACCTGATAATACGCTCTCTAGTAAATAATTTTCTTGCCAAAAGGCAAGATAATTGTTTGCAAGAGCTGACTGAAAACAATGAATCTCAGACTCTCCTGACTTGAATCATTCGAGTCAAGTGTTCGCCATCCAAGAACAAGTCACTAAAGGTTAAGTAATTCTTCCTCGTGGAGATTGTTAATTCGTATATTTTCTAATGCCAGCTGAAGAGGTCATGTGATGTAGCTTAATGATACAGGTTCTATGACTGTGTTAAGTAGAGATTTTCTATCATTTAGGATGTTCTCAAGGAATGGGGAGTTGGAAGTGGGAGGTGGAAGTGGGGAAAGTGCGCGAGGCCGTGGGAACACTGAAAGGGAGGTAAAGTAGCTGCAATAGATAGTATTTCGACAGAGATAATAAATGCAGGTGAGGATGTAGCGTTGGAGTGGTTGGTGCGAATGTGCTACATACGCATGAAAGAAGGGAAGGTACCAAAGGATTAGCAGAGAGCGTACATAGTTCTCCTGTCTTTATACAGGAGAACTATGTAGAGGACATGAGAGAATGTAAGAATTATAAGGAAGATATGCTTACTACATATACCTGGTAAAGTTTGGGTAGAATTATTATTGAAAGGGTTAATGGTAAGAGAGGAAGTAGGATTGCAGAGGAGCAGAGTTGATTTAGAGAGGAAAGATGTGTGTGGACCAAGTGTTTACAATGAAGCATAAAAATGACCAGGACTTAGAAAAGCTTAAGGAGCTATATGTTGCATTTGGGTATAGAAACGGCTTATGATGAGGTGGATAGCTAAGTCGTGTGAAACATGTTACAAATATATGGAATAGGAGGTAGATTATTTTAAGCAATTAAAAGTTTTTATGCAGAGAGTTAGGCTCAGGACAGGGTGTGTAGGAGGAAACTAGGTCTTAGACATGGATGCGTGGTGTGTCCATGGTTCTGTAACAAAGATGGTGTTGTGAAAGAAGTAAATAGAAGGATGATGCAAAGGGAGTGAAAGATGTTAGATTTGAAGATGTTGGATTGAAAAATGTTGGATTTGAAACAAAGTGGAAGCTATCCCAGTTGTGCTTTGATTATGACGCACTACTTATAGAGGATCCTGAAAGCAAATTATCATGGTTGGTGGATGAATATATACATTATATATATATATATATATATATATATATATATATATATATATATATATATATAATATATATATATATATATATATATATATATACATATATATATATATATATATATATATATATATATATATATATATATATATATATACATATATATATATATATATATATATATATATATATATATATATATATATATATATATATATATATATATATATATATATATATATATATATATATATATATATATATATTATATATATATATATATATATATATATATATATACATATATATATATATATATATATATATATATATATATATATATATATATATATATATATATATATATATATATATATATAAGAACATAAGAAAGAAGGAACACTGCAACAGGCCTTCTGACCCATGCTCAGTAGGTCCATGCCCCCCCCCTGATTAGACCAATGACCCACCCAGTCTGGTCATCCCCACTCAAGGATGGAGCACTGCATCAGACCCAGCAGCACAAGCTAGTCATATGTGTGTGTGTGTGTGTGTGTGTGTGTGTGTGTGTGTGTGTGTGTGTGTGTGTCTGTATGTGTGTGTGTGTGTGTGTGTGTGTGTTAGGGTGTTTTGGAGAGGTGTGGGATTAAAAATAAAGAGTTTGATACTTCCTGGGACTTGTCTGCACACTTTTGGAAAGTTAGACTGTCTATTGCTTTACCCTGGAGAGAGATGAACTATAGGATGCAACCCGAAATTAAGTTGTTTTTAAAACAAAGAAGGATATTGCATGAGTCAGGGCTGGACCCAGACTCTCGCCAGCCTCCCACAACGACTTGTAACACCAGGCAGCTAGTGAGATCACTAGACATGTCTCCCTCTTTCCATCGTAAGGTACAATAATGCAGTATGAACCTGCAATTATATATGGAGCTATTAAGCAAAAGGACACATGTGCAAGTAATGCGACATCGTATTGAGGCAACGTTTCCCTCTCAAGGAGTTTTGTCAAGCCTGGAGAGCGAAACGTTGCCACAGTAAAATGTCACATTAGTTGTACTTGTATCCTTTTACTTAACATATTGAGGTAATTCTACCAACTTTAATACAAATATGCAGCTCATTAAAGTTTCCAAGTAAATGATGGTGTTTGGTTCTCATTCACCATCACCTTCTTGATGCAGAATACTCCGAAGAAAGTATTCTCTCTATATTCTTTGTACTTATGCAGCATCCTTGCAATATCATTAATAACAAAGCCACACGCCAATGAACGTAATTTAGACTTGCTATTGATCTAGGGACCAGCAGTTATTGGTTTGATGTCTAAATTGGATTGCACTCGTGAAATTTGCAATAAGCCTTCTGATCAAAAGGTTACTTCATATATTTTTATTTTTTCGTATTTTTCGCTGCTTATGAGATATTCAGATATTATGAAAGCAAGAACAGAGGATTTTCATGCCTTTTGTTTTATGTTTTGTGTGTGTGTGTGTGTGTGTGTGTGTGTGTGTGTGTGTGTGTGTGTGTGTGTGTGTGTGTGTGTGTGTGTGTGTGTGTGTGTGTGTGTGTGTGTGTGTGAGTACTCACCTAGTTGAGGTTGCAGGGGTCGAGTCCAAGCTCCTGGCCCCACCTCTTCACTGGTCGCTACTAGGTCACTCTCCCTGAACCGTGAGCTTTATCATACCTCTGCTTAAAGCTATGTATGGATCCTGCCTCCACTACATCGCTTCCCAAACTATTCCACTTCCTGACTACTCTGTGGCTGAAGAAATACTTCCTAACATCCCTGTGATTCATCTGTGTCTTCAACTTCCAACTGTGTCCCCTTGTTACTGTGTCCAATCTCTGGAACATCCTGTCTTTGTCCACCCTGTCAATTCCTCTCAGTATTTTGTATGTCGTTATCATGTCCCCCCTATCTCTCCTGTCCTCCAGTGTCGTCAGGTTGATTTCCCTTAACCTCTCCTCGTAGGACATACCTCTTAGCTCTGGGACTAGTCTTGTTGCAAACCTTTGCACTTTCTCTAGTTTCTTTACGTGATTGGCTAGGTGTGGGTTCCAAACTGGTGCCGCATACTCCAATATGGGCCTAACGTACACGGTGTACAGGGTCCTGAACGATTCCTTATTAAGGTGTCGGAATGCTGTTCTGAGGTTTGCTTGGCGCCCATATGCTGCAGCAGTTATTTGGTTGATGTGCGCTTCAGATGTACCTGGTGTTATACTCACCCCAAGATCTTTTTCCTTGAGTGAGGTTTGTAGTCTCTGGCCTCCTAGACTGTACTCCGTCTGCGGTCTTCTTTGCCCTTCCCCAATCTTCGTGACTTTGCACTTGGTAGGATTGAACTCCAGGAGCCAGTTGCTGGACCAGGTCTGCAGCCTGTCCAGTGTGTGTGTGTGTGTGTGTGTGTGTGCATACTCACCTAATTGTACTCACCTAATTGTGGTTGCCTCTTCACTGAGTGCTACTAGGTCCTCTCTCTCCCTGCTCCATGAGCTTTATCATACCTCATCTTAAAGCTATGTATGGTTCCTGCTTTCACTACCTCACTTGCTAGGCCTATTCCACTTCCTGACTACTCTTTGACTGAAGAAATACTTCCTAACATTCCTTTGACTCAACTGGGTCTTCAACTTCCGGTTGTGACCCCTTGTTTCTGTGTCTCTGTCCACCTTATCTATTCCACGCAGTATTTTGTATGTTGTTATCATGTCTCCCCTAACCTTCCTGTTCTCCAGTGTCGTCAGGCCGATTTCACTTAACCTTTCTTCGTAGGACATTCCCCTTAGCTCTGGAACTAACCTTGTCGCAAACCTTTGCACTATCTCTAGTTTCTTGACGTCCTTGATCAAGTGTGGGTTCCACACAGGTGCTGCATACTCCAGTATGGGCCTGACGTACACGGTGTACAGTGTCTTGAACGATTCCTTACTTAGGTATCGGAACACTATTCTCACATTTGCCAGGCGCCCATATGCTGCAGCAGTTATCTTGTTGATGTGTGCTTCCGGAGACGTGCTCGGTGTTATACCCACAGCAAGATCTTTCTCCTTGAGCGAGGTTTGCAGTCTTTGGCCACCTAGCCTATACTCCGTCTGCGGTCTTCTTTGCCCTTCCCAGATCTTCTTGACTTTGCATTTGGCGGGGTTAAATTCGAGAAGCCAGTTGCTGGACCGGGTGTCCAGCCTGTCCAGGTCTTTTTGAAGTCCTACCTGATCCTCATCTGATTTAATTCTCCTCCTCCACTTCACATCATCTGCGAACAGGGACACTTCTGAGTCTAACCCTTCCATCATGTCATTCACATATACCAGAAATAGCACTGGTCCTAGGACCGACCCCTGTGGGACCCCGCTCGTCACAGGTGCCCACTGTGATGTGTACTCACCTAATAATGGTTGCAGGAGTCGAGACTCAGCTCATGGTCCCAGTGCTGTGTGTGTGTGTGTCGGTGTGTGTGTCTGTGTGTGTCTGTGTACTAACCTAGTTGTCACCTAGTTGTGGATGGAAGGGTCGAGTTAAAGCTCCTGGTCCCGCCTCTTCACTGGCCGCTACTAGGTCACTCTTCCTGGTCCATGAGCTTCATCATACCTCTTCTTAAAGCTATGTATAGATCCTGCCTCCACTACATCACTACCCAGACTATTCCCCTTCCTGACAATTCTGTGGCTGAAGAAATACTTCCTAACATCCCCGTTATTCATCTGAGTCTTCAGTTTCTAACTGTGACCCCTTGTTGCTGTGTCCCATCTCTGGAACATCCTGTCTCTGTCCGCCTTGTCGATTCTTCTCAATATTTTATATGTCGTAATCTTATCCTCCCTACCTCTCCTGTCCTCCAGTGTTGTCAGGTCGATTTCCTTTAACCTCTCCTTGTAGGAATATTCCTTAGCTCTGGAACTAGACTTGTTGCAAACCTTTGCACTTTCTCTAACTTCCTGACGTGCTTGATCAGGTGTGGGTTCCAAACTGGTGCTGCGTACTCCAATATGGGCCTGACGTACACGGTGTATAGGGTCCTGAACGATTCCTTACCGAGATGTTGAAATGTTATTCTTAGATTTGCTAAGCGCTCGTGTGATGCAGCAGTTATTTGGTTGATGCTCCTCAGGAGATTTTCTCGGTATTATGTTCACCCCAAGTGCCGCAGTGTGTGTGTGTGTGTGTGTGTATGTGTGTGTGTGTGTGTGTGTGTGTGTGTGTGTGTGTGTGTGTGTGTGTGTGTGTGTGTGTGTGTGTGTGTGTGTGTGTGTGCGTGTGTGTGTGTGTGTGTGCGTGTGTGTGTGCGTGTGTGTGTGTGTGTGTGTGTGTGTGTGTGCGCGCGTGTGAGTGTGCGTGTGTGTGTGCGTGTATGTGTGTGTGTGTGTGTGTGTGTGTGTGTGCGTGTGTGTGTGTGCGTGTGTGTGTGTGCGTGTGTGTGTGTGTGTGTGTGTGTGTGTGTGTGTGTGTGTGTATGTGTGTGTGTGCGTGTGTGTGTGAGTGTGTATGGTCAACTAAAACAATATTATTGTTTGTATATGAAAAGCGCTAAACCTGAGCTTGACATTCAGCTCTCTGGGTGAAATAGATTTTCACATTTAATTGCAAGTTAGCCATCTTCGATGTTTTAAAAAATAGTGTCCAATGGCCTCAAATTTCTGACAGTCAACTGAAGAGGCATATTATACAACAGAATGCAGAGAATAAAACATGCAAACTAAATAACATATCAACGCAAAGAATTCCCGTTATCATTATTATTATTATTATTATTATTATTATTATTATTATTATTATTATTATTATTATTATTATTATCATATTCTTGCGGAAACGCTAAACCTACAGAGGACACACAACGCCTGGAGAATGAGTGGTAATCAATTTAATACCAGGAAGAGGAGTGTTGATCCAGTTCCTTCGATAAGGTTCCAGCGGCCCTCGAGACACCACCTTGAAGAACACACAGTGCAAGTAGGGATGAATACAAAGTCAGAAACACAACGCATTAAGATTACCACAGAATAAATGACCTTTTTTCAAGGCCTATTGTTCGTCCAAGTTGACATCCGTGAGTCCTGACGCTTAGAACACAACCGAACCTCAAAGCTCACAATGTTGATAGCTTGAGTGAGTGGCACATTGCATGGCAGGTCGTCCACTGTTAACTGCTGACAGTCCCCAGTCATATATTGAAACGGCGTGACATGACATGATTGTGTCCCATTGTCAGCCCTCACTGCCCTGGCAGCTATTCACGCGACCCCAATTATTTTACTTTTAATTTTTAACACTATTGGCACGTCCGCAGTGTGTGTGACTACCTTACTGTATGTGAGAGATACACATGTTGAGAACACCTTCAGTGTGTAGCTTCCTTATCCTGTGCGTGAGAGATACATGTTCATAAAACCCGCAAGGTGTGGCTGCTTTATTTTCTGTGTGAGACACATGTTGGGAACACCTGCAGTGTGTAACTACCTTATTCTATGCGAGATACAAATGTTCAGAACACCTGCATTGTGCGGCTACCTCATTCTAGGTGAGAGATACATATGTTGAGAACAGCTACAGTGTGTAGCTACCTTATTCTATGTGAGAGATACACATGTTGGGAACACCTGGAGTGTGTGACTACCTTACCCTATGTGAAAGATGCACATGTTGATAACACTTGCAGAGTGACTACCTTATTCTGTGTGAGAGATACACATGTTGAGAACACCCGCTGTGTGTAGTTACCTTAATCTATGTGAGAGATACACATGTTGAGAACACCCGCAGTGTGGCTACCTTATTGTATGTGAGAGATCCACATGTTGAGGACACCTGCAGTGTGTAGTTACCTTATTCTATGTGAGAGATACACATGTTGGAAACACCTGCAGTGTGTGGCTACCTTATTCTATGTAAGAGATACACATGTTGAGAACACCTGCAATGTGGCTACCTTATTCTATGTGAGAGATACATATGTTGGGAACACCTGCAGTGTGTAGTTACCTAGTTCTATGTGAGAGATACACATGTTGGGTCAGTGATCACGTGTGGTCATACATGTCCTAATCTGTCTGGGATTAGCGTGGGGTGTTACCAAGCACCATGGCTTGTTGTAGTGTTTTAAATTCTCAGGTTAAAGTGTTGAAGGAGATTCTACTTCTTCAGGAGGAAAATAGGAGGCTGAAGCTTCGTCTAGATGGGTTTGGGAGTGAGTGTGAGATTGTGGTAGCTGGTGAGGAGGGAAAGGTTTCCAGCAGTGATTTGAAGAGTGGCAGTCACTTTAAGTGGCAAATGGTTCACAATTCAGGAAGAAGGATAATAAGGTAGGTTAATAGAGAAGATGTAAAGGTAGGAAATCGATTCTCTGTTATCCAGGACGAGTGTACTTCAGTGGTTAGTGAGATTAAAGGTACCACTGACTCCTCTGCTTATCAAGGTAAGAATATTTTGAGTGTGGGAGTCTCTCAGGTAAGATATATGGATCGCGCTTTTTGTAACAGAGACAGAAAGGTCAGACAGAGGGTGTGTCTCCCAGGATTTGGAGTTGGTGATATAGTCAGCAACTTGGATAATATTATGTCAGGCAATGGGAACAAGCCCATTATCTGTCTTAGTGCTGGTGGAAATGACATCAGGAATTGCAGGAGACAGGAGCTGCTGGATAAGTATAAGTCAGCCATAGATGTAGTCAGGTCTAAGGGAGGGATTCCAATCTTATATAGCATCTTGCCTAGAAGGGAAGTGGGCAATGAATGGATGTCTAGGGCAATTGGTATAAATTGCCGGCTAGACAGGTACTGAACAGAACTTGCAATCCCATTCATCGATAACTGAGACATATTCTGTGGTAAGCATGATATGTGTGCATGATATGTATGCAAGGGACGGGGTTCATCTCTCTGGGGCTGGAGTGGTGGCATTAGCCAATTCGATTGAGGGGGTCATTGATGCCTTGTCTAGGACTTTAAACTGATAGATTAAAGAGGTATGGGTGTCTGTGGGAAACAATCAGGCTGCAGTACTAGGGTTGAAAACAGCAGATATAACCAGGATACCTCAGGGATATGTATAAAAAACAATATTCAAAATAAAGTTGCAAGTAAAGGCAAAGCAACTGATCAACAAACAAAGATAGTAGAGGGCAACGAGTAACTAGCTCCCTTAAGGTTTACTATACAAATAGTAGGAGTCTAAGAAATAAGATAGATGAGCTAAGATTAATTGCAAGTGCAGGTAATATAGATATTTTTGCTATAACAGAAACCTGGTTCAACTTGAAAGATAGAGAAATGCCCTCTGAATGCAACAAACAGGGTTATAAACTATTCCATACTGATAGGGTCAACAGGAAGGGTGGTGGAGTGGCGATGTATGTCAGAGATAATTTAAATTGTTATTTTAAAGATATAAGATTAGAAACATCGGACACAGAATCTGTTTGGCTACAGTTTCTTGAGGGTCGTGAAAAGTTAATTTTGGGTGCGATTTATAGGCCTCCAAACTTTGATAGAGAGTGCAGTAAGCTACTATGGGACGAAATTCATAAGGCATCTAGATATGAAAATGTTGTGTTAATTGGAGATTTTAACTTTAGACAAATTGATTGGAACAATGTGACAGGAAATCTTGCACATGTTGAGAACACCTGCAGTGTGTAGCTACCTTATTCTATGTGAGAGATACACATGTTGAAAACACCTACAGTGTAGCTACCTTATTCTATGTGAGAGATACACATGTTGGGAACACCTGTACTGTGTGTGGCTACCTTATTCTTTGTGAGAGATACATGATTGGAACACGTGCAATATTTGGCTACATTATTCTTTGTGAGAGATACATGCTGGGAATACCCGCAGTATGTGGCTACCTTATTCTATAGGAGAGATAACATATTGGCAACACTCGCAGTGTGTGGGATCCACATATTTATGAGGAAACACGTGATGGAAACAAACACTAGTTATGCTTCCCTGTTATACTCCCTCACATGGGATGTCGTACATAAAGTAATAAAATCAGTCAGTCTGAGCTGGGTTACAATGGCAACATGAATAGTTTCGGTGATAGGATTATTGAGATTTACAATGTACCTGGTATCATAATGTTAAGAAATGAACCAGACACTGTCGCTATAAATCTTACTAAATGTCTAGAAGTAAATACACATAGATCTCTAAACGGGTTGTGAAAACATGCAATTATATTAAGTTTTATAACTTGCACGAACAGTATCACTGTAGACAACAAGATCATTTCACTCCTTTATGGAAGATGTGTTCTTTTAATATCACATACCTGCAAGTCCCTCCCAAGAAGCTCATTACTAGTTATCCCTTCCAAAAATCATTGTAAAGGCTATGATTTCTCGCCTAGTTGGTTGTAATAATTTATCACATGTTATATACACTGACGGATCTAAGTAGGAGTCTTCAGGCAGGGCTGCATCTCCTCTTGTTGTCACCTCTCTAGATAAGAACGATAACATCTTTGTTGAGTTAGGCATAAGAATTGACAACTGGGCGTCTACATTGCAAACTGAATTGTTTGCCATCCTAAAGGCGCTAAAGCTAACTTATGACACTGAGCTTGACTATCATTAATACTGATTCCATGTCATCAATGAAGGCTCTTGACTCACATAATGACTCTAACAACATGCTCATTGGAGAAACCAGATATAGATACTCAAACAACCCGGAAAAAAGAATTAATGTACTATTGCTATGGATCTCATCACACATTGGATTACTCCTTCATGATAAAGTTGATATGCTAGCCAAGAAGAGTACCCAGACGAAGAATGTAGAATACAACTTTGGTATATCTGTGTCTAGCATTAGGAATAATATTAGGAGAGAGGTAAATAATGGAAATGAATGTTATAGGAATGCAGTTAGAAGCCTGAGTAGATCTATAACCCACTATGATACCATGAAACTTAGATAAGTATGTTTATGGAGCAACTTGCATTGTGAACATTTTGACTGATGTTGTAGTGGCCAGGCTTAGGCATAGTTACAAGTACTTCTGGCAATTTGGGAGAGACACACAGATGATCAAACCAAATGCAAAATATTTGGCCAGCCCTATAGTTACTGTCTTGAATACTATGTGCTTAATTTTCCACTTTTTGAGGATTATAGAGACATGTCAAGGTATCTTTTAATGAAAATAAGATACCAGATATATTAAGCAAATTTCCTAAATTAGCTTGTAACAGATAAGTGAACTGTAGATATAAATCCAGATGTACTCCTGTTAACCCATATGGGGATTAGTTCCTAGGCTTTCTGTATGCCCATATGCTCTTGCATATGGGCATACAGGATGGATATGAGGTGCACAAGAAACTATTCACTTTGATGGCAAAAAATATCTCACTCCGAAGTGGCTGTTACAACAGCATTGCTCCACCCAGTATGGCCTAAAAATGACTTTTGACCACATCTGTAAAATAAATCCATGGTTGCTGGGATAACAAATCTGGTCAGGGGGTCGCAACTAGCGAACTAGCTGACCAGAGACCCCTAGATAGTGACGCCTAGGATCTATCATATTGACAAGCGTTACTAATTAGTGACCGCTACAAACAAACAGCCTGATACCATAATCAGAGATTGTGGCCACGATTACTGAGCTGAATGCTAAGACTTTACCGTTCCATACGCTGATGGACCCATACTGGTTTAGCACTTAACGAAATGTAATACAATATGAGGCCAAGGACTGGTCATGGACAGGGCCGCGGGGGCGTTGACCCCCAAACACTGTCTAGGTAATAATGAGAGGATCACTAAGATACTGAGACCTAATCACCAAGACATAACGTCAGAAGGTAAGGGAAGGTGACCGGGGGGGGGGCATGACAGGGCAAGTATTAGGGTACCTAACAGGGTACGTCAGATTGTACATGATGGGGTTCTAAAATAGTGCATCCCACTTAGGCAAGGTAGAGAGAGGAAGACGTGGGCATTTCTTGCCATTAGGACGGGTTCAACAGGTTCTTCTGAACCCATTGAACTGGACGAGCGTTCATTGCGTTCATTATGTGCCATATTGGTCCTGAGTACAATGCATTTTTTTATTTATTCATTCACTCATTCACTTAACGATATTAACACATTGCTCTGCTCTGTTTTATCTTCAACAACTCTCAGCTCTCTCTCTCTCTCTCTCTCTCTCTCTCTCTCTCTCTCTCTCTCTCTCTCTCTCTCTCTCTCTCTCTCTCTCTCTCTCTCTCTCTCTCTCTCTCCTTACTCTTTACTCAATCGTTTTAATTTTTATTCATTAAAGAGATGGGGTTCATTTTAATGTTACACGAGGTGTGGTGGCTGGGAGGGCAGGTCCTTATATATGGCAGCAATCACAACTCCCTCCACTACCTCTCTGATTATCCTTGATCTGCCGTCACTAGACGAACTTTGATTACATCTTATGGTACTCCAGATTGAGTTCCTCCTTAGCCTCCTAATCCTGTCTTTCCCCTCTGTCTCATCCTACTCTTTTTGTTTTCTTTTTTTTTAATTTTCATATTGCTCCCTTTCCTCTTCCTCCTCCTGCTCCTCCTCCTCAAATTCCTCGTCTTCCTTCTTTTCCTCCTCCTCCTATTGCTTCATCTTCCTCGTGCCCGTCCTCATTCTCATCTTCACCCTCTTCCTGCTCCTCCTCCTCTTCTTCTTCTTCTTCTTCTTCATCTTCTTCTCCCTCCCTATATATGGGCAAAACAGAAAGAATGATTGACGATAAACAAACGAGTTTAGAGAAAGTAGATCAAGTGTTTAAATTAAGCATTTTAGTTTCCCTGCTAAGGAAATCAAGCTTTATGTAGCCTTATGTACACAGATAAAGACACATAACACCGTGAGTATGGATGCCAGGTGACTAGTGCTACAAATGTAGTGAATCGCGAGTAACTTTTCAAGACTGAAAAACATTTTTTTGTGCGGAGAGTGAAGCTCAGGTGACGGCATGTGGGAAAAAGACGAATATTTTCCATCTTTGTGTGTGTGTGTGTGTAATCAGCTATCTGTGGTTGCAGGGGTCGAGACTCAGCTCCTGGCCCCGCCTCTTCACTGACCGCTACTGGGTCCTCTCTCTCTCTGTTTCCTGAGCTTTGTCATGCCTCTTCTTAAAACTATGTATAGTTCCTGCCTCCACTACTTCACTTGCTAGGCTATTCCACTTCCTGACGACTCTATGACTGAAGAAATACTTCCTAACGTCCCTGTGACTCATCTGAGTCTTCAGCTTCCAATTGTGACCCCTTGTTTCTGTGTCCCATCTCAGGAACATCCTGTCTCTGTCCACCTTGTCTATTCCCCGCAGTATCTTGTATGTCGTTATCATGTCTCCCCTGACCCTTCTGTCCTCCAGTGTCATCAGTCCGATTTCCCTTAACCTTTCCTCGTACGACATTCCCCTGACCTCTGGGACTAGCCTTGTTGCAAACCTTTGTACTTTCTCTAACTTCTTGACGTGCTTGATCAGGTGTGGGTTCCAGACTGGTGCTGCATACTCCAGTATGGGCCTAATAATCACAGTGTACAGTGTCTTGAACGATTCCTTATTAAGGTATCGGAATCCTATTCTCAGGTTTGCCAGGCGCCCGTATGCTGAAGCAGTTATTTGGTTGATGTGTGCCTCCGGTGACGTGCCCGGTGTTATGGTCACCCCAAGATCTTTCTCCCTGAGTGAGGTCTGTAGTCCTTGTCCACCTAGTATATACTCTGTCTACGGTCTTCTTTGCCCCTCCCCAATCTTCATGACTTTGCATTTGGCAGGGTTGAATTCGAGAAGCCAGTTTCTGGACCACGTGTCCAACCTGTCCAGGTCTCTTTGCAGTTCTGCCTCATCCTCATGCGATTTAATTCTTCTCATCAGCTTCACATCATCTGCGAATAGGGACACTTCAGAGTCTATTCCTTCCATCATGTCGTTCGCATATATCAAAAATAGCACTGGTCCTAGAACTGTGTGTGTGTGTGCGCGCGCGCGCGTGTGTGTGTGTGTGTGTGTGTGTGTGTGTGTGTGTGTGTGTGTGTGTGTGTGTGTGTGTGTGTGTGTGTGTGTGTGTGTGTGTGTGTGTGTATACTCACCGATTTTTACTCTCCTATTTGTGGTTGCAGGAGTGGAGTCCTAGCTCCTGGTCCCGCCTCTTCACTGGTTGCTACTGGGTCCTCTCTCTCCCTGCTCCATGAGCTTTATCAAATCTCGTCTTAAAACTATGTGTGGTTCACGCCTCCACTACGTCACTTTCTAGGCAATTCCACTTCCTGACAACTCTATGACTGAAGAAATACTTCCTAACATCCCTTTGACTCATCTGAGTCTTCAACTTCCAATTGTGACCTCTTGTTTCTGTGTCCCATCTCCGGAACATCCTGTCTCTGTCCACCTTGTCTATTCCGCGCAGTATTTTATATGTGGTTATCATGTCTTCCCTGACCCTCCTGTCCTCCAGTGTGGTCATGCCGATTTCCCTTAACCTTTCTTCATAGGACATTCCCCTTAGCTCTGGAACTAACCTTGTCGCAAACCTTTGCACTTTCTCTAATTTCTTGACGCGCTTGATCAAGTGCGGGTTCCAAACAGGTGCTGCATACTCCAGTATGGGCCTGACGTACACGGTGTACAGTGTCTTGAACGATTCCTTTCTAAGGTATCGGAACGCTGTTCTCAGGTTTGCCAGGCGCCCATATGTTGCAGCAGTTATCTGGTTGACGTGTGCTTCCGGAAACATGCTCGGTGTTATACTCACCCCAAGATCTTTCTCCTTGGGCGAGGTTTGTAGTCTTTGGCCACCTAGCCTATACTCCGTCTGCGGTCTTCTGTGCCCTTCCCCGATCTTCTTGACTTTGCATTTGGCGGGGTTAAATTCGAGAAGCCAGTTGCTGGACCTGGTGTCCAGTCTGTCTAGGACTCTTTGAAGTCCTGCCTGATCCTCATCTGATTTAATTCTCCTCATTAACTTCACATCATCTGCGAACAGGGACACTTCTGAGTCTAACCCTTCCATCGTGTCGTTCACATATACCAAAAATAGCACTGGTCCTAGGATCGACCCCTGTGGGACCCCGCTCGTCACAGGTGCCCACTGTGATACCTCATCACGTACCATGACTAGTTGTTGCCTTCCTGTCAGGTATTCTCTGATCCATTGCAGTGCCCTTCCTGTTATATGCGCCTGATCCTCTAGGTTCTGCACTAATCTCTTGTGAGGAACTGTGTCACAGGCCTTCTTGCAGTCGAAGAAGACGCAATCAACCCACACCTCTCTCTCGTGTCTTACTTCTGTTATTTTATCATAAAACTCCAGAAGGTTTGTGACACAGGATTTACCTTCCATGAATTCGTGCTGGTTGGCGTTTAAACTCTCATTCCGTTCCAGGTGCTCCACCACTGTACTCACCTAGTTGTACTCACCTAGTTGAGGTTGCAGGGGTCGAATCCAAGCTCCTGGCCCCGCCTCTTTACTGGTCGCTACTAGGTCACTCTCCCTGAACCGTGAGCTTTATCATACCTCTGCTTAAAGCTATGTATGGATCCTGCCTCCACTACATCGCTTTCCAAACTATTCCACTTCCTGACTACTCTGTGTCTGAAGAAATACTTCCTAACATCCCTGTGATTCATCTGTGTCTTCAACTTCCAACTGTGTCCCCTTGTTACTGTGTCCAATCTCTGGAACATCCTGTCTTCGTCCACCTTGTCAATTCCTCTCAGTATTTTGCATGTCGTTGTCATGTCCCCTCTATCTCTCCTGTCCTCCAGTGTCGTCAGGTTGATTTCCCTTAACCTCTCCTCGTAGGACATACCTGTGTGTGTGTGTGTGTGCGTTTGTATGTGTGTGTGTGTGTGTGTGTGTGTGTGTGTGTGTGTGTGTGTGTGTGTGTGTGTGTGTGTGTGTGTGTGTGTGTGTGTGTGTGTGTGTGTGTGTGTGTGTGTGTGTGTGTGTGTGTGTGTGTGTGTGTGTGTGTGTGTACTTGTATTTGAGAATTAACATGTAATGTATGCGGGAGAATTACGGATCAGGTATTTCAAGGGATAAAAAAAAAAATCTGCTATAAATCAAAGTTTTCACAATGAATGTTTGTTGATGACACATTGTTTCTCGGAGCTCCTGAAGAATACTTGAAAAACTTCGTGGAGGAGTTTGAAAAGTACGAAAAAGAATTAAGTTAAAAGTGCACACAAGAAGAGGAAGCTGATGAGGGTAAGAAGTGTAAAAAGCAAAAGATTTAAGATCTTACCGGCAGGGAGTAAGTAAAATGAATATAGTTTTTAGAAAAAAAAAAACAACCATACCACGGTCAGAGAGTCTCAAAACTCCAGACCGTCGCGTTAGCCGTGGTATGGTTTGTTTGCAATCGTGTCATTACGATTTCGTGAGTTACGTATTTAGAAAGTTGGGAAGGACAGTGCCACCCGATGGGTCAATGAAACATGAGATGAACTACAAAATACACGAGAGAAAGAAAGTATCACTGGTCTAAAAATTATATATATATATATATATATATATATATATATATATATATATATATATATATATATATATATATATATATATATATATATATATATATATATATATATATATATATATATATATATATATATATATATATATATATATATATATATATATATATATATATATATATATATATATATATATATATAGGGATTCGAGACAACTGTTGAACCGAACTCGAGGAGTTTAGGAGGTGGAACTTAGAGTACTTGCACTTTCAAAGATGGAGGTGATGGTACGTTCACGAAACAAAAAAAAAAATTAGCAAGCCTGTCAGAGGGCAAAACATTTTTCAAGCTTTCTTGACTCAATATATAGACCAGTCATGGTGATCATATTCTGGTGAGGTGACCGTGTCACATTTACATGCGATACCGGCCCAAATCACTCTCGTAGATATATGCAAAGCAGAGCTTTTTCAGGTTGTCTGCTAATTAAGGTTTTCTCTTTTCTACCACATGTGTTAGCAAGTCTTGATATGTAGCCTCAACCGCTCTATATACAAAAAGAGAGAGTGAGAGAGAGAGACTGCAGTCATGGGATTCGAGCGACTCTCCGTCACTTGGCCTGGCAAGAGCATTGTTTTAATTCACAAGTCATCATGTGTGAGAAATCTATCTCAGTGATTATAAATTTATATAATTGTAATGTATATTAATGAAATGAAAATTTATACCGTTGCTGTAACATACTTAAAACAAAAGCGCGTGAACCCTGGATCTAATTAAAATAATTAAAATGTGTATAAAAATGTCAATGTTAGAACTTTGATGGCGTAACAGTACTCCGTAATGGTCAACAATATCGAGATCGCAGAACATGCGATGACACCAGCATAAACATTTACCGTCAAAAATTTGTTATTCTGTGAAGCTCATTGACACCCTTACTTATCCTTGGGTGGGGATCCACTAGAGTGGCTCACTGAACGTGGATGACTGGCCTTGGCTAGGTATGCTACTCTTTAATTAATCTTTGGAACGTCCTTCACTGAAAAGTCGTTTTCATGAAATACACCAAGTCAAGGATCAGTCAAAAGGGCACCATAGGACTCGAGAAATCGTAATAACACGTTTGCAAACAATCAGGGAATGGGTGTGGACTTGAACCCTGATTTGGTGCCATATGCTGAAGCAACAAACATCTATTTTACCAAAAAAGAATGAATGCAACATTTGCAAATGACACCAACTGTACCTGTAACTCCCAGAACCCCTCTACTATTTGATAAGGAACATAATGCTCTATGCAAGTGAGAAACAAGACTCCGAGAAAATGAGAAGGGCAATCAATCCTCTTAATAACTCCCGGACGTGCTGAAAAATATGTCCGACGAATTATGCAGTTGACGCTGCCCGAACCATAACAAGTTACAGCCTCTTAGCTGGTCGCTACTAGGTCCACTCTCTCTCTCCTGGTTATAAGTGGATTTTTTTTAATTTGTTTTATTGAATCTAAATTGGTATTATAAGGTGAGAAGCAGTAAGTTTATCTGCAAAACTATTGTGTAAAAGTGTGTACAGTCATACCTCGCCCTACGTCATTAATTCGTTACAAGAGCCGTGACGTAACCCGGTTTTTTACGTAAACCGGACATAATGCTTTAAAAATGCCTTAAAATGACGACAAACACCGTAAAACTAGCGTAAATAACTCGCGAAAGAATATAACTATTGCTGAATCTTAAAGAACACTAAAAATTCATTTTAGTCATTTTTTTAGAAGAATAATGAACACAATTAAAAGAAATTATGACGTAGGAGACGTTGCTGAGTAACGTAAAGTTGGACGTAATAACGTTCACTGAACTGAAATTTACTCTAGAAAAGTGCGTAGTAGTGAATTTGACGAAGACCGAAATGACCGAAATGACGTAAAGCGAGGTATGACTGTATATTGAAAGTAACATTTATTCTACAAAATATCATTATGTAAATAAAGGCACTTTCACTAGTAATCTTTCTCAACAGCAATACTCTGAGAAGATACTCCTTCTTGCTACTACTTTCTGCTTCAACAACCCACAACACAATAAGTCTCTGGTATCTCATACTCTTTAAATAAAATTTTGTCTCTGCTCACGAAAGGTAATACAGTCTCACTGTTACACTCACGACCGCCAATGTGGCAGAAGTTCACTGTGTGACTTGTCATGGAAACTCATAGGCTACACCGATTATTATCAGTATTATATAAAAAAAATATACCTGTCATTTTTTTCTTGACTAGCACTAGCTTTAACAAAATAAAGGAGATTTTATTAATTTATACTCATTTTTTTTCTTTACCTCCTCACATCAGCAAAGGTATATATAGATGAGTTAAAAACTGGGACTATTTCGCGGTTAGTTTATATATAGCAGGCACTCTCGATTTTGTTGCTGCAATTTAGTTTTGGTATTTATAAATAGACGTGCATGTTTCTGTATATTGCATGCTCAAAAATTCTCGAATATTTTACCATGGCTCGTCTATAAGGAATTGAAAGGCTTCTATGTGTGTTATTACCCACGTATATATTTTTTTCACTAACTTTATATTACAGTCAGACCTAAGCCATACTATAACCTTTTCTAGCAGTCTGCATGTCAGGAGCACAAGAATTTTCAGAACGCCTGCAGTACCCGGCGGTATTATGTACATAGCACAGTTAAATAGTTTTCAGACATGAGGGATAAAACCTATACAACAGTATAACTTTTGGTTTACCATGTATTCTAATCACAGAGCATTTGTACAGATTATTCACAAACTTGTACGGAGATCAGAGACAAGTATATAACCTCATAGTGAGTAGAGATTGATGAGAATGAGTACATGATCACTCTCACTGTACAGGTATAATATACCCATACAGATGTCGGAATTGCTTTGGTGTGAGCCAGCTGGCAGCGTGAGAGGGTCTGACGATATGAAGTGTTTATAGAAGCAAGGCAACTTTACTCAGGTCATTCACCCTTCCCTTGCAACATCAGATCATCTGATTACCCTTTTAGCTACCCAGTACCGGGATGGTGCACTCATCCCAGCCAGCAATGAAAAATGTGCATCGGACCAGTTAATATGATATGTACGAATGTGGTTTTACGTAGCTAACGACAGATACAAGACTGATACCTCTTAGCAGAGAACTGCATTAGCTGCAAAGACCAAAAGAAACCCACCTAATGCACTCGACGTGTGCCACAATGCGTCACAACAATTATCTAACACACAGGTACTCATTTACTTCTAGATGTACGATAAAGTAAATACGAAGACACTTGCTCATACGTCTCGCCCAAAGTAAGAAACGAACTCGGGTCCCTTTGGTTGCTAAATGCAAGCTCGATGAATGAGCTTAACGTCACTTTATTGTCACTGAGTTCTTTCCTCTTTTGCTTAAGGTGCTTCAGTGCCAACCTAGATATGTAAACAAAGCCATAATGATTATGCCAAGACTGGACGATATATTTAGGCAATAAGCCAATCAACATGTTTTAATTTCTATGACGCGTTTAGCAAGGGGAGACGTTTAATAGGCGACGTTTCACCCACAGTGCGTCAAGTACCCGATAAAGCCAAGCTGTGGGTGAAACGTAGTATAATAGAGTCTTTCCCTCCTAAAAGGATTCTTTGAAATTGCCGCTGTGCAAAATCTTCTTGATGGCCTGGCACGGTACTGAGGTGGTATTTGCGTGAGTGATGGTGATAGCTGTGTGATGGTGCTGGCTTGGTGACGGTGATGGCCGGGTGATGGTGATGACCGGGTGATGGTGATGATTGGCTGACAGGGATAGCGGTGGGATGGTGATAGCTGGGTGATAGTGATGTGGGATGTGATCAAGAGTATCGGTGATATCCTTCACTATTTGTAAAGACATACGTCTTAAAGTTTTATATATGATTTGTCTTTCATATTTCTTTTCATTGTTTACGAATTTTTCTTAATTTTGAGAATTTTTCTACACATTGCCTATGTTAATTTTCTTTTTTATATTGCTTTCTTTCAGTGATCCTTCGAAAAAAAGTATATAATATTGATGTAACTGTGTTTAGCATTAGGAATAAGAACATAAGAAAGAAGGAACACTGCAACAGGCCCACTGGCCTATGCCAGGCAGATCCAGTTCTCCCACCGGCTTAAGCCAATGCCTTGACCTAGTGAACTCAGACACGTCACCCAAGGGAGGAGCAGTGCATCCGACCCAGCAGCACAAGCTAGTCAGGTCTAACTCACACCCACCCACACCCACTAATGTATTTATCCAACCTATTTTTAAAACTACACAACGTCTTAGCGTCTATGATGGTACTCGGGAGTTTGGTTTAGAAAGACACGTAAGCAAACACTATGACATGTTTTCTTACGTGTCTTTCTAAACCAACTTGTCGGTATTTATTACCAAGGTTTATACCACTCGGGAGTTTGATCCACTCATCCACAACTCTGTTACCAAACCAGTGCTTTCCTATATCCTTCCTGAATCTGAATTTTTGCAGTTTAAAGCCATTGCTGTGAGTCCTGTCTGTGTTAGATACTTTTAGCACGCTATTTATATCCTTTTTATTAATTCCTGTTTTCCATTTATACACCTCGATCATATCCCCCCTAATTCTACGCCTTACGAGAGAGTGCAGATTCAGGGCCTCAGTCTGTCCTCATAGGGAAGATTTCTGATACATGGGATCAACTTTGTCATCCTTCTTTGTACAGTTTCCAAGAGAGAATTAAATAATTAAACTGAATGTTATAAGAATGCAATTAGAAGCCTGAGTAGACCTATAACCTACTATGATAACATGAACTTAGATAAGTACATTCATGGAGCAACTTGCAATGTGAACAGACTTAATGATGATGTAGTGACCAGGTTTAGGCTTGGTCACAAGTGCTTCTGACAGTTTGGCAGACACACAGATGATGATCATGCCAAAAGCAAAGTATGTGGCCATTCCTATGGTCATTATCAAGAACACTAGGTGCTTTATTGTCCACTTATTGAAGAATATAGAGATAGACAGTTTAATCACCCAATGAAAATAAGATTCCAGATATATTAAGCAAGTTTTCTAAATTTGCTTCTAACAGATAAGTGAACTGTAAATATAAATCTAGATGTACTCCTGTACACCTTTCTGGTGCCTTGGTCGTGTGTGTGTGTGTGTGTGTGTGTGTGTGTGTGTGTGTGTGTGTGTGTGTGTGTGTATGTGTGTGTGTGTGTGTGTGTGTGTGTGTGTGTGTGTGTATGTGTGTGTGTGTGTGTGTATGTGTGTGTGTGTGTGTGTGTGTGTGTGTGTGTGTGTGTGTGTGTGTGTGTGTGTGTGTGTGTGTGTGTGTGTGTGTGTGTGTGTGTGTGTGTGTGTGTGTGTGTGTGTGTACTCACCTAGTTGTACTCACCTAGTTGAGGTTGCGGGGGTCGAGTCCGAGCTCCTGGCCCCGCCTCTTCACTGATCGCTACTAGGTCACTCTCCCTGAGCCGTGAGCTTTATCGTACCTCTGCTTAAAGCTATGTATGGATCCTGCCTCCACTACATCGCTTCCCAAACTATTCCACTTACTGACTACTCTGTGGCTGAAGAAATACTTCCTAACATCCCTGTGATTCATCTGTGTCTTTAGCTTCCAACTGTGTCCCCTTGTTACTGTGTCCAATCTCTGGAACATCCTGTTTTTGTCCACCTTGTCAATTCCTCTCAGTATTTTGTATGTCGTTATCATGTCCCCCCTATCTCTCCTGTCCTCCAGTGTCGTCAGGTTGATTTCCCTTAACCTCTCCTCGTAGGACATACCTCTTAGCTCTGGGACTAGTCTTGTTGCAAACCTTTGCACTTTCTCTAGTTTCTTTACGTGCTTGGCTAGGTGTGGGTTCCAAACTGGTGCCGCATACTCCAATATGGGCCTAACGTATACGGTGTACAGGGTCCTGAACGATTCCTTATTAAGATGTCGGAATGCTGTTCTGAGGTTTGCTAGGCGCCCATATGCTGCAGCAGTTATTTGGTTGATGTGCGCTTCAGGAGATGTGCCTGGTGTTATACTCACCCCAAGATCTTTTTCCTTGAGTGAGGTTTGTAGTCTCTGACCCCCTAGACTGTACTCCGTCTGCGGCCTTCTTTGCCCTTCCCCAATCTTCATGACTTTGCACTTGGTGGGATTGAACTCCAGGAGCCAATTGCTGGACCAGTTCTGCAGCCTGTCCAGATCCCTTTGTAGTTCTGCCTGGTCTTCGATCGAGTGTATTCTTCTCATCAACTTCACGTCATCTGCAAACAGGGACACCTCAGAGTCTATTCCTTCCGTCATGTCGTTCACAAATACCAGAAACAGCACTGGTCCTAGGACTGACCCCTGCGGGACCCCGCTGGTCACAGGTGCCCACTCTGACACCTCGCCACGTACCATGACTCGCTGCTGTCTTCCTGACAAGTATTCCCTGATCCATTGTAGTGCCTTCCCTGTTATCCCTGCTTGGTCCTCCAGTTTTTGCACCAATCTCTTGTGTGGAACTGTGTCAAACGCCTTCTTGCAGTCCAAGAAAATGCAATCCACCCACCCCTCTCTCTCTTGTCTTACTGCTGTCACCATGTCATAGAACTCCAGTAGGTTTGTGACACAGGATTTCCCGTCCCTGAAACCATGCTGGCTGCTGTTGATGAGATCATTCCTTTCTAGGTGTGTATGTGTGTGTGTGTGTGTGTGTGTGTGTGTGTGTGTGTGTGTGTATGTGTGTGTGTGTGTGTGTGTGTGTGTGTGTGTGTGTGTGTGTGTGTGTGTGTGTGTGTGTGTGTGTGTATGTGTGTGTGTGTGTGTGTGTGTGTGTGTGTGTGTGTGTGTGTGTGTGTGTGTGTGTATGTGTAGGGAAAGACAGAGAGAGAGAGAGAGAGAGAGAGAGAGAGAGTCATTACCATGTTGGGACTCACTACGGGGGGCCAGAGCTCTTCAACAGGATTCAAGAGTTAATGAGGAGCCAGTAATCTCGTAGGGCCTTATAAAACCTGTGGTGCGCCGGCTTGTTATGACCGATTTCCTGACATTACCCTCAAATTGATGACTTGGGACTGAGGGAGAGGTGAAGGGACGGGGGGGGGGATGTGAATGGGCACCTCTCTTGGTCCCATCAAGTAGGGAGTGGTGGGGGAGAGGGGTGTTTTGATGCTGGTGGAGGATTTCTGATCCACGGAACTGGAGCAGCCCCAGTGCTCCAGATACTGAATGAGCCATACTGGTAAACGCTTCCCTATGAATATAATAATAATAATAATAATAATAATAATAATAATAATAATAATAATAATAATAATAATAATAATAATAACAATAATAATAATAATAATAGTAATAATAATAATAATAATAATAATAATAATAATAATAATAATAATAATAATAATAATAATAATAATAATAAAAATAATAATAATAATAACAATAGCAAAAATTGTAGTTATAATAACAGCAATACCACTACTAGTAATAATCCCGTTCCTATATTTCTAAAATTAATAACATCAATTATTTTCTAGCAATTAATAGAGCGTAAAAAATCACGAAATATGTAAAATATTTATTATATTGAGATGGAAGCGCTAAATTCGCAGGGGTCACGCAACGCATGGGAAGAATGATAGGCAATCAGGTTAAATCAGAGGAAACGGCGGGTAACTGCAGTTCCTTGCATCAAGAGCACTTCACCAATATCAGTGAACCCACTCTGAAGGATATATATATATATATATATATATATATATATATATATATATATATATATATATATATATATATATATATATATATATATATATACATATATATATATATATATATATATATATATATATATATATATATATATATATATATATATATATATATATATATATATATATATATATATATATATATATATATATATATATATATGTCGTGGCGAATATGTAAAACTGGTCAATTAGCAAGAACTCATTTAAAATTAAGTCCTTTCTAAAATTTTCTCTTATACATTTAAAGATATATTTTTTTCATTAATGTTAATGTAAAAATTTATAATTTTGCACCAAAAGAATCTTAGAAAATTTATCTAACCTTATTATAACAACCTAACCTAACTAAATATATTTTAAATACGTTTACAATAATTTAATACTAAACAAACACAATCAAATATTTTTTTTCGTTAGGTTCAGAATGATTTTGGCGAAATTATTGCATACACAAATTTTCGCTTGTCCTATATGGCAAGATGAGCGTTGCTATTTAAGCCAAGATCGCAAGTTCTGCCTATTTGGCACGACATATATAAATATATATTTACATTTATATATATATGACTTGCCGAATAGGTAAAATTATTCAATTAGCAGGAACTCATTTAAAATTAAATCCTTTCTAGAGTTTTGTCTTATATGTTTAAAGATATATTTTTCGTTTATGTTAATTTAAAAATTATTAATTTTGTACCAAAAGAACCTTAGAAAACTTACCTAACCTTATTATAAACAAGCATAATTTGATTTAGCCTAATCCAACTAAATACATTTTAGATAGGTTTACAATAATTTAATAATAAAAAAAACACAATGAAATACAGTGGAACCTCGGTACTCGAACAGCTCCGTACTCGAACATTTCGGTACTCGAACGCATTGCTCGGTAAAAAATCGCTCGGTAGTCGACCGTTTGCTCGGCACTCGACCAAACAAACACCACCTGCCAGAACATGTGTGTCAGTCTCCCCGCAGTTGTTGCTCAGTCCAAAACTCGACTGAACTTCACTATAAACTATTTCGTGTTTCTTCGTATTTTTTTTTAAATTATTTGTATAAATAAGTCACCATGGGGCCTAAGGAGATTAGTGATAACAGCCAACTAGAAAGAAAATTGGTTGGAGTGTGTTTGCCCTGATGTAAATACCACCTCCGCCTCTCCATGTAATATGCCTTTTATTATTTTCGGCGTCTTTATTGTACTTCTAGGTTATCTATCGTGTTTTTGATATCAAGTTGGAATAAATATGATAGACAGTTAATCTTTATTACTAATATTAGCATAATTACATAACATTGTATTCACACCACCACTAGAATCTGGCTATCAAGACAACTCATCAGATACTGAATGCTCCTTCCGCAGGCCCCTCCCTCTCTCTCCTATTGCTTCTCCCACTTCGGGCCCCTTTTATATTACGCTTGCTTTCCATTTTGAATTTTTATTCACACAAAGAAATATAAGATTTATTGACATGAAGAATACTGCTTTATTGAAAAAATTATAAAAATAATATCAGAGCATTTGTGAAAGCATATTAGACCCACCAGTTGACGTGTATTGGATGCGTGACGTGATTTGTTTACTCTTGAACATTAGTAAAAATAGAACATTTCCGCTAATTTGAGTTAATTTTCAAAGTACTTTTAGTCTGTAAACCATTCAAAATCATTTCTTTATATTAATATATTTTTCAATGTGATCTTATATATTTATATATATATATATATATATATATATATATATATATATATATATATATATATATATATATATATATATATATATATATATATATATATATATATATATATATATATATATATATATATATATATATATATATATATATATATATATATTTATATTTAGGGGTCCACCTCTGGTGTAAATTGTCGGACCCATAGCCTCAGAGAAGTGGATAAAAAGGCTTCAAGGAGGAATATTTGGATTTCTTCCTGAAGCCGTTTGAATATTCCACTTCCCCTACCATCCCATCTTTTAAACTATTTTTTTTTACCAATTGGAATATTTTATTACATAATATGGCACAGAAGATTTAAGAGATACATTGTTGATATAAAGGTGGCATATACGGTACATGTTGTTACGTGTGTATCACCGATTATAAGGCGAAAATCTCATCCAGCTCCTCAGAGCGGGGGCGTGTGCCCAAAATGCAGCATGCATTACCCCTTTGAACAGCCGCACTGAGCCGCTGGAACAGAAAACTAGCTGCCCTGGGATCCCTAGTTACCCTGATGAGTCTTTTTCCCAGCTCCTTAAGGAAATTAGATGCACTCTTTCCCCATGAGCCAAGGGTCTCTGAGCCTATGGGAACAAACATATAATGATGGGCAAGTTCTCCATATTTTCTAGACTTTTGGGACTCCCTAAAGCTGGCAGCTGCCCCTCCTTTCTCCCTGGTGTATTGGAGATAGGTATCAGCCAAGGTAGATGCACATGTATAGTCCCACACCACCTGCTTCCCATCTGTCCAGGCTTGAAGGGTGATACCATCTGGACGCTTCTGGCTGCCATCAGATCTGCATAGTTGGGGTGGCTCCCTTACTGCTGGGCATCCAGCTGTTGTGAGGCTCCTCTTGATAATGTTATTAACCTCCTCATGTCTTGCAATCTTTCCCTCGGATTTACGGCACACAAGACCATGGTACCCGAATCGGTCTGCTGCTTCACTGCCACAAATACACCTGTGTTCGGCGAGAATAGGGGCGGCAAGTCGAAGGGCAACACCGATGCGGATGGTCTGTGGGTCGAGGCGTGTGCCAAGGCTGGAGTTGGGAACAGCCAACAGAAAGTCCCCAGCATGAGGGGCTCTCACTGCCAGCAGGTGGGCTCTATCCTTCCCTGACACACTCTGAAGCATCGTTGAGGCTATATTTTCCACTATTGGACCATCCCAGTGCGATTGTTTGTAGTTGTTGGGGGGAGCAGGTCTGGTTTCTGAGCCCGTTAGATTATCCCAGATCATATATCTATATATATATATATATATATATATATATATATATATATATATAAATATATATATATATATATATATATATATATATATATATATATATATATATATATATATATATATATATATATATATATGATGCCTTCTACCTACTCACCAGGTGCCTGTCAATTCCAAAACTTACCTACTTTCTGAGATGCTCTCCAGCCTTCAGCAGTCCGAAACTCAAGGAATATGACTCTCCTTAAGACCATGCTAGAGAGTATATTGAATCTTTCCCTTGAAGATGGACAGTGGTTGCAAGCCTCGCTTCCGGTCAGGTTTAGGGGGCTGGGAGTACGCAGATCCTCCCAGATTGCTCTACCAGCTTTCCTATCCTCTTCCATAGCATCAAACGAGTTGATAAGACAAATTCTTCCTGATAACCTCAGTGACTCAGCAGGAATACAGGACCCTAGCTATGTCAGTGCCATCACTGATTGGGAGACTCTTGCCGCTCCAGCACCAAACCCTAGTGCAGCACTGGCTCACAAACAGTCAAGCTGGGATGGCCCAATCGCTGAAAAGGTGCTTGCCAACATGCTCAGGGATGCAATATCAAATAGGAAGACTGACCGTCTCCAGGCTGTGAGCGCACCTCACTCCGGGGACTAATACGGTATACATGGTCTTAACTGTTCCAAAACCAAGGGCTGGCATGCAAGACACAATGAAGTCAACGACATCATAAAGAGAACCCTTGCTACAGCTGGATGCCCAGCCGAGAGGAAGCCCCGATCACTAGCAGCCAACAAAACCCACAACCAGCAAACCGCCCCGACAGGATCACCATCTATCCTTGGAAGAATGGCAAGCTCTTAGCATGGGACTATACCTGTGTGTTCACACTGGCTGACACCTATATCCGTCACAGTGTCGGGTGGCAGGGAGGAGCTGCTGACCACAGGGAGGAGTACAAGATCAGCAAGTACAAGGACATAAGCCAACAGTATCAATTTGTCCCAGTGGGATCAGAGACCTTGTGATCATGGGGAATAAATGCCACACGTTTCCTTAAAAATTGGGTTCCAGACTCATCGACACCACCATGGACCCAAGGGCAGGCACTTTCATGTTCCAGCTTCTCAGCGTGGCCATCCAGAGGGGAAATGCATACTTGGCTCACGTCTGGCTTTGGAGGAGCTGGAGGAAATTCATGATCTTTAATACATTGTACCATTGTATTCATATTTGTGTTTTCTGTAAATGTATTATGTTTATTAATAAATGTTCACATAGAATATAATATATAGGGGGTGGTAGGAGAAGAAAATATTCAAACAGCTCCGGGGAGAACCTTGAGTTTACCCTGAGGTACGTTTATTGTCTTCTCTGAGGATGAGAGTCCCCAGTCCAGCTACAGAGGTGGTACTTCTCTATATATAAAAAATACACACATACTTACATACATGTATATGTACATATATATATATATATATATATATATATATATATATATATATATATATATATATATATATATAGAGAGAGAGAGAGAGAGAGAGAGAGAGAGAGAGAGAGATAGATAGATAGGTATGTCCAGTGTTAAATAGTACATTCTTTCTTATATTTACAGTTTATATTAAAAAAAGCTTGTTCACTTCCTAGAACAAAGGGTAATACGCATGTGATCGTCTGGATATTTACAAATATTACATTCTATTTCCTCGAACCGAATCAATCAATAAGTTGCCGCTGCTGCTGCCGCAATGGCCTTCGAATTCTGTGAGAGGAATAAAAAAAAAAACTTATCGTGTCTTGAATTGTGAATGGACTTTTTCTCGGTCGCTTGCTATTGTTGCCACCACAGTATTGTCGATTTTTCTCGTAAGGGGGAAATATCTCATCTCTTCTTTCCAACAGCATCGCTACACTATTATATATATATATATATATATATATATATATATATATATATATATATATATATATATATATATATATATATATATATATATATATATATAAACACACTGCGGTGTCCCACCGAGGCAAGGTAAACAGAAAAGGAGGAATCACTCACATTTTCTTATTTTTAACATTTAATAATTTATATAGGAGAAGGGGTTACGAGCACCTTGCTCCTGGCATTGTAGAGTTTGTCTTCCTAGTGCAGGAACTGAAGGTTTTGTATACAATATAACACAGTAAGCTTCTTCAGTCGAATACAAAGGAGGCAGCGTAGAGATATAAAAGCGATATAATCAGTCTATTACCCTCGAAGACGTAGTTTTGAGGTGATCAGTCCCTCAGCCTGGAGAAAATTTCTGCTCCATAGTCTGGAATAATGTGAAGCAGAAACAACAGAACAGAGACTCCTATACTGTCAAGGTGAGGCCCAGAAAGTCTTGACAGAAGAGGCGGGGCCCACTAGAAGTAAGAATGTAATACTTGAGAGGCAGTGTAGCGGACCTACTGAGCAGGACCCTCTCAAATCCAGCCTTTCTCACTTGTAACTGAAGGTCAGGTAATAAATGTGTCGAACACTTCCTCTGAACCGTTGTGTTGCAGTGTCTGACAGTGTGAATATGATAATGATTTACAATACTGAAAAGTTGATAAGTAAGTGAAATGTGCAACAGTTAGGTATATTTATTCCGAAACGTTTAACCTAGATATATAAATAAGGTGCTGAGGATATCTAACCAAGAAAAAACTAGAAACGATGGATATAAGTTGGACAAATCATGATTTAGAAAGGATGTAGAAGAGCACTGGTTTATCAGTGGGATTGGGAATGAGTGGATAAAACCTGTAAGTAAAGTCTTTAAAGCTAACACCTTGGAATGCTTTAAAAATAGATTAGAGAGCTACATGAATGAGAAATAAAGTGCCCACTACACTCATACGTTGATTCTTATATTAGCTCGTAATGATAAGGCGAAAATAATGAAATAATATTCAAGTATAAAAATATAATATTAAATAGTAGTAGTAATAATAATAATAATAATAATAATAATAATAATAATAATAATAATAATAATAATAATAATAATAATAATAATAATAATAATAATGATAATAAAAGCAGTATTAGATTTCTTTTATTCATTGTGTTTAATGGACATAACAAATTAAAGTCTTCATAGGCACTGGCTTTAACCTACTATATAAAACAAATATGAATGCCAACAATAGCGAAAGGAGATTTTTATACAACGATTCGGTTCTTCCTAAACCATTATTACACAGGTATGTAATAATCAGTCTAACGCAATAATTGATAAACCCTCGAAAAAGCGTCTCTAATGAGATGAACCTTATTAAAACTCCTCAGCTCTGACAAAGTTGCGAAGTTACTGACCACATAAATTATGCCTGTTTACGACAGTGCTATGAATTCTGATAGCAGAAAGGGATTATATGTCATCGGCAGGTTGACGGAATGTTACGTACGAACTGTCCTGACAGTTTGGTCAACTAATGCTCTGTTATAGAGAGACGACATTTTCGTAGGAATTACTTGTTGCATGGATTATTATTATTATTATTATTATTATTATTATTATTATTATTATTATTATTATTATTACTATTATTATTATTATTATTATTATTATTATTATTATTTTCCAACAAGTCGGCCGTCTCCCACCGAGGCAGGGTGGCATAAAGAGAAAGAAAATTATTATTGTTATTATTATTATTATCATCATGACGGGGGAAAGCTGAATCCGTAGAGATTATACAGCACCTGTGGGGAAGATAATTCCCAAGATCAAAAGTCCCTCACCATTACATGGAGCAAATAGTCATCAGGCCAGTAACAGCATCACTGGGAGCATGGGAGGAGGCATCATCAAGCCAGTAACAGCATCACTGGGAGCATGGCAGGAGGCGTCATCAAGCCAGTAACAGCATCACTGGGAGCATGGGAGGAGGCATCATCAAGCCAGTAACAGCATCACCGGGAGCATGGGAGCATGGGAGGAGGCATCATCAAGCCAGTAACAGCATCACTGGGAGCATGGCAGGAGGCATCATCAAGCCAGTAACAGCATCACTGGGAGCATGGGAGGAGGCATCATCAAGCCAGTAACAGCATCACTGGGAGCATGGGAGGAGGCGTCATCAAGCCAGTAACAGCATCACTGGGAGCATGGCAGGAGGCGTCATCAAGCCAGTAACAGCATCACTGGGAGCATGGGAGGAGGCATCATCAAGCCAGTAACAGCATCACTGGGAGCATGGGAGGAGGCATGGCAGGAGGCGTCATCAAGCCAGTAACAGCATCACTGGGAGCATGGGAGGAGGCATCATCAAGCCAGTAACAGCATCACTGGGAGCATGGCAGGAGGCATCATCAAGCCAGTAACAGCATCACTGGGAGCATGGGAGGAGGCATCATCATCAAGCCAGTATCAAGCAGCATCACTGGGAGCATGGCAGGAGGCGTCATCAAGCCAGTAACAGCATCACTGGGAGCATGGGAGGAGGCATCATCAAGCCAGTAACAGCATCACTGGGAGCATGGGAGGCATCATCAAGCCAGTAACAGCATCACTGGGAGCATGGGAGGAGGCATCATCAAGCCAGTAACAGCATCACTGGGAGCATGGGAGGAGGCATCATCAAGCCAGTAACAGCATCACTGGGAGCATGGCAGGAGGCGTCATCAAGCCAGTAACAGCATCACTGGGAGCATGGCAGATCAAGCCAGTAACAGCATCACTGGGAGCATGGCAGGAGGCGTCATCAAGCCAGTAACAGCATCACTGGGAGCATGGGAGGAGGCGTCATCAATCAAGCCAGTAACAGCATCACTGGGAGCATGGCAGAGGAGGCATCATCAAGCCAGTAACAGCATCACTGGGAGCATGGGAGGAGGCATCATCAAGCCAGTAACAGCATCACTGGGAGCATGGCAGGAGGCGTCATCAAGCCAGTAACAGCATCACTGGGAGCATGGCAGGAGGCGTCATCAAGCCAGTAACAGCATCACTGGGAGCATGGGAGGAGGCATGCCAGTAACAGCATCATCAAGCCAGTAACAGCATCACTGGGAGCATGGCAGGAGGCGTCATCAAGCCAGTAACAGCATCACTGGGAGCATGGCAGGAGGCGTCATCAAGCCAGTAACAGCATCACTGGGAGCATGGCAGGAGGCGTCATCAAGCCAGTAACAGGGAGCGTCATCAAGCCAGTAACAGCATCACTGGGAGCATGGAGCATCACTGGGAGCATGGGAGGAGGCATCATCAAGCCAGTAACAGCATCACTGGGAGCATGGCAGGAGGCGTCATCAAGCCAGTAACAGCATCACTGGGAGCATGGCAGGAGGCGTCATCAAGCCAGTAACAGCATCACTGGGAGCATGGCAGGAGGCGTCATCAAGCCAGTAACAGCATCACTGGGAGCATGGGAGCATGCCAGTAACAGCATCACTGGGAGCATGCATCATCAAGCCAGTAACAGCATCACTGGGAGCATGGCAGGAGGCGTCATCAAGCCAGTAACAGCATCACTGGGAGCATGGCAGGAGGCGTCATCAAGCCAGTAACAGCATCACTGGGAGCATGGCAGGAGGCGTCATCAAGCCAGTAACAGCATCACTGGGAGCATGGCAGGAGGCGTCATCAAGCCAGTAACAGCATCACTGGGAGCATGGCAGGAGGCGTCATCAAGCCAGTAACAGCATCACTGGGAGCATGGGAGGAGGCATCATCAAGCCAGTAACAGCATCACTGGGAGCATGGGAGGAGGCATCATCAAGCCAGTAACAGCATCACTGGGAGCATGGCAGGAGGCATCATCAAGCCAGTAACAGCATCACTGGGAGCATGGCAGGAGGCGTCATCAAGCCAGTAACAGCATCACTGGGAGCATGGCAGGAGGCGTCATCAAGCCAGTAACAGCATCACTGGGAGCATGGCAGGAGGCGTCATCAAGCCAGTAACAGCATCACTGGGAGCATGGCAGGAGGCATCATCAAGCCAGTAACAGCATCACTGGGAGCATGGCAGGAGGCGTCATCAAGCCAGTAACAGCATCACTGGGAGCATGGCAGGAGGCATCATCAAGCCAGTAACAGCATCACTGGGAGCATGGGAGGAGGCATCATCAAGCCAGTAACAGCATCACTGGGAGCATGGCAGGAGGCATCATCAAGCCAGTAACAGCATCACTGGGAGCATGGCAGGAGGCGTCATCAAGCCAGTAACAGCATCACTGGGAGCATGGCAGGAGGCATCATCAAGCCAGTAACAGCATCACTGGGAGCATGGCAGGAGGCGTCATCAAGCCAGTAACAGCATCACTGGGAGCATGGCAGGAGGCATCATCAAGCCAGTAACAGCATCACTGGGAGCATGGCAGGAGGCGTCATCAAGCCAGTAACAGCATCACTGGGAGCATGGCAGGAGGCGTCATCAAGCCAGTAACAGCATCACTGGGAGCATGGCAGGAGGCGTCATCAAGCCAGTAACAGCATCACTGGGAGCATGGCAGGAGGCATCATCAAGCCAGTAACAGCATCACTGGGAGCATGGCAGGAGGCGTCATCAAGCCAGTAACAGCATCACTGGGAGCATGGCAGGAGGCGTCATCAAGCCAGTAACAGCATCACTGGGAGCATGGCAGGAGGCGTCATCAAGCCAGTAACAGCATCACTGGGAGCATGGCAGGAGGCGTCATCAAGCCAGTAACAGCATCACTGGGAGCATGGCAGGAGGCGTCATCAAGCCAGTAACAGCATCACTGGGAGCATGGCAGGAGGCGTCATCAAGCCAGTAACAGCATCACTGGGAGCATGGCAGGAGGCGTCATCAAGCCAGTAACAGCATCACTGGGAGCATGGCAGGAGGCGTCATCAAGCCAGTAACAGCATCACTGGGAGCATGGCAGGAGGCGTCATCAAGCCAGTAACAGCATCACTGGGAGCATGGCAGGAGGCGTCATCAAGCCAGTAACAGCATCACTGGGAGCATGGCAGGAGGCGTCATCAAGCCAGTAACAGCATCACTGGGAGCATGGCAGGAGGCGTCATCAAGCCAGTAACAGCATCACTGGGAGCATGGCAGGAGGCGTCATCAAGCCAGTAACAGCATCACTGGGAGCATGGCAGGAGGCGTCATCAAGCCAGTAACAGCATCACTGGGAGCATGGCAGGAGGCGTCATCAAGCCAGTAACAGCATCACTGGGAGCATGGCAGGAGGCGTCATCAAGCCAGTAACAGCATCACTGGGAGCATGGCAGGAGGCGTCATCAAGCCAGTAACAGCATCACTGGGAGCATGGCAGGAGGCGTCATCAAGCCAGTAACAGCATCACTGGGAGCATGGCAGGAGGCGTCATCAAGCCAGTAACAGCATCACTGGGAGCATGGCAGGAGGCGTCATCAAGCCAGTAACAGCATCACTGGGAGCATGGCAGGAGGCGTCATCAAGCCAGTAACAGCATCACTGGGAGCATGGCAGGAGGCGTCATCAAGCCAGTAACAGCATCACTGGGAGCATGGCAGGAGGCGTCATCAAGCCAGTAACAGCATCACTGGGAGCATGGCAGGAGGCGTCATCAAGCCAGTAACAGCATCACTGGGAGCATGGCAGGAGGCGTCATCAAGCCAGTAACAGCATCACTGGGAGCATGGCAGGAGGCGTCATCAAGCCAGTAACAGCATCACTGGGAGCATGGCAGGAGGCGTCATCAAGCCAGTAACAGCATGGCAGGAGGCGTCATCAAGCCAGTAACAGCATCACTGGGAGCATGGCAGGAGGCGTCATCAAGCCAGTAACAGCATCACTGGGAGCATGGCAGGAGGCGTCATCAAGCCAGTAACAGCATCACTGGGAGCATGGCAGGAGGCGTCATCAAGCCAGTAACAGCATCACTGGGAGCATGGCAGGAGGCGTCATCAAGCCAGTAACAGCATCACTGGGAGCATGGCAGGAGGCGTCATCAAGCCAGTAACAGCATCACTGGGAGCATGGCAGGAGGCACACAGGATGCCTTCACAATATTTCCTCGAGTATTATAATAGTGAAATTAATAATAACGATAATGCCGATAATAATAATAACAACACTAACAACAGCAACATCAATACCATTACTACTACTACTACTAGTAATAATAATAATAATAATAATAATAATAATAATAATAATAATAATAATAATAATAATAATAATAATAATAATAATCTGATTTCATTATTATTATTATAAGTACTAGTAATATTAATAAAAATAACAAGCGGTGCTTTAGTCCTGTTATTTACACCCCCTGCCCCCCTGGCCACCCCAGCCCCCTGGCCCCCCTGCCCCTTGGGCCCCCCCTGTCCCCCTGAATCCCCTGCCTCCCCTGCCTCCCCTTCATTCCCTTCCGTGGTTGCGCAACTGAGTCTCTCTCTTCTGAATTATCTTAATTGCCCAATTTTACTGTGGATCTTTCACCCACCCGAGCCTACACTCTCTCCCAAGGCCACCAAGACTCTGCGGTGCGGTGTGGAATGCGGTACGGTACAGCTTAGCTTTCTTTTTTTTTCGGGGGGCGGGGGTCAAAAAAGTATGAAAATACTGTACGGTATTTCGAACAGGTACAAGGGAAAAAATGGATAATGTACCGTACACTACTGCCAGATATGTCCCCTCTATAGCACCCACAACATCTCAGCCACCCACTTCCCCCTTCCTCAGCCACTCATTCCCCTTTCCTCAGCCACCCACTCCACCCCCTGGGAACAGGAGCCAACAATTTCACACCGTCAACACAGCCAAGTGCGTCGCTGTGAAAGGAGGAGAAATTCCTGTTTTCAGCTCGTTTACATAAATTCTAAGGTGTGTCGCGTTCATATTTACATTAAACTTGAAGGCCATATTTTTTTCCCCCAAGATGGCTAACGCGAGGCTTGCGTAGAGGTGGCAGGTTCCGTAGCTGGGAAGTGAGAGCTGTCAGCTTGCTGTGAGGAGAAGCTGTCAGCTTGCTGTGAGGGGAAGCTATCAGCTTGCTGTGAGGGGACGCTGTCAGCTTGCTGTGAGGGAAAGCCATTAACCTGCTGTGAGGGGAAGCTGTCAGCCTGTTGTGAGAGGGAAGCTGTCAGCTTTCTGTGAGGGAAAGCCATTAACTTGCTGTAAAAGGAAGCTGTCAGCTTGCTGTGAGGGGAAAGTTGCATTAATATTGGTAGAATTACCGACAATGTGTTAAACGCAACTAATGTGACATTTTATTATGGCAACGTTTCGCTCTCCAAGAGCTTTGTCAAGCCGTTGAACGGCTTGGCGAAGCTTCTGTAAGCGAAACATTGCATTTTTGTCCTTTTACTTAACATTTGAAAGTTGTTTGCCTGCTGTGAGGTGGGGGGGGTAAGTTGTTTGCTTTCTATTGGGCGGAGACTTACTAACTTGTGGGATGAAGAAATGACAGCTGACTGTGAGGGTGGACAATAAGATGTGAAGGGGCACTTGAATTCCACTCAGCGGCCCACAGTTTCGGTCCTAGAAGGAACGAAAAAAGAGGACACGGAGGGGACACGTCCACAACATACAAAATACTTTCCATTACTGGAGAGCTAAACAGAGACTAGATGCTGCAATGAATAGGGATCAGGAAGAGAAGGCACACGTAGAAACTGACACTCATATGAGCACCTGCCTTTCTCATTTCAAAAAAGGTTGTCCATCTTTGTTGAGTCGATTCCTCTGAATATCTTATATGTCCGTGTCATATTTCCCCAATTTTTTTTAAACCCTCTCCCTCAACTATTTTAGAGTTGATTCCTGGAACGTCTCCTCAATGTCCAACACTCAGATACGAAAGAAATGTAGCTGCAAACCTCTGGACTGAACCCTCTTAAGCTACTTCACTTCCACTGAGATAAAACAAATTATTAATGAACATTTTTATTATTGATCTGTATTATTGATCTGTGTGTGTGTGTGTGTGTGAGTGTGTGTGTGTATGTGTGTGTGTGTGTGTGTGTGTGTGTGTGTGTACATCATGACTCACAGTACTCGACGTATGCAAGGGGAGAAAAAAAAAAGAGTATAAACTAGACTAATCACTTTACAATGTAAAATTAAGCGACGTGCATCAAGACGGGGGACGATGCAGCTCCTCTATGGCTGTCAGGGTCGTTATTAAAACCTAATTATTTAATAACCCCAGCAATTTGGTCAATTAAGAGGCAACAGCCTTCCCATATGACGCTCCCAGAGAGCGTCCTGTCATCCTCTTAGGGGAGGATTAGACGGCTATGGATGAGGAAGGAGGATAAGGGAGAAGGATAATGTAGAAGATGAGGGGGAACATAAGGAAGAAGATGAAGGGAGAAGGATAATTAAGAGAATAATGAAGGAGCATAAGGGAAGGATAATGATGGAGGATAAGAGAATAGGATAACGGAAAGGAGAAAGGGAAAACTGGAGAATTCTAGCTCTTTCTCTTGATTACGAGATATCACAGTAAGTTTTCATTGTATTATTATATTCATTGAGAAGTTGTATACTCGTGAGCACCGTACTGCACTTTGGAAATATACACAGCAGTGGTCGTGAGATGTTGCAAGCCAGTACTGATCTTATTTGCACCAGCTTTTGAAAAAAAAAATGGTTTAGATTTAGATTCTTTATTTCCAGTCACTGCATTTCCCTAATATACAATAATCGGAATGCACAGCATTTCCATGGGAGCATTTCGACTGTCTATGGACACTTTCCAGCTGTGTACTCCGCCATCTCATTCATTAAGTTTCCTTCCACTTACCTTTCCCACTGCACTGCATTAAGGAATTCCCCTCATCCCTGCAGTTTCCTCTTCTGAAATCTAGTTCTCTGGTTTACAAGTGCTGCCGTTTTTCCTTTAAGGTTAACTTCCGCAAGTTTTTCGGTATGCAGTACTGTATGATCGCTAGCACCCAGAGGCTTCTCATATTCTGTTTACCGTAGCTCGGTTGGTAGCTCACTCAGCTCACACACTGAGTGTCCGTGGTTCGATCCTCGATACGGATGAAAACACTGGGCGTGTTTCCGTAAGATACCTACTGTCCCCGTTCACCTAGCTGTAAGTAGGTACCTGGGTGTTAGTCGACTGGTGTGGGTCGCATCCTGGGGACAAAATTAACCTAAATTGCCCGAAATGCTCTGTGTAACCAGGGACTTTCTACATAGTATGTCACTGATGTCAGCTAGGTCTGTATATATTGCATCATGTACTTGTAGAAATAAAGATTATTATTATTATTATTATTATTATTATTATTATTATTATTATTATTATTATTATTATTATTATTATTATTATTATTATTAGATCCAGTCTGGCTGGCTCATCCCCACTGCTGCTGATGTTTTCTGGCTGCTGGCGTGGTTTCCTTCTATTTTGTGGTGGATTGTAGATTTCTGCTACTTCTACGCGTGGTTCCCTTTCTTGATTGTGCTCACTTTGTAGTCATATGACTGATCTGATTCCTTAATCTATTAAAAAATCTGCTGGTTTCTGATTAGCAGTGTAACTTGTCACTGCTTCCTTGTCAGCTCTATCTCTCAGCAGTGCTTAATATCTGTCGTCTGGCATTCGTTATCAGTGGAGACTGTTTTATCTCTGTTATAGCAGTGATGTGTGTGTGTGTGTGTGTGTGTGTGTGTGTGTGTGTGTGTGTGTGTGTGTGTGTGTGTGTGTGTGAAGATGAAAAGTCTATTTCGACTTATCCGTCGTAAACAAGCTGAACGTAAACAAGTCGGCTGGCAGCAAGTTTGCCTCTCACTTATCCGGAAACAAAAGCCCCGGAGAGCGGACCGACACTGAGCTTCACTGGCGAGGCCAATTAATAGGTCTCCTTTAAGGGAATTTCACCAACTGGGCCAATTAACTGTATGTAAATACAATATAAGTCTTTCACAAGGTTCTAATTTGGCGAGTCCTTCGCTAACTAGTACAGACGTTCCGCTTGCAGGAACCTCTTACAGAGTACACTGTAGAGACAGGCGGTGCTTCTAAACGAGTTCTTTAATTACAAGGGTTAATTAGGTGAGTACAGGGAACGTATCTGTCTCACTGTTAACAGACGGAGGATTCAGCTTCCACCAGTCTTTGTGTTCACTCAGTCTAGTCATCGGGCCAGTCTTTATATATTACATTACTAAGATATAAATAACAAAAAAAAGGCACAATACCGTGACTGGAACGATACACAAATAACACAGTGTGACTTTGTAAATGGTCCAAGTCGGACCGAAACGTCATCGTAAGCTCCTCTCTTCTATGTGCGGGTTATTTGTATAACTGTGATATGCCTGTGACCGGTTTCAAAAGTTCTTCCTTCGCCGTCCGTCTTCAAGTCGGACTTCTTTGTTGACCGCCTGGTTAACCACGCTGTTAGTGCTAACTTCAGGGGATATCTAGCACTATTTTGCAGAAAACAGTGATTCAGTTTCCTCATTCCGGCAATATTTCTGATATCTACTGGTAATAGGTTGAAGAATCTTGTGCCAACGATGTTGACACAGTGTTCTCTAATTGTACTTGTGTTTTCACTGTTCTTTATTAGGTTGTATCTACACTTTTTCCCGTATGTTGCACTCAGTATATTGCTTTGGCAGTGTGCAGACTGGGGAAGAGCCCTCAAGCACCTTCCATACGTATATTATCACTTATCTCTCTTCTACGCTGAAGAGAGAACAACTGAAGTGTTTTGAGATGTTCCCAGTCATTTAGAAGTTTTATTTACTCTGTGTTGGCAGTAAGCGTTCTCAGTTAATTTTCTGAATGTTATTTCTCCAGCCTGCGAGCACACGACAAAGTGACAAATTATTCCAAAATCTTTTCCTGTTCACTACATTCCATGAAATGGTCTGCTTGGGTTCTGCATTCTCTGTCGAGACTTTCACTCCCAGTTATCTAAATATTCTTCACTTTATTTATATGTTCACTCTTATTTCTTAGATTTGTTTCTTTCTTTACTGTGTTCTTTTTGCGTGTGTTTTCCCTGATTATTTATTTTACCCCCCCCCCTCCCTTCCAAATTCCTCCGCTTACCTTTAAAACTTTTCAACAGACTCTCCCAAATCCCTGTATCATCATCAAGAAAATGATAAAGATTCATTATTTTATATCCTGCACCTCTTCCCAACACTGTAGCATTCACTTATTTGACATCCTTATATATTAAGATATTAATTAACCACAGTGGCACGGCTCATCAGTCTTAAGTCACTTTAAAAGATATATACTGCAAGTCTCTTTTAACATATTTTAACCTGAGGCTTACTAGTCTCAAAAAATCTTGAGTGCTTTTAACAACCTTCTATCGATTCACTATATTTACAGATGGATTACTTCAGCTGTGTCACAGTTAATTATGTGATTCATACCTTGGACTTGCTAAACCATAGCAGAATCACTTTCAGCAGATCTCACTTATTTTTGTGTTCACTCAGTTTACTCAGATTTTTACATGTCTGACCTTCTGTATATATGTTAAATCAGGATCTTTGAAAAGTATTTTATAGAGTGTAATTTACAGGTTAAGAGCTGTTATCCTATCACTGTTAAATTACCATGACCACCATGCGACCCACAATAGTCGGCTAACACCCACGTTTCCATTTACTGCTTAGTGTACAGCTGCAACTGGTGTAAGGAGACTTGCCCATTTGCCTCCATTTGCTCGGGGACGAACCCACGAGTCCTGAAGTGGTGAACGAAAGTCGTGGCGTCACCGATGAGCTCAGATATTTTTTAGTTTAAAAAAATAATTTTATATTAGGAATAACAAACTATACAAATATGCTTGTGGATAATCTAAAAATCTATGCAAAACAATTACAAATAATTGCTAAAATCTTTCAAGAACACTTGGATTAATCAAGTAACCGAGTGATGGATGATGTAACGTGGTGCTGGTAAGTTCTACCTGTTAAACTGAGTGATATTTTATTGAAAGAAGAGGATAGAGAGTGGGATCTATGAAAAGTTATTGACAAAAATACTATCACCTGATTATCACCTGACTGCAGGAGCTAGAAACTCACATGCTACGCTGGCAAATTTCAAAATATTCGATGTATGGATGATGAAACACCGAACTAGCGGTAGTGTCGTGTCCACACACAGACACACACACACACACACACACACACACACACACACGCACACACACACACACACACACACACACACACACACACACACATATACACACACACACACACACACACACACACATGAAGATTAGGGAAGGGCAAAGAAGGCCGCAGACGGAGTACAGTCTAGGGGGTCAGAGACTACAAACCTCACTCAAGGAAAAAGATCTTGGGGTGAGTATAACACCAGGCACATCTCCTGAAGCGCACATCAACCAAATAACTGCTGCAGCATATGGGCGCCTAGCAAACCTCAGAACAGCATTCCGACATCTTAATAAGGAATCATTCAGGACCCTGTACACCGTGTATGTTAGGCCCATATTGGAGTATGCGGCACCAGTTTGGAACCCACACCTAGCCAAGCACGTAAAGAAACTAGAGAAAATGCAAAGGTTTGCAACAAGACTAGTCCCAGAGCTAAGAGGTATGTCCTACGAGGAGAGGTTAAGGGAAATCAACCTGACGACACTGGAGGACGGGAGAGATAGGGGGGACATGATAACGACATACAAAATACTGAGAGGAACTGACAAGGTGGACAAAGACAGGATGTTCCAGAGATTGGACACAGTAACAAGGGGACACAGTTGGAAGCTGAAGACACAGATGAATCACAGGGATGTTAGGAAGTATTTCTTCAGCCACAGAGTAGTCAGTAAGTGGAATAGTTTGGGAAGTGATGCTTTAAGCAGAGGTATGATAAAGCTCAGGCTCAGGGAGAGTGACCTAGTAGCGATCAGTGAAGAGGCGGGGCCAGGAGCTCGGACTCGACCCCCGCAACCTCAACTAGGTGAGAACTAGGTGAGTACACACGCACACACACACACACACACACACACACACACACACACACAAACACACAGGAAAGGTTCGTTCCCAAGGGCAAAAGAAATAATGGGAAAACCAGAACGAGGCCTTGGTTTACCAGAAGGTGTAGGGAGTCAAAGACTAAGTGCACCAGAGAATGGGAAAAAGTACAGAAGACAAAGGACCCAGGAAAATAAAGACATTAGTCGAAGAGCCAGAAACGAATAAGCACAGCTAAGAAGGGAGGCTCACCGATAGTACGAAAACAACATAGCATCGAAAGTCAAGTTTGACCAGAAGCTGTTGTATAGTCACATCAGGAGGAAGACAACAGTCAAGCACCAGGTAATCAGGACGAGGAAAGAAGGTCGGGAGCTCACAAGAAACGACCAAGAAGTATGTGAGGAGCTCAACACGAGATTTAAATAAGCATTTACAGTGGAGAGAGAAAGGACTCTGGGAAGACAGAACAGAGAGGTACACCAACAAGTGTTCGATGGAATACACACAACCGAAGAGGAGGTGAAGAAGCTGCTAAGTGACCTTGATACGTCAAAGGCGGTGGGACCGGATTTAAGAGGGAGCAGAGACGCTATGTGTGCCACTAACCTCGATTTTCAACACATTGAAACTGGGGAACTACCTGATATATGAAAGACGGCAAATGTAGTCCCCATTTTCAAGAAAGGCGACAGAAACGAGGCACTAAACTATAGACCAGTGTCACTGATGTGTATAGTATGCAAAGTCATGGAAAAGATTATCAAGAGGAGAGTGGTGGAG
>NC_091297.1:38777658-38800158 GCF_038502225.1 Cherax quadricarinatus | reverse complement strand
TCTGCTCCCTGATCTAGCCCTGATTACCAGACTGGCAGTGAAGCAGTCTGCTCTCTGATCTAGCCCTGACTACCAGACTGGCAGTGAAGCAGTCTGCTCCCTGATCTAGCCCTGACTACCAGACTGGCAGTGAAGCAGTCTGCTCCCTGATCTAGCCCTGACTACCAGACTGGCAGTGAAGCAGTCTGCTCCCTGATCTAGCCCTGACTACCAGACTGGCAGTGAAGCAGTCTGCTCCCTGATCTAGCCCTGACTACCAGACTGGCAGTGAAGCAGTCTGCTCCCTGATCTAGCCCTGACTACCAGACTGGCAGTGAAGCAGTCTGCTCCCTGATCTAGCCCTGACTACCAGACTGGCAGTGAAGCAGTCTGCTCCCTGATCTAGCCCTGACTACCAGACTGGCAGTGAAGCAGTCTGCTCCCTGATCTAGCCCTGACTACCAGACTGGCAGTGAAGCAGTCTGCTCCCTGATCTAGCCCTGACTACCAGACTGGCAGTGAAGCAGTCTGCTCCCTGATCTAGCCCTGACTACCAGACTGGCAGTGAAGCAGTCTGCTCCCTGATCTAGCCCTGACTACCAGACTGGCAGTGAAGCAGTCTGCTCCCTGATCTAACCCTGACTACCAGACTGGCAGTGAAGCAGTCTGCTCCCTGATCTAACCCTGACTACTGATCTTATATTTGTTCTCCCTTAGATTCACTCAGTTTGAACTTTCTTGAGAATAAGAATTAAGAGTTGGTTTCTAGTTCGCTCAGTATTGTTCAGAAGACTGATTTGTTCATATTCTTTGGCACTCGCGTAATCTTTAGTGATATATGTCTTTCAGACAAATTCTTGTTATCTCTCTTATGACAGAATTCGGAGGTGTTGTTAAATTTTGTACATTTATGCGGTTGGTTTTATGACAGTCTTGTTGAGGTAAAGACTTTGATGTTTGTGAAGACTTAAACTGTAAAGTGTTAAAGATTAGTCTTCATTGTTAATGTGATATTTCCATGTGACTGAACTTTATGTATGTATATATATCTATATATATATATATATATATATATATATATATATATATATATATATATTGTAAATTAATTACTTCAAGTTTGCTTAAAATAAAACTATTGTACATACAATATTAAGCTGTAATGTTATGTAAGAAGAGAAGACAAAAGTATTGTATTCATATACTTTAAATTTAAACATAAGATTTTAATATTATTGGATTGAGTTTCCTAGTAGAAATAACTCCAGAGACTTTAAAAGTATATTAAACTAGCTTTTGATCTAATACCTTGTTGCCTGAGACGGGTAATATTTGAAACAGGCCAAATTCTGAAGTTCTTTATAAACTTCCAAGGAATAAAAATTCCTCTAAATCCCTTACTCGCAACACACACACACACACGTAATGGAAGGGATAGACTCAGAAGTGTCCCTGTTCGCAGATGTGAAGTTAGTGAGAAGAATTAAATCAGATGAGGATCAGACAGGACTACAGAGACCTGGACAGACTGGACACGTGGTACAGCAACTGGCTTCTCGAATTCAACCCTGGCAAGTGCAGAGTCATGAAAATTTGGGAAGGGCAAAGAAGACCGCAGACAGAGTATAGGCTAGGTGGACAAAAACTGCAAATCTCACTCAAGGAGAAAGATTTTGGGGTAACCATAACACCGAGCATGTCTCCTGAGGCACACATCAACCAGATAACTGCTGCAACATATGGGCGCCTGGCAAACCTGAGAATAGCGTTCCGATACCTTAATAAGGAATCGTTCAAGACACTGTACACTGTGTACGTCAGGCAAATACTGAAGTATGCAGCACCAGTTTGGAACTCACACCTGGTCAAGCACGTCAAGAAATTAAAGTACAAAGGTTTGCAACAAGGCTAGCTCCGGAGTTCAAGGGAATGTCCTAGGAAGAAAGGTTGAGGGAAATCGGACTGACGACACTGGAGGACAGGAGGGTCAGGGGAGACATGAATAGACAAGGTGGACAGAGACGGGATGTTCCAGAGAGGGGACACAGAAACAAGGGATCGCAACTGGAAACTGAAGACTCAGACGAGTCATAGGGATGTTAGGAAGTATTTCTTCAGCCATAGAGACGTCAGGAAATGGCATAGTCTAGCAAGTGATGTAGTGGAGGCAGGAACCATACATAGCTTTAAGACGAGGTATGACAAAGCTCAGGAAGCAGGGAGAGAGAGGACCTAGTAGCGATCAGTGAAGAGGCGGAGCCAGGAGCTGAGTATCGGCCCCTGCAACCACAATTAGGTGAGTACACGGCTCTCGAGACCAGTTAAACGGGAACCTAGCAATGAACAGTGGAAAGGCGGGGCCAGGAGCTGAGACTCTACCCCTGCAACCACATACAGGTGAGTAGAAATAGGTGAGTACACACACACACACACACACACACACACACACAGGGGCCAGGAGCAGTAACTCGACCCCAGCAACCACAAATAGGTGAGTACAGAGTTACGATAAAACTCTTGGAGCAGGGAGACAGTGGGACTAGTAGCGACCATCGAAGAGGCGGGGCCAGGAGAAATGAATCAGTCCCTGCAGTGCATATAGGTGAGTACACACATGCACGCACAGCAAACAGCACGATTTTAGAGATGATAGAAGCTGTTGCAAAATAACAGAAGAGACGTCTCGCAAGAGGGAGAAGAGAGAAAGGCAGAGAGGTGGACACAGTACTTATTCCACAAGAGATTGGGACACAAGCTGGATGACTTGGTAAGAATAACAGAGAAAACAATATATTGGATCTAGGAATACCTAACAAGAATACAGTCAATGATTCCCGATAAGAGGCACTGGATTTAATGTGTTACAAGCTGTATCCCACAAGCATCGGTATTGGGACCGGGTTACCTGGAGGTTACCTGGAGGCTATTCCGGGGATCAACCCCCCCGCGGCCCGGTCCATGACCAGGCCTCCCGATGGATCAGGGCCTGATCAACCAGGCTGTTACTGCTGGCCGCACGCAGTCCAACGTACGAGCCACAGCCCGGCTGATCCGGCACTGACTTTAGGTATCTGTCCAGCTCTCTCGTGAAGGCAGCCAGGGGTTTATTGGCAATTCCTCTAATGTTTGATGGGAGGCTGTTGAACCAGTAATGTTTTTGGTGTACTTAAACGATATGCCGAAATATACTGAGTCTGATGCTTCCCTGTTTTCTAATGATATCCAACTAATTAAGAGAGAAGAAACTGTTGAGAAAAGGAGAGGCTACAAATGGACCTGGACAAGTTGCTGGGTTGAAATTCAACCCCTGCCAGTGCAAAGTTAGGAAAATTGAAAAAAAAGCAAATTAGACTTGAAAGAGAAACGTAACAGAAACTGTAAATCTCGCTCAAGGGGAAGGACTTCGTGGTGAACACAGTACCGATCATATAGTCTGTGGTACACATCAACCAAATAACATCAAAAACATTTTCGTGTTAGGGAAATTTCAGATTAGCTTTTGTTATTTTTAACAAAGGGTAATTCCTGACACTATGTACGATATATATCAGACTCATCTTGAAGTATGCAGCAACAGCAAGGAAGCCACACCTGATCAGGCACGTCATAAACTAGAAAAAGTGTTGAAGTTTGCGACGACTTTAGTCCCAAAGCTAAGGTATATGAGGCATGAGGTACTAAAGGAACTAAGCTTGATAACATTAGAGGACAGAAGAACCTGGGAAGACGTGATACCAGCGTACAAAATTGTCAGAGGAATTGATAGGGTAGAGCTTTATCTGATATCTTTAGAAGATGGAAATACCAGAGCAATGGTGACAACAACGTACAAAATAATTCTGATCGAGAGGCGGAAAGCTTATACACGATGACACAGTTGGAAGTGAGACACGGATGAATCACAGGGATGTCTGGATGTATTTCTTCAGCCTCATCGTAGTCAGGAATACTAATGACCTGAACAAACAAAAAAGTGTGTAAAAGAGAAGGATATTGTTTATTAGATTTTAATGTGTGACCAATGAATCGGCTGTTGGGGTTTCTTCCCTGTGAATATGCATCTTCTGTTGAGATGAGTCCTTTCTCTTTGTTCTAGGTGCTGTCACCTCACTTTTTGTTTCCTCTATTTTCTTTTACTTTTTTCTTTCTTCCGTGATAGTGACTGGTGAAGAGTGGCGAGTTACTTCACCTGCAGCTGCTGCATCACGTCTATGTTTAAATTACTCTCTTTTGAGTTATTTATTCTGTTATTTTGTTTAATCCTACTTCATGCTTTTTTTGTGAAGATACTGTAATTTCTTTGAGTAAAACAGCTCTAGCGAAGTCTTTCCTTATCGTCTGAAAATGGTAACTATTTTTTATGATGCCTTTAAATTTCAGAAACAAAGTGACTTTTATTTTTCTTCGGGCATTATTTCTCTGGCCAGGTCAGCCGGGAGGATGCGTGGACCTGAGCAGTTAAAAATAAATTCCCATCTAACTGCGTGGGAAATGCATCGTCAAATTCATGGGAGTAGCGCTGAAGTCATGTGAATGCTTTGTCAGTAGCAGTGTGGCACACGAACTTTGCCCTGTGTACCTGGTTAAATTCCTCTGCCATCTGTTATCTCATTTCCCATCAGCTAGAGACACTCGGCTGGCAGAAGAGTCTCATCCCGAGAGCTGTCTCTGCTTATGGGATACCAGTACACCCACGAAAAGGCTAGCTACAAGAACTGACTACAGTACTTCTGTATCCCTGTTTATCCATATGGTTCACTGGAGCTTACTTCTCTTGGAAAATCAGTAATACTCTTCCTTCAGATGCAGTGTTAGACTTGTTGTAAGTCCTCCCGGATGAGAACTAACTTATTTTTTTATTTCTTAGTGTTGTCTACAATTTTTTTATCATTTTCACATTAGGATTTATTCATTTACATTATTTGTTAATGAAGATCGCAAAAGAATGTTTCTATAATTAAGATTTTTTTTTTATTTTCCACGTGTAACTGTCCACCTGCAAAGCCTCTCTGACAAAGTGAGAGAAAGACAGGATCTATATACAGCCTCGACAGTAAGCGTTGTAGGACTCAGGAGGTCAAGAGACAGTCAACCCAGTAATGGCAAGCTGAAGAAGCAAAGAGAGGAGCTGAGACTCGATCTCTGCAACCACGAACCGGTGGGCACAAACTGGTTAGTACAGACAGGTGGGTACAGACTGGTGAGTACAAAGGGGCGAGCACAGGTGCTGCTAGCAGAGGTTCGCAAGCCAGGACACCCACGCAGGGAGAATAGAGCAGTTTTTATATTTTTCAAGGAGAAGCTCTGAATCCATAGGGGTCATGCAGCGCCTGCTGAATGAGGCAAGCAGGCTTGATCCAGGGAAGGTAACGCCAATTCCCTGGAACAAGAACCCTTCAGCAGCAGGATGGCAACCCTCTCCCCCTGTCTTGAATGAGGTAATTGTTTTAAAGGTACCATGTTAATTTACTGGTGTAGCGCCAATTACTTGGATCAAGAGCCTTTCACCAGCAGAATGGTACCCCCCTCCACCGTCGAATGAGGTAACTGCATTAAAGGTGAGATGTTAACTGACTGGGGTACCAGTGACGGGTAGCAGGTAGAAGGATGCACCCTTCTTCAGTGTCATGTGTCCCCTCACCCACCCTCAACCCTCTGTTCTACAAAGCCCACCCTCTGTAAAACCTACTTTACCCTCTTTCCAGTATAGCACATCTCTACCTCACTCCCTCTCCAACAGACATCCCTGTCTAACACACACCCTCACACCCTCTCTTACAGTGCAGCCCCCTACCTCATCCCCCTCTCCAATAGAGCACATCACTGCCTCACCCACCATCACCCCCATGTTCTTGAGAACCTTCTTCCCTGCCTTGCTCACGCTCATCCCATTTCCAGCAGAGCACACCTCGCTCCCTCATCCCCTTCTCCAACAGGACACATCCCTGCCTCACCCACCCTGACCTCCTCTTCAACAGAGCAACCCCCTACCTCGCCCCCTCCCCAACCGTGCACACCCCTGGCCCTATTACCCCACACCCCCCCCCCCCCAAACCCCAACCCCCCCCCCCCCCCCCCCCGTCTCCCGTAGAAGCCAGACGAGCTCCCACTCAACCAGAATTCTATTTCGTTTTTTATTCCTTTTCTAAGCAGGGCAAACTTTAGTAATTCAGCAATGATATTTGCTATATTGTTATTATTGTTACCAGCGCAAATCTGGGTTTACAAATGATGTATACGAGACTATTGAGAAAAAGTATCGAAATAAATTTACGTAAAAGAGGACTGAATGTCATCTGTCTCTCTTCCATTCACCTTCCCCCCATTTTTCCTTCCCTCTTGTCCTCCATCCCATACTATCTCCTTTCCCTCCCAACTTGCTTCCATTTCTCCCTCTTTTGAACTGGAGTGGCGATGCCGATACGTTACAGGTAAAAAAAAACATTTACACAGTAATAATGGTAGAATTGCAGACAAAATGTTAGGTAAATGGACACAGACGCTACTATTAGGACATTTTATTGTAGTAACGTTTCGCTCTCCAGGAGCTTGGTCAAGCTTTTCCTAGTATCTGCCTGACAAAGTTTCTGGAGAGCGAATCGTTGTCACAATAAAATATCACAGTAGTTGCACCTATGTCCATTTACCTAACATGTATTCACTCCAAGATATTCAATACTGAAGGAAACCCTCATGGCGAAACATTTCCTGAATATATGTTTTGATCAGTGCATAGGTGTCTTTTACTCTCCCACCTATTTCTCCTTCCACGTTATCCCCATTTCCAAAATTCCTCCTGCACTTGCCCTCCCGTCCCTCGTTACTCCCAAATACTTGCCTCAGGGTATCTGAACGGTCATAGAGAATCCTATTGAAAATCGTATCAGATTATGTGTGTAAGAAACTCATTTACCCCCTAACAAGTTCCTCTGGCTGGCTCCTGATCAGCCAACTGTGGTGCCTGCCTGGCACTGCGCACGGTTGGTACCAAAAGCCAGATTGATCAGGCTATCAACCAGGAGGCCTGGTCTGGGACCGTTCCATAGGGGGCAGTAATCCCCCCCTTCCCTCCCTCACAGGGAATTTACTACATATAACATTAATTCACTCCCTTTACCCCCACCGTTTTCTCTCTTTCAACACTATTTAAACCTCCCGTTACCTCCAATTTGCCCCTTTAACCCCTTCCCTTTTTTCTCTCTATCTCCCTTTCACCACCATTTAAAGTCACCTAACTTCAGCCTTTCGCCCTTTATCACCCCTTCACCCCCCAGTTAGCCACCTTCATCCCCCAGTTAGCCACCTTCATCCCCCAGTTAGCCACCTTCACCCCCCAGTTAGCCACCTTCACCCCCCAGTTAGCCACCTTCACCCCCCAGTTAGCCACCAGACTCGCCCTAACACGGCTCTTTCCTCTCAATAAATACGTAATAAAAGATGCAAATCCCTTAGTTCATTCCCCACTACCGTGGCTATAATGTTGGTGTAGGTGGTGATGGTGTAGGTGGTGATGGTGTAGGTGGTGTTGGTGTAGGTGGTGATGGTGTAGGTGGTGTTGGTGTAGGTGGTGATGGTGTAGGTGGTGATGGTGTAGGTGGTGATGGTGTAGGTGGTGATGGTGTAGGTGGTGATGGTGTAGGTGGTGTTGGTGTAGGTGGTGTTGGTGTAGGTGGTGATGGTGTAGGTGGTGATGGTGTAGGTGGTGATGGTGTAGGTGGTGATGGTGTAGGTGGTGATGGTGTAGGTGGTGTTGGTGTAGGTGGTGTTGGTGTAGGTGGTGATGGTGTAGGTGGTGTTGGTGTAGGTGGTGATGGTGTAGGTGGTGATGGTGTAGGTGGTGATGGTGTAGGTGGTGATGGTGTAGGTGGTGATGGTGTAGGTGGTGATGGTGTAGGTGGTGTTGGTGTAGGTGGTGATGGTGTAGGTGGTGTGGTGGGTGTGAGGTGGTGAGGTGGTGTGGTGTAGGTGGTGATGGTGTAGGTGGTGAAGGTGTAGGTGGTGATGGTGTAGGTGGTGAGGTGGTGTTAGTGTAGGTGGTGATGGTGTAGGTGGTGTGGTGATGGTGTAGGTGGTGATGGTGTAGGTGGTGATGGTGTAGGTGGTGATGGTGTAGGTGGTGATGGTGTGTAGGTGTGGTGTAGGTGGTGAGGTGGTGAGGTGGTGGTGAGGTGATGTTGGTGTAGGTGGTGATGGTGTAGGTGGTGATGGTGGTGGGTGTAGGTGGTGTTGGTGTAGGTGGTGATGGTGGTGTAGGTGGTGTTGGTGTAGGTGGTGATGGTGTAGGTGTATGGTGTAGGTGGTGATGGTGTAGGTGGTGATGGTGTAGGTGGTGATGGTGTAGGTGGTGATGGTGTAGGTGGTGATGGTGTAGGTGGTGTTGGTGTAGGTGGTGATGGTGTAGGTGGTGATGGTGTAGGTGGTGTTGGTGTAGGTGGTGATGGTGTGGTGTTGGTGTAGGTGGTGATGGTGTAGGTGGTGTGGTGGAGTAGGTGGTGATGGTGTAGGTGGTGATGGTGTAGGTGGTGATGGTGTAGGTGGTGATGGTGTAGGTGGTGATGGTGTAGGTGGTGATGGTGTAGGTGGTGATGGTGTAGGTGGTGTTGGTGTAGGTGGTGATGGTGTAGGTGGTGATGGTGTAGGTGGTGTTGGTGTAGGTGGTGTTGGTGTAGGTGGTGATGGTGTAGGTGGTGATGGTGTAGGTGGTGATGGTGTAGGTGGTGTTGGTGTAGGTGGTGATGGTGTAGGTGGTGATGGTGTAGGTGGTGTTGGTGTAGGTGGTGTTGGTGTAGGTGGTGATGGTGTAGGTGGTGATGGTGTAGGTGGTGATGGTGTAGGTGGTGTTGGTGTAGGTGGTGATGGTGTAGGTGGTGATGGTGTAGGTGGTGTTGGTGTAGGTGGTGTTAGTGTAGGTGGTGTTAGTGTAGGTGATGTTGGTGTAGGTGGTGTTAGTGTAGGTGGTGATGGTGTAGGTGGTGATGGTGTAGGTGGTGAAGGTGTAGGTGGTGATGGTGTAGGTGGTGATGGTGTAGATGATGTTAGTGTAGGTGGTGATGGTGTAGGTGGTGATGGTGTAGGTGGTGATGGTGTAGGTGGTGATGGTGTAGATGGTGTTAGTGTAGGTGGTGATGGTGTAGGTGGTGATGGTGTAGGTGGTGTTGGTGTAGGTGATGTTGGTGTAGGTGGTGATAGTGTAGGTGGTGATGGTGTAGGTGGTGATGGTGTAGGTGGTGATGGTGTAGATGGTGTTAGTGTAGGTGGTGATGGTGTAGGTGGTGATGGTGTAGGTGGTGATGGTGTAGGTGGTGATGGGGTAGGTGGTGATGGTGTAGGTGGTGTTGGTGTAGGTGATGTTGGTGTAGGTGGTGATGGTGTAGGTGGTGATGGTGTAGGTGGTGATGGGATAGGTGGTGATGGTGTAGGTGATGTTGGTGTAGGTGGTGTTGGTGTAGGTGGTGATGGTGATGGTGTAGGTGGTGATGGTGTAGGTGGTGATGGTGTAGATGGTGTTAGTGTAGGTGGTGATGGTGTAGGTGGTAATGGTGTAGGTGGTGATGGTGTAGGTGGTGATAATGTAGGTGGTGATGGTGTAGGTGGTGTTAGTGTAGGTGGTGATGGTGTAGGTGGTGATGGTGTAGGTGGTGATGGTGTAGGTGGTGATGGTGTAGGTGGTGATGGTGTAGGTGGTGATGCTGTAGGTGGTGTTGGTGTAGGTGGTGATGGTGTAGGTGGTGATGGTGTAGGTGGTGTTAGTGTAGGTGGTGATGGTGTAGGTGGTGATGGTGTAGGTGGTGATGGTGTAGGTGGTGATGGTGTAGGTGGTGTTAGTGTAGGTGGTGTTGGTGTAGGTGGTGTTGGTGTAGGTGGTGTTAGTGTAGGTGGTGTTAGTGTAGGTGGTGTTAGTGTAGGTGGTGTTAGTGTAGGTGGTGTTGATGTAGGTGATGTTAGTGTAGGTGGTATTAGTGTAGGTGGTGTTGATGTAGGTGGTGTTAGTGTAGGTGGTGTTAGTGTAGGTGGTGTTAGTGTAGGTGGTGTTAGTGTAGGTGGTGTTAGTGTAGGTGGCGTTAGTGTAGGTAATGCTAGTGTAGGTGGTGTTGATGTAAGTGATGTTAGTGTAGGTGGTGTTAGTGTAGGTGGTGTTGATGTAGGTGGTGTTAGTGTAGGCGGTGTTAGTGCAGGTGGTGTTAGTGTAGGTGGTGTTAGTGTAGGTGGTGTTGATGTAGGTGGTGTTAGTGTAGGTGGTGTTGGTGTAGGTGTTGTTAGTGTAGGTGGTGTTAGTGTAGGTGGTGTTAATGTAGGTGGTGTTGATGTAGGTGATGTTAGTGTAGGTGGTGTTAGTGCAGGTGGTGTTGATGTAGGTGGTGTTAGTGTAGGTGGTGTTAGTGTAGGTGTTGTTAGTGTAGGTGGTGTTGATGTACGTGGTGTTAGTGTAGGTGGTGTTAGTGTAGGTGGTGTTAGTGTAGGTGGTGTTAGTGTAGGTGGTGTTAGTGTAGGTGGTGTTAGTGTAGGTGGTGTTGATGTAGGCGGTGTTAGTGTAGGTGGTGTTGGTCTAGGTGGTGTTAGTGTAATGGTGTTGGTGTAGGTGGTGTTAGTGTAGGTGGTGTTAGTGTAGGTGGTGTTTGTGTAGGTGGTGTTAGAGTAGGTGGTGTTAGTGCAGGTGGTGTTAGTGTAGGTGGTGTTGATGAAGGTGGTGTTATTGTAGGTGGTGTTAGTGTAGGTGGTGTTAGTGTAGGTGGTGTTGATGTAGGTGGTGTTAGTGTAGGTGGTGTTAGTGCAGGTGGTGTTAGTGTAGGTGGTGTTGATGTAGGTGGTGTTAGTGTAGGTGGTGTTAGTGTAGAAGGTGTTGATGTAGGTGGTGTTAGTGTAGGTGGTGTTAGTGTAGGTGGTGTTAGTGTAGGGGGTGTTAGTGTAGGTGGTGTTGATGTAGGCGGTGTTAGTGTAGGTGGTGTTAGTGTAGGTGGTGTTAGTGTAGGATCTGTTGATGTAGGTGGTGTTAGTATAGGTGGTGTTGATGTAGGTGGTGTTAGTGCAGGTGGTGTTAGTGTAGGTGGTGTTGATGTAGGTGGTGTTGATGTAGGTGGTGTTAGTGTAGGTGGTGTTAGTGTAGGTGTAGTGTAGGTGGTGTTGATGTAGGTGGTGTTAGTGTAGGTGGTGTTAGTGTAGGTGGTGTTGATGTAGGTGGTGCTAGTGTAGGTGGTGTTAGTGTAGGTGGTGTTGATGTAGGTGTAGGTGGTGTTAGTGTAGGTGGTGTTAGTGTAGGTGGCGTTAGTATAGGTGGTGTTGATGTAGGTGGTGTTGATGTAGGTGGTGTTAGTGTAGGTGGTGTTAGTGTAGGTGTAGTGTAGGTGGTGTTGATGTAGGTGGTGTTAGTGTAGGTGCTGTTGATGTAGGTGGTGCTAGTGTAGGTGGTGTTAGTGTAGGTGGTGTTGATGTAGGTGTAGGTGGTGTTAGTGTAGGTGGTGTTAGTGTAGGTGGCGTTAGTATAGGTGGTGTTAGTGTAGGTGGTGTTGGTGTAGGTGGTGATGTAGGTGTTGGTGTAGGTAATGTTAGTGTAGGTAATGTTAGTGTAGGTGGTGTTAGTGTAGGTGGTGTTGATGTAGGTGTTGGTGTAGGTGGTGTTAGTGTAGGTGGTGTTAGTGTAGGTGTTGGTGTAGGTGGGGTTAGCGTAGGTGGTGTTAGTGTAGGTGTTGGTGTAGGTGGGGTTAGTGTAGGTGGTGTTAGTGTAGGTGGTGCTAGTGTAGGTGGAGTTGGTGTAGGTGGTGTTAGTGTAGGTGGTGTTAGTGTAGGTGGTGTTGGTGTAGGTGGTGTTAGTGTAGGTGGTGTTAGTGTAGGTGGTGTTAGTGTAGGTGGTGTTGATGTAGGTGTAGGTGTAAGTGGGGTTGATGTAGGTGATGTTGGTGTAGATGGTGTTGGTGTAGGTAGTGTTGGTGTAGGTGGTGTAGGGATGTTGATATAGGTGGTGTTGGTGTTGGTGCAAGTGGTGTTGGTGTAAGTGGTGTACATGTAGGTGTTGGTGTAGGTGGGGTTGATATAGGTGTTGGTGTAGGTGGAGTTGATGTAGGTGATGTTGGTGTAGATGGTGTTGGTGTAGGTGGTGTACGTGTAGGTGTTGGTGTAGGTGGGGTTGATGTAGGTGATGTTGGTGTAGTTGGTGTTGGTGTAGGTGGTGTAGGGATGTTGATGTAGGTGGTGTTGGTGTAGGTGTTGGTGTAGGTGGGGTTGATGTAGGTGATGTTGGTGTAGATGGTGTTGGTGTAGGTGGTGTAGGGATGTTGATGTAGGTGGTGTTGGTGTAGGTGTTGGTGTAGGTGGAGTTGATGTAGGTAATGTTGGTGTAGATGGTGTTGGTGTAGGTGGTGTAGGGATATTGATGTAGGTGGTGTTAGTGCAGGTGGTGTTGGTGTAGGTGGTGTTGGTGTAGATGGTGTTGGTGTAGGGATGTTGATGTAGATGGTGTTGGTGTAGGTGGTGTAGGGATGTTGATGTAGGTGGTGTTAGTGCAGGTGGTGTTGGTGTAGGTGGTGTTGGTGTAGATGGTGTTGGTGTAGGGATGTTGATGTAGGTTGTGTTTGTGTTGGTGTAGGTGGTGTACATGTAAATGTTGGTATAGGTGGGGTTGATGTAGGTGTTGGTGTAGGTGTAGGTGGGGTTGATGTAGGTGATGTTGGTGTAGATGGTATTGGTGTAGGTGGTGTAGAGATGTTGATGTAGGTGGTGTTGGTGTAGGTGTTGGTGTAGGTGGAGTTGATGTAGGTAATGTTGGTGTAGATGGTGTTGGTGTAGGTGGTGTAGGGATGTTGATGTAGGTGGTGTTGGTGTAGGTGGTGTTGGTGTAGGTGGTGTACGTGTAGGTGTTGGTGTAGGTGGGGGTGATGTAGGTGATGTTGGTGTAGGTGGTGTTGGTGTAGGTGGGGTTGATGTAGGTGATGGTGTACATAGTGTTGGTGTAGGTGATGTTAGTGTAGGTGGTGTTAGTGTATGTGGTGTTAGTGTAGGTGGTGTTAGTGTAGGTGGTGTTGATGTAGGTGTTGGTGTAGGTGTAGGTGGGGTTGATGTAGGTGTAGGTGGGGTTGATGTAGGTGATGTTGGTGTAGATGGTGTTGGTGTAGGTTGTGTAGGGATGTTGATGTAGGTGGTGTTGGTGTAGGTAGTGTTGGTGTAGGTGGTGTACGTGTAGGTGTTGGTGAAGGTGGGGTTGATGTAGGTGATGTTGGTGTAGGTGGTGTTGGTGTAGGTGGTGTTGGTGTAGGGGATGTTGATGTAGGTGGTGTTGGTGTAGGTGGTGTTGGTGTAGGTGGTGCTGATGTAGGTGGTGTTGATGTAGGTGGTGTTAGTGCAGGTGGTGTTAGTGTAGGTGATGTTGGTGTAGGTGGTTGGTGTAGGTGGTGTGGCTGTATATGAAGTTGGTGTAGGTGGTGTTGGTGTAGGTGTTGTTGGTGTAGGGGATGTTGGTGTAGGTGGTGTTGCTATAGGTGGTGTTGGTGTAGGGGATGTTGATGAAGGTGGTGTTGGTGTTGGTGGTGTTGGTGTATGTGGTGTTGATGTAGGTGGTGTTGATGTAGGTGGTGTTAGTGCAGGTGGTGTAGGTGCAGGTGATGTTGGTGTAGGTGGTTGGTGTAGGTGGTTGTTGTAGGTGGTGTGGCTAAAGGTGATGTTAGTGCAATGTTGGTGGTGTGGGTTTAGATATCGGTGGTGTGGCTCTAAATGGTGTAGTTGTAGGCAGGGTGGGTGTAGGCGGTGCGGGTGTAGGGGGTATGGGTGGTGTGTAGGCAGTAGTGGTGATGCAGTAGTTTTGGTGCAGTAGATGAGATACAGTAGTGGTGGTGCAGTAGTGGAGATGCAGTAGTGGTGGTGCAGTAATGGTGGTGCAGTAGTGGTGGTGCAATAGGGGTGGTGCAGTAGTGGTGGTGCAGTAGTGGTGGTGCAGTAGTGGTGATGTAGTAGTGGTGGTGCAGTAGTGGAGATGCAGTAGTGGTGGTGCAGTAGTGGTGGTGCAGTAGTGCAGATGCAGTAGTGGTGGTGCAGTAGATGAGATGCAGTAGTGGTGGTGCAGTAGTGCAGATGCAGTAGTGGTGGTGCAGTAGATGAGATGCAGTAGTGGTGGTGCAGTAGTGGAGATGCAGTAGTGGTGGTGCAGTAATGGTGGTGCAGTAGTGGTGGTGCAATAGTGGTGGTGCAGTAGTGGTGGTGCAGTAGTGGTGGTGCAGTAGTGGTGATGCAGTAGTGGTGGTGCAGTAGTGGAGATGCAGTAGTGGTGGTGCAGTAGTGGTGGTGCAGTAGTGGAGATGCAGTAGTGGTGGTGCAGTAGTTGAGATGCAGTAGTGGTGGTGCAGTAGTGGTGGTGCAGTAGTGGTGGTGCAGTAGTTTTGGTGCAGTAGTGGAGATGCAGTAGTGGTGGTGCAGTAGTGGTGGTGCAGTAGCGGTGGTGCAGTAGTGGTGGTGCAGTAGTGGTTGTGCAGTAGTGGTGGTGCAGTAGTGGAGATGCAGTAGTGGTGGTGCAGTAGTGGTGGTGCAGTAGTGGTGGTGCAGAAGTGGTGGTGCAGTAGTGGTGGTGCAGTAGTGGTGGTGCAGTAGTGGTGGTGCAGTAGTGGTGGTGCGGTAGTGGTGGTGCAGTAGTGGTGGTGCGCTAATGGTGGTGCAGTAGTGTTGGTGCAGTAGTGGTGGTGCAGTAGTTGAGATGCAGTAGTGGTGGTGCAGTAGTGGTGGTGCAGTAGTGGTGGTGCAGTAGTTTTGGTGCAGTAGTGGAGATGCAGTAGTGGTGGTGCAGTAGATGTGGTGCAGTAGCGGTGGTGCAGTAGTGGTGGTGCAGTAGTGGTTGTGCAGTAGTGGTGGTGCAGTAGTGGAGATGCAGTAACGGTGGTGCAGTAGTGGTGGCGCAGTAGTGGTGGTGCAGTAGTGGAGATGCAGTAGTGGTGGTGCAGTAGTGGTGGTGCAGTAGTGGTGGTGCAGTAGTTTTGGTGCAGTAGTGGAGATGCAGTAGTGTTGGTGCAGTAGTGGTGGTCCAGTAGTGGTGATGCAGTAGTTTTGGTGCAGTAGTGGAGATGCAGTAGTGGTGGTGCAGTAGTGGTGGTGCAGTAGTGGTGGTGCAGTAGTTTTGGTGCAGTAGTGGAGATGCAGTAGTGTTGGTGCAGTAGTGGTAGTCCAGTAGTGGTGGTGCAGTAGTTTTGGTGCAGTAGTGGAGATGCAGTAGTGGTGGTGCAGTAGTGGTGGTGCAGTAGTGGTGGTGCAGTAGTTTTGGTGCAGTAGTGGAGATGCAGTAGTGGTGGTGCAGTAGTGGTGGTCCAGTAGTGGTGATGCAGTAGTTTTGGTGCAGTAGTGGAGATGCAGTAGTGGTGGTGCAGTTGTGGTGGTGCAGTAGTGGTAATGCAGTAGTTTTGGTGCAGTAGTGGAGATGCAGTAGTGGTGGTGCAGTAGTGGTGGTGCAGTAGTGGTGGTGCAGTAGTTTTGGTGCAGTAGTGGAGATGCAGTAGTGTTGGTGCAGTAGTGGTGGTCCAGTAGTGGTGGTGCAGTAGTTTTGGTGCAGTAGTGGAGATGCAGTAGTGGTGGTGCAGTAGTGGTGGTCCAGTAGTGGTGGTGCAGTAGTTTTGGTGCAGTAGTGGAGATGCAGTAGTGGTGGTGCAGTAGTGGTGGTCCAGTAGTGGTGATGCAGTAGTTTTGGTGCAGTAGTGGAGATGCAGTAGTGGTGGTGCAGTTGTGGTGATGCAGTAGTGGTAATGCAGTAGTGGTGGTCCAGTAGTGGTTATGCAGTAGTTTTGGTGCAGTAGTGGTGGTGCAGTAGTGGTGGTGCAGTAGTGGAGATGCAGTAGTGGTGGTGCAGTAGTGGTGGTGCAGTAGTGGTGGTGCAGTAGTTTTGGTGCAGTAGTGGAGATGCAGTAGTGGTGGTGCAGTAGTGGTGGTTCAGTAGTGGTGATGCAGTAGTTTTGGTGCAGTAGTGGAGATGCAGTAGTGGTGGTGCAGTTGTGGTGATGCAGTAGTGGTAATGCAGTAGTGGTGGTCCAGTAGTGGTTATGCAGTAGTTTTGGTGCAGTAGTGGTGGTGCAGTAGTGGTGGTGCAGTAGTGGTGATGCAGTAGTGGTGGTCTAGTAGTAGTGATGCAGTAGTTTTGGTGCAGTAGTGGTGGTGTAGTAGTAGTTGTAGTTCAATAGTGGTGATGCAGTTATGGTGATGCAGTAGTGGTGTAGCAGCGGTGGTGCAGTAGTGGTGGTGGTGTAATAGTGGTGGTGGTGGTACAGTAGTGGTGGTGGTGGTGGTGATGCAGTAGTGTGGTACAGTAGTGGTGGTGTAATAGTGGTGGTGGTGGTGGTGATGCAGTAGTTGTGGTGGTTCAGTAGTGGTGGTGGTGCAGTAGTGGTGGTGATGCAGTAATGGTGATGCAGTAGTGGTGGTGGTGCAGTAGTGGTGATGCAGTAGTGATGGTGATGCAGTAATGGTGATGCAATATTGGTGGTGGTGTAGTAGTGGTGATGCAGTAGTGGTGGTGATGCAGTAGCGGTGATACAGTAGTGGTGGTGGTGAAGTAGTGGTGATGCAGTAGTGGTGGTGGTGCAGTATTGGTGATGCAGTAGTGGTGGTGGTGGTGGTGCAGTAATGGTGATGCAGTAGTGGTGATGTAATGGTGGTGCAGTAATGGTGGTGGTGCAGTAGTGGTGATGCAGTAGTGATGGTGATGCAGTAGCGGTGATACAGTAGTGGTGGTGGTGCAGTATTGGTGATGCAGTAGTGGTGATGTAATGGTGGTGCAGTAATGGTGGTGGTGCAGTAGTGGTGGTGGTGCTGTAGTGGTGGTGGTGAAGTAGTAGTGGTGGTACAGAGGTGGTGGTGCAGTAGTGGTGGTGCAGTAGTGGTGGTGCAGTAGTGGTGGTGGTGCAGTAGTGGTGGTAGTGCAGCAGTGGTGGTGGTGCAGTAGTGGTGGTGGTGCAATAGTAGTGGTGGTGCAGCAGTAGTGGTGGTGCAGTAGTGGTGGTTGTGCAGTAGTGGTGGTATAATAGTGGTGGTGATGCAGTAGGGGTGGTGTAATAGTGGTGGTGGTGCAGTAGTGGTGGTGTAATAGTGGTGGTGGTGCAGTAGTGATGGCGGTGCAGTAGTGGTGGTGGTGCAGTTGTGATGGTGGTGCAGTAGTGGTGGTGGTGGTGCAGTAGTGGTGGTGCAGGTGGTGTGTCTGTCTACAGAGGCTCCTGCCTGCCCCCGCTAGTCGCGGCAAAATATGACACTGGTAAATTGGATTTCCTACAAAACTTAGCGAATTAGAGTATATCGCGTGAGAGGAAGCGGAGGAGTGTTGTGTCTTCCCTGGAGGCCAGCCAGAAATATGTCGGCATATCTCTCCCTCTCTCCTTCTTTCTCTCTCTCTCTTTACCAATGACGTTATTCCTTCCTGGTTCCTTTGCAAAAGTCACCATTTAGTAACTTCAGTGTCAGATTTCACTGCCAGTTTCCCTGATACCTGTTAAGGGAGTTTTCCTGCTCCTGCGGTCCGACCCGGGGTCAGTCCGCTTTGTTGACTGGTCGACCAGGCTGTTACTGCTAACGGCACTCCGGCAGACATATCTTCAAAGCTTGAAAGAGCATATTGTCGACCACTCTACAGAAAAACTCACTAGTTTTTATAAGTTTTAACTGGGACAACGTTTCGCTCTATGTAGAAGTTGATCAAATCATGCTTAATAAATCTCTACACAGAGCAAAACGTTGTCCCCCGCTAATGCTTGTTTTACAACCTGTTCTTTTGTCTTCATCCCAGTATTTGAGTTTCGTCAATGAATGCCAGCTCTCGCCTATTCTTTCTAACAGGTTTCTTCATAGCGCTATGGTAGCTCTGCCGGATTGTAGAGCAGGAGAAGTGTTTCTCCTTCCATCCTCATCGGATTTCAGCGGAGTGGTAGCACCGTCGGTTCACAACGGCGAGCATCCTGGATTAATTCTGAACGAGGCTGTATATCTGGGCAAGCCTCTCAACACCTAATGCCTCTTCTTCACCTAGCAGTAGATTCCTAGAAGTTGGTCTACTGTAATGGGTCTCATCCTGGGGAGGCTAACAGATCGCAGTGGAAATATGCAAGACTGACTGGTTGTTTCCTTGGATTGTCCTGGATATTAACCATCCAGGGTTTAAACTCAAATTTAGTCCACTATTTTTTTTATTTTTTATTTTTTTTATTCTTATTCGTTATTTTCTTCTTCTTCTTCTTCTTCTTCTTCTTCTTCTTCTTCTTCTTCTTCTTCTTTTACTTCTTTACCGTGTTTAGTTATATCTCCAATTTGTGGGACGAACGACATCACGTGTGTGTTGTTAGTGGAAAAAGTAACAAAATTTCGTTACCCTAAGTAAGATATAAGGTGAAGCTGGTGCATCAAGAGGCAGTGAATATCTGTTCAGTAAAGCAAAATCAAGGCACCTCTATCCTTGTCAAATCACTCGGTCATTTACCTTCACTCATAACAGCTCTCATCTGACTTCAGCCCTGTGTGGCCCTTGTGGGTTTAGCGCTTAGCTTTGATTATAATACTCCCACCTGAACTCACCTACACATGAGTGGCCCTGCCGTCCAACCAGACGGTTTTCTGCTGAACTTGATTTTTTTTTTAAGACGAAGGTTCTTAATAAAAATGGGTTACGCTGTTTCACGTGTGCTTGTCATCTCTTCTTCTGGAGTTTGTTTCCTGCTTAAACTTGGAATTCGGGAACGAAGTAAAACTGAAATTTCATAATGTGGACCCAAAGACCACTTCCTTGCAGCACGGAGACGCAGATTCATAACTTTGCGGATCCTTCTTTCTGATAAATTATCTTTATCCTCACCTACCTCTTCTTCCTCATCCCTCTCCTCCTCCTCCTCCTCCTTCTCCATCGCTTCTTTATTTTTTCCTCCCCCACTTCCTTCTACACTACCTCAGAGGGTGTTTTCATCACTCTGGCCTCCATCCACCCCCTATTCACCTCCCTAAACTTCCACCTTCATCTTTACTCCAGTAGCTGCGAAGTTTGTTGTCGAATAGCTGATTAAGACATACAAAACTTCCCTAATTTCCCGAGGGAAGGCGAGACACGCGGCCATTTCAAGGTGGTCATAGAGGGCGTTTATCTCTACTCTGAACACCTCCCCCCCACCCAGACACACACACACACACACACACACACACACACACACACACACACACACACACACACACACACACACACACACACACACACACACACACACACACACAGCCATTGAAGAAGGGGGTTGGCATGTAGAATGCCGTTTGTACCACTGTCATTCAGGTTAAGCAACGTTTGCCCTGGCCAGTAAACGACTGGGTGATTTCCTGGGTACGCAGCCTCTCCACTGAGAAAAGTTCCCATACGCCGCGGTCTGCATCCTCAGTCATGGTTAGATTCACAAATAATCCCAAGTTTGACTTGTGTTACAGGTGAACTGTTTCACACACCGTCTACGTCATCAGCACGTTGCCACTATCATGCTTTATATCCCAAAATTACCGACATGTCCAGCAAGGTTCGTGTTGTGTAATACAGACACACTTAGACATGGGTAAAAATTTGTTAAGGAAACATTTCTTTCATCAATGAGAACTTTGAATCGTGAGTTCATAAGACTCTCTCTGAGCGAAATGTTGTCTTAATAAAGCCTTGGTCTGCTTACTCTGCTTACTCTGCTTACTCTGCTTACTCTGCTTACTCTGCTTACTCTGCTTACTCTGCTTACTCTATTTGCTCTGCTTGCTCTGCTTACTCTGTTTACTCTGCTTGCTCTGCTTACTCTGCTTACTCTGCTTACTCTGCTTACTCTGCTTACTCTATTTACTCTGCTTGCTCTGCTTACTCTGTTTACTCTGCTTGCTTTGCTTACTCTGCTTGCTCTGCTTGCTCTGCTTACTCTGCTTGCTCTGCTTACTCTGTTTGCTCTGCTTGCTCTGCTTGCTCTGCTTACTCTGCTTGCTCTGCTTACTCTGCTTGCTCTGCTTACTCTGTTTGCTCTGCTTGCTCTGCTTGCTCTGCTTACTCTGTTTACTCTGCTTGCTCTGCTTGCTCTGCTTACTCTGCTTGCTCAGCTTACTCTGCTTGCTCTGCTTACTCTGCTTACTCTGTTTGCTCTGCTTACTCTGCTTGCTCTGCTTACTCTGCTCTGCTTGCTCTGCTTGCTCTGCTTACTCTGTTTACTCTGCTTGCTCTGCTTGCTCTGCTTACTCTGCTTACTCTGCTTACTCTGCTTGCTCTGCTTACTCTGTTTGCTCTGCTTGCTCTGCTTACTCTGTTTGCTCTGCTTCCTCTGCTTACTCTGTTTGCTCTGCTTACTCTGCTTACTCTGCTTACTCTGCTTACTCTGCTTACTCTGCTTACTCTGCTTACTCTGCTTACTCTGCTTCCTCTGCTTGCTCTGCTTACTCTGTTTGCTCTGCTTGCTCTGCTTACTCTGCTTCCTCTGCTTGCTCTGCTTACTCTGCTTCCTCTGCTTACTCTGCTTCCTCTGCTTACTCTGTTTGCTCTGCTTCCTCTGCTTGCTCTGCTTGCTCTGCTTACTCTGCTTCCTCTGCTTGCTCTGCTTACTCTGCTTACTCTGCTTACTCTGCTTACTCTGCTTCCTCTGCTTGCTCTGCTTACTCTGTTTGCTCTGCTTACTCTGCTTACTCTGCTTCCTCTGCTTGCTCTGCTTACTCTGCTTGCTCTGCTTGCTCTGCTTACTCTGCTTGCTCTGCTTACTCTGCTTGCTCTGCTTGCTCTGCTTACTCTGCTTGCTCTGCTTACTCTGCTTCCTCTGCTTACTCTGCTTACTCTGCTTGCTCTGCTTACTCTGCTTACTCTGCTTGCTCTGCTTACTCTGCTTACTCTGCTTACTCCGCTTCCTCTGCTTACTCTTCTTACTCTGCTTACTCTGCTTCCTCTGCTTGCTCTGCTTCCTCTGCTTACTCTGCTTGCTCTGCTTACTCTGCTTACTCTGCTTACTCTGCTTACTCTGCTTGCTCTGCTTACTCTGCTTACTCTGCTTCCTCTGCTTACTCTGCTTACTCTGCTTCCTCTGCTTACTCTGCTTACTCTGCTTACTCTGCTTACTCTGCTTACTCTGTTTGCTCTGCTTGCTCTGCTTACTCTGCTTGCTCTGCTTGCTCTGCTTACTCTGCTTGCTCTGCTTACTCTGCTTACTCTGCTTACTCTGCTTACTCTGCTTGCTCTGCTTACTCTGCTTACTCTGCTTGCTCTGCTTACTCTGCTTACTCTGCTTGCTCTGCTTGCTCTGCTTACTCTGCTTACTCTGCTTACTCTGCTTGCTCTGCTTACTCTGCTTACTCTGTTTACTCTGCTTGCTCTGCTTGCTCTGCTTACTCTGCTTACTCTGCTTGCTCTGCTTGCTTTGCTTGCTCTGCTTACTCTGCTTACTCTGCTTACTCTGCTTGCTTTACTTGCTCTGCTTGCTCTGCTTACTCTGCTTACTCTGCTTGCTCTGCTTGCTCTGCTTACTCTGCTTACTCTGCTTACTCTGCTTACTCTGCTTACTCTGCTTGCTCTGCTTACTCTACTTGCTCTGCTTACTCTGCTTACTCTGCTTACTCTGCTTACTCTGCTTACTCTGCTTACTCTGCTTGCTCTGCTTACTCTGCTTGCTCTGCTTACTCTGCTTGCTCTGCTTGCTCTGCTTACTCTGCTTGCTCTGCTTACTCTGCTTACTCTGCTTGCTCTGCTTACTCTGCTTACTCTGCTTGCTCTGCTTACTCTGCTTACTCTGCTTGCTCTGCTTACTCTGCTTGCTCTGCTTACTCTGCTTGCTCTGCTTGCTCTGCTTACTCTGCTTGCTCTGCTTACTCTGCTTACTCTGCTTGCTCTGCTTACTCTGCTTACTCTGCTTACTCTGCTTGCTCTGCTTGCTCTGCTTACTCTGCTTACTCTGCTTGCTCTGCTTACTCTGCTTACTCTGCTTGCTCTGCTTGCTCTGCTTACTCTGCTTACTCTGCTTACTCTGCTTGCTCTGCTTACTCTGCTTACTCTGCTTGCTCTGCTTGCTCTGCTTACTCTGCTTGCTCTGCTTACTCTGCTTACTCTGCTTGCTCTGCTTACTCTGCTTACTCTGCTTGCTCTGCTTACTCTGCTTACTCTGCTTGCTCTGCTTACTCTGCTTACTCTGCTTACTCTGCTTACTCTGCTTGCTCTGCTTACTCTGCTTACTCTGCTTGCTCTGCTTGCTCTGCTTACTCTGCTTACTCTGCTTACTCTGCTTGCTCTGCTTACTCTGCTTACTCTGCTTGCTCTGCTTGCTCTGCTTGCTCTGCTTGCTCTGCTTACTCTGCTTGCTCTGCTTGCTCTGCTTACTCTGCTTGCTCTGCTTACTCTGCTTACTCTGCTTGCTCTGCTTACTCTGCTTACTCTGCTTGCTCTGCTTACTCTGCTTACTCTGCTTGCTCTGCTTACTCTGCTTACTCTGCTTACTCTGCTTACTCTGCTTACTCTGCTTGCTCTGCTTACTCTGCTTACTCTGCTTGCTCTGCTTACTCTGCTTACTCTGCTTGCTCTGCTTACTCTGCTTACTC
>NC_091297.1:38757658-38772658 GCF_038502225.1 Cherax quadricarinatus | reverse complement strand
CTTTGCACTTGGTGGGTTTGAACTCCAGGAACCAATTGCTGGATCAGGTGTGCAGCTTATCCACATCCCTTTGTAGTTCTGCCTGGTCTTTGTCCGAATGTATTCTTCTCGTCAACTTCACATCGTCTGCAAACAGGGACACTTCGGAGTCTATTCCTTCCGTCATGTCGTTCACAATTACCAGAAACAGCACTGGTCCTAGGACTGACTCCTGTGGGACCCCACTCGTTACAGGTATCCACTCTGACACCTCGCCATGTACCATGACTCGCTGCTGCCTTCCTGACAAGTATTCCCTGATCCATTGTAGTGCCTTCACTGTTATACCTGCCTGGTGCTCCAGTTTTTGCACTAATGTCTTGTGTGGAACTGTGTCAAACGCCTTCTTACAGTCCAAGAAAATGCAATCTACCCACCCCTCTCTCTCTCTTGTCTTACTGCTGTCACCCTGTCATAGAACTCCAGTAGTTTTGTGACACAGGATCTCCCATCTCTGAAACCATGTTGGCTGATCTTGAGATCATTCCTTTCTTGGTGTTCCATCACTCTTCTGATAATCTTCTCCATGACTTTGTATAGTATACATGTCAGCGACACTGGTCTGTAGTTGAGTGCTTCATGTCTGTCTCATTTTGTGTGTGTGTGTGTGTGTGTGTGTGTGTGTGTGTGTGTGTGTGTGTGTGTGTGTGTGTGTGTGTGTGTGTGTGTGTGTGTGTGTGTGTGTGTGTGTGTGTGTGTGTGTGTGTGTGTGTGGTGTATGAAGAGGCGTTCACTTTTGTGCGTCGGTTGCGTCTCCAATCTTAACATCTCCATCGCTAATAATTACCAATGTAAGGAAGTGAGAAGGGGGAGGAAAAAATGGTGAGGAAAGAAGGTAAAGGAAAATTATATCGTCTGTTGGAGATGTCTCTCGCTCTTGCCTTGGCTCCACCACCGCCATGGTCAATATACCAGCACCTTCAAGGTGGGCCTTTATTGCGGCCCGGTCCCCAATAATTTAACATTGGCTTCCCGCCGTCTTGGTTATTGATATAATTACATTCTCTACAATGCTGTTAGACCAATATTTCCTGCGTTAATGAGAGCTTCAAGTTAAGGTACGTTTTGATATAGGACCCTCCTCGTAATTCTTGAAGCTGCCACAGGTGATGTATAATGGAGTAGATCGAGGAAGAGGAGAAATGAGAAGAGGAAAAGGAGGAGGAGGAGGAAAAGGAGGAAGAGGAAGAGGAAGAAAAGGAGAGGGAAGGTCAGTAACTGCAGCAGCAGAAAAAAAAAAGAAGACGAGAAAGGAAAGACTACGACTGTGCCGACGACAATGATAACAATGATGATGACTAATAATGATGATGATTACTGATGATGACGATTCAGCCTCTTTAGTGTTTTCTCGTAGACGATGGAAAAAGACCAAGTGACCAGTAACCGAGGACAGATCAGAACCAGCACTCGGAAAGAAAAGCAAAGAAGTGGGACTGTTGACCTCACCAAAAGATTCTTCCAGTAATATGATACAAGTGAGATGTCACTTCTGGTGCTACTCTCCCTTTACCTGGTTACCTGGAGGTTACCTGGAGGTTATTCCGGGGATCAACGCCCCCGCGGCCCGGTCCATGACCAGGCCTCCCGATGGATCAGGGCCTGGCCAACCAGGCTGTTACTGTTGGCCGCACGCAGTCCAACGTACGAGCCACAGCCCGGCTGATCCGGCACTAACTTTAGGTATCTGTCCAGCTCTCTCTTGAAGGCAGCCAGGGTTTTATTGGCAATTCCCCCAATGCTTGATGGGGGGCTGTTGAACAGTCTTGGGCCCCGGACACTTATGGTGTTTTCCCTTAGTGTACCAATGGCGCCCCTACTTTTAATTGGGGGCATTTTGCATCGCCTGCCCAGTCTTTTACTTCCGTAGGGAGTGATTTCTGTGTGCAGATTTGGGAACATTCCTTCCAGGATTTTCCAAGTGTAGATTATGATATCTCTCTCTCCTGCGTTCCAACGAATACAAGTCAAGTGCTTCCAAGCATTCCCAGTAGTTAAGGTGCTTGACAGAACTTATACGTGCAGTAAAGGATCTCTGTACACTCTCTAGATCTGCGATTTCACCTGCTTTGAATGGAGATGTTAATGTACAGCAGTATTCCAGCCTAGAGAGAACAAGTGATTTGAAAAGGATCATCATTGGCTTGGCATCTCTCGTTTTGAACGTTCTCATTATCCATCCTATCATTTTCTTTGCACATGCGATTGTGGCACTGTTGTGATCCTTGAAAGTGAGATCCTCAGACATTACTACTCCCAGGTCCCTTACATTATTTTTCCGCTCTATTGTATGGCCAGAGTTTGTAGTATACTCTGTTCTAGTTATTATCTCCTCCAGTTTTCCATAACGGAGTAATTGGAATTTGTCCTCATTGAACATCATATTGTTTACCGTTGCCCACTGGAAAACTTTGTTTATATCTTCTTGGAGGTTAGCCGCGTCCTCAGCAGATGACAGCCTCATGCAGTTCCTAGTATCATCCGCAAAGGATGATACGGTGCTGTGATGTATATCTCTGTCTATGTCTGATATGAGGATGAGGAATAAGATGGGGGCGAGTACTGTGCCTTGTGGAACAGAGCTCTTCACTATGGCAGCCTCCGATTTAACTCTGTTGATCACTACTCTTTGTGTTCGATTTGTTAGGAAGTTGAAGATCCATCTCCCCACTTTCCCAGTTATTCCTTTAGCACGTATTTTATGGGCTATTACGCCATGATCGCATTTGTCAAATGTTTTTGCAAAGTCTATGTATATTACATCTGCATTCTGATTTTCTTCCAGTGCATCCAAGGCCATGTCATAGTGATCCAGTAGTTGTGAGAGGCAGGAGCGACCTGCCCTGAACCCATGTTGCTCTGGATTGTGCAGATTTTGGGAATCCAGGTGATTTGCAATCCTGCTTCTTAGCACTCTTTCAAAGATTTTTATGATGTAGGACGCCAGAGCTATTGGTCTATAGTTCTTAGCTAATGTTTTGCTGCCACCTTTATGGAGTGGGACTATATCCGTTGTTTTAAGTGACTGTGGAATTTCACCCATGTCCAAGCTCCTCCTCCATAGTGTACTTAGGGCACGCGAGAGGGGTTTCTTGCAATTCTTAATGAAAAGAGAATTCCACGAGTCTGGGCCCGGGGCTGAGTGCATGGGCATATTGTCAATGGCTTTTACGAAATCTATCGGAGTTAGGGTAATGTCGGAAATCTGGCATACATTTACGGAGTTTTGAGGCTCATTCATGAAGAAATCATTTGGGTCGTCGATCCTCAGACTGATTAGTGGTTCACTAAACACAGAGTCGTACTGGGATTTCAATATTTCACTCATTTCCTTGTCATCTGTGTAAGTCCCATCCTGTCTGAGTAAGGGCCCGATACTAGATGTGGTATTTGCCTTGTTTATGGCATATGAAAAGAAATATTTTGAATTTGTTTCAATTTCACTAATAGCTTTAAGCTCCTCCTGTCCTCCTGTCCTCCTCCAGTAGTGTGCATATTAATTGGAACAGTGATGAAATTAAGGTTATCTGAAAAATTTACGTCTATGATATGATAGATAATTGATTTATGTACATGAACGGCATACAATACCGACAAGTTGAAAAATTAGACAAGACCACGGTGCTCGTAACACCGACTCCAAGGCTGAGGGACTGATTACCTCATCTTTTGTATATAGTTCTACTGTCTTCTAATCATATCCTAGAATTTGTATTGATAAAGCCATTGGTTGGCGAAACGTCTACAATAAAGATACCCAGATATTGCACATGTGTCTATTTTTTCATAATTGATTTAATAAGAGATATGACTACTCTTTGCCTTTATAAACATTGTTGGCATAGAATGGACCAATGTTGAACACATTTTAGCTAGTTCTTCGTCGTGGTACCAGGTCCTAATAGCAGCACTTACCTTCTCCATAGCTGAGCAGTCCTGTTTTGCGATCCTGCTTTTGGTCATTGCCCATAGATTCTCAGTTGGGTTGAGGTCAGGAGAGTTTCCAGGCTAATTGATAACGCTTAGCCCACTCTCTTCGAAAAATGTTAGCATTTTTCTAGAAATGTGGCATGGAGCGAGATCTTGCTAGGAAATGCTTTCTCCATCAGCAAAGTCTCTATCCACAATGAGAAGCAAATGAGTTCGCAGAATTGCCTTGTATTTGTCACTGTTCATCGTTCCCTCAACAATAACAAGCCATCCAGATCCTTTAGCAGTAAAACCACTCCAAAATATCTACTTAGGTGGGTGTTTTAACTCTTGTATCTGTCCATTCCAAAGAGGTTCGCCTTTGCTCCGTCTCACTGCCACTGATCTGTATCCATTCATTTATCGTCCATCCCTTATATCGAGTGCTCACCGCAGCCATTTTTTTTCTTCATAGCAGCAGTCAATTATTGTTTTTTTTTTACTGTCTTTTTTGGCAGTTCTGCCAATTTCAAGGAGCCTTCGTGGAACAATTGAAGAATCAACATTTTCGACAGCTGAAGCCAAATCTGTCAGTAGATCATTGCTGGTTTTCTTGGAATCCTTCGGACTATTTCTTATGATAACCTTGCTATCGTAAGGTGTTGTCTTACGTTTTATTCTAACAGCTGAGTTTGCTAGGCTCAAATTATCGGCAATTTCATAGTCAAATTAGCATGTTTTCTAAGAGCTACGATACTTGCACGCTTCCTAGGAGTAGCATCCATCATGAACTTCAGCAGTAATCTTGAATTGATGGGAAGAATATGGCGAAACCACAGTCACTCATGGAGCACGCTTGCAGGAAAAGCCTTACAGAACAACAGCTGTTGTAGCACTGACGAGAGTCGCAGGGTAGCACCACAGCTGGACGGTTGCCAGAAATCGGTAGCAAACTCTTCCGAAAAGTTTTAAAATAACCTATACTACATTAATTAAGCCGGAGACTAAGATATATTATGAGATAATAAAAAAAATGATTCCAGTCCCAATTAATTTGCACACTGCTGTACCTCCAGTTTGTCAAGTGCTGTATGATCACTAAGGGTTAAGTACTTCTTAGAGAATATAAAGAATATAATAATCCCTATCATACATGACCAATGAGTATGAAAATAACAGTGAACATTTGATGAAGAATCTGAAAGAGTTGGGCTCAGTGAAATCTATGAGACCAAAAAGGATCTAAATCAAGGAGATGAGGTTGTAATCAGGCTACTTAGTCATTTATAAAGCATGAGACTGGTTGCAGATTAAGGAAGTACCTGGCAGACTGAAGGCAGAGTGACGTAGTACAGAAGATGGTGTATAATTGAAGCAGATTGCTCAAGGATCAGTAATTCGAGGGACACAGCATATTCCTGATATAAGAGAATGATCGACCCTGATTGATCATTGGAAAATAGTTAAGCTCATAACTATGTTTGTGGATGATGCAAAACTGTTGGAAAGCTTATGAATCGAGAAATATTATTGAAAACTCTCTCAAGACTTGACCGAATAGCAAGAATGGTCCATAATATAATAGAAACATGAGAGAGGAGTTCTGAGTGTGACAAAGAAAGAGATTTGCAGGTAGACATCATCTCAAACTTATTTCCTGTGAATCATGTAAACTAAGTAACATCAGCGATATAGGCAAAGTTGGAAAATGTTAAAAAAAAGCCTTAATAAGCCTGAACATGAAATCATGGATAAATTCAACACTCTAGTATGTGACACAAGTGTGGAGCTATCTAGCTAGTTAAATATATTATTTTAATTGTGCAAAGTATTCAGAGTATTTAATCACAGAACGGGTAGGGCTTGAACCCATGGCTAGTGAGCCTCATAAGGTAAATCAGGGTTTTTGACATCCAGGGGACCACAACGAGGAGACATAACTTGGTGCAAATGCCTAAATGAACCAAAGGGAAATACAAAGAACTTTAATAGGAGGGTAGTGAGAACGTGGTTTGAAATCAAGATTAACAGTCGATCGAAGATTAAGAGAAGACCATCAGGAGCTGATAGACACACACACACACACACACACACACACACACACACACACACACACACACACACACACACACACACACACACACACACACACACACACACACACACACACACACACACACATTTTATGTTCAGGCGTCGAGGCAAGAGTCCCCTGGGGTAGAAAATTTACGATTTCATAATGTATATTGTTTCAAATTACACGCTATGTTAATGTTATGTGGTTCCCAGCCATGCAATTACTAATTATCCGAGACATCATTAAAGCTGAAAATTGCTGTACATTTCCTGTATGGGCAGTCGGATTTAAACGCTGCATGTCCGGTAACCTAATGGAACATAGAGAGTGCGAAGCTTAAGAAGCTATTTCTACGCTTTGTCAGTATGCACGGATGTCGTTCAGACGCCCGATATGCCATCTTTTTCGTGCAAGTTATGCTGTGGCACAGAATATCATTTTGTTTCTCTTTTTTTTTCTCTGGAATTCGGATGCAAGAAGTTGTATGGGGCAGTCACCCAGGCAGGCAGGCAGGCAGGCAGGCAGGCAGGTAGGCAGGCAGGCAGGCAGGCAGGCAGGCAGGCAGGCAGGCAATCAGGCAGGCAGGCAGGCAATCAGGCAGGCAGGCAGGCAGGCAGGCAGGCAGGCAGGCAGGCAGGCAGGCAGGCAATCAGGCAGGCAGGCAGGCAGGCAGGCAGGCAGGCAGGCAGGCAGGCAGGCAGTCAGGCAGTCAGGCAGGCAATCAGGCAGGCAGACAGTCAGGCAGGCAATCAGGCAGGCAGGCAGGCAGGCAGGCAGTCAGGTTGTCAGGCAGGCAGGCAGGCAGTCAGGCAGGCAATCAGGCAGGCAGGCAGGCAGGCAGGCAATCAGGCAGGCAGGCAGGCAGGCAGTCAGGCAGGCAGGCAGTCAGGCAGGCAGGCAGGCAGGCAGGCAGGCAGGCAGGCAGGCAGGCAGGCAGGCAGGCAGGCAGGCAGGCAGGCAGGCAGGCAGGCAGACAAGGAGGCAGGCGCAAGGAGGGAGGAGAGAAGCATACCTCACTGCATAGTGTGAAATGCCATACAAGCAACACGGTTGAGTTGGGAAGGTTACTTTGAAGATCACCAAAATATACGTGTGTACGTGCTTATTTATTTACAGTCTTTCATTACGACTTAAACTAACTTTATATATATACATATATATATATATATATATATATATATATATATATATATATATATATATATATATATATATATATATATATATATATATATATATATATATACACCGGCCGTATCCTACAGAGGTGGAGTGGCCCAAGAGGAAAAACTAAAGTTTCTCCATTTACATTTAGTAATCTGTACAGGAGAAGAGGTTACTAGCCCCTTGCTCCCGGCATTTTAGTCGCCTCTTACAACACGCATGGCTTACGGAGGAAGAATTCTGTTCCACTTCCCCATGGAGATAAGAGGAAATAAACAAGAACAAGAACTAGAAAGAAAATTGCAAAAAACCCAGAGGGGTGTGAATATAAATGCTTGTACATGTATGTGTAGTGTGACCTAAGTGTAAGTAGAAGTAGCAAGACGTACCTGAAATCTTGCATGTATATATATATATATATATATATATATATATATATATATATATATATATATATATATATATATATATATATATATATATATATATATTTATATATATAAATATATATATATATATATATATATATATATATATATATATATATATATATATATACAAATACAGTTAAAGATGTAATTGAATTTGCTGGTACGGTCTTCAGTTCAATGGTCTCATCAGATCAATTTAGTGCAAGACTTTTTTTTTCAATCTTACAAGGGTAGTCCAGCGAGGGAAATAAATTGGTCGTTATTGCTAAGATTCCAGTTCATTTTTATGATCCATGAATGGAGTTCATCTCGAGCTATTGAAAGTGACCAAGCCAAAGCCATTCTAAAAAAAAAGTTTTGTTTTTTTAAAGTTTGTGTACAGCCTAAATGTATTGAGTCTTGTTCGTCCTTCTTCATTCAACTCTCTCCTTTTCTTTATGATTTTCTCTCTTCCTCTTCATCTTTTTCTTTTTCTTTTCCCTTTTTTTCTGTTGCTCTTCCGCTTTTTTCTATGTGTTTCTTCCTCTTTTTCTGTGTCTTTTCCTATTTTTCTGTTGCTGTCCCTCTTTTTCCTTATTTTTCTGTCTATTTGTCTTTTTCAGTGTTTCCGTACCTCTTTTTCTGTCTTTTTAATCCTCATCTGTGTTTTCTTCCTGTTTTTCTCAGTAATTTTCGCCACTTGCTGTGTCTCAAACCATATCACGAGCGGAGATTGAACGCGTGGCGAGTGAGTCGTAAAACTCCAGGCCAGCGCGTATGCCACTGGCCCAGCTGGCTACAATAAGATTCATCCAGCTAGACATATTTATACATCACAGAGAGATTAACACAGGCCCCACTGTGACCACAAGTGCAAATTTTTGAGTCTTATTGTAACCAGCTGGCCCAGTGGCTTACGTGCTGGCCTGGAGTTTTACAACTCGCGCGCCACGAGTTCAGTCCCCACCCGTGGAATGGTTTGTTTGCAATTGTGTCATTGCGATTTCGTGAGTCTTGTTGTGTCCTCACTTTCTCTCCCTATTCTAACTTAATACAACCTACAATAGCCCACACTATCCTAACCTAACCAAATGGAACCAAATTAACCATAACTTAACCTAATGCAGCCTAACTAAGTCCATCCAAATGTAGTCTAACTTGACCTAACCAAACCTAACAAAGCCTAACCTAACCCAACCCATCGTAAATAAAAATAAGGAAAATATTTGTAAATATTCCGAGAGCATTAGTTTGGCTCTGGAGTAACGAGTAAGAAAACGAATGTAGTTCAACCGGGAACCTAAGTTGAGCAGGACGGAACGAGTAGACCAGTGTGCCTTTCGGGTAGACTCTCTTCCCTGACGATTTTACCTAGCGAAGCCGAAAAAGGTGTTGCCGGGGGGATATAGGGAGCCTTCTGCGGCTGGGAGGAGGAGGAGGAGGAGGAGGAAGAGTAGCGGAAGAAGGAGCAGGAGGAGGAGGAGGAGGAGGAGGAGGAGGAGGAAGAGGAGTAATCGTTTTATCCGCATCGTGATAAAATTTTTCGATACTGTCGGGAAGTTAGGTGGACATCCCAGGGGGAGGCCTGAGTTCGATATTTTTTTCCAAGTGAAGGAAATGGCTGACGTTGATCCTTGTCATTCGCACAGATGATACAATGTTTCCTAATGAATATAATGATATTAATAATCACTGAGAGTCCTTGATACAATCACTGTCACCTCTCTTTAACCTTGCTTGTTTCCCCTCGTGTTTGTGTGTCACTACACATGCAAGCGATACCGCCCGCAAGACTCCTTCTTTTCGCACTTCTTTTCCTCACGAAAGTGTGAAATCTCGTTACCAGTGACAGGTGTGAAGAGCGTGTGAATGAGTCGTTACCGCGAGACCCGCTAGAGAGGTCAGGAACCACATCAACAGTGATTTAGAGGAACCAAAGAGCGGCAGACACTTAATCAGAATTGAATTCAGCTTCTTCCGATCCTTCAGTAACGGACGTGGGCTCACTTATATGGGGTTGCAGGGCTTGACTCGCCTCTTTGCTGGTCGCTACTAGGTCCACTCTCCCTCGACTATATGAGCCACGTCACACCTCTTCTTAAAGCTATTGGATATCTCCTCTAATATTTTATTCTCCAGATTGTTCCACTTCCTGACAACTCTAAGGATAAAAAAAATTCTCCCTAACATTTTTGTGGCTCATCTGAGTTTTCATGGAAAATAAAATTTTCCATGAGAGTCTGATGGCGCTGTTGTACTGGGGACTGGGTGGAAAATGTCGAGTAATTACATAAGGGGAAATTAAACAGCTATTTCAGTTTAATTGCGGGAATTTAAATAAGTGGAAAATGGAAATTTAAGCTTATGAAAAATAGAAATTTAAGTACATGGAAAGCGGAAATTTAAGCACATATTTCTCCATTATTACGTATTTAGGTTCGGCTCTGGGCTCTGTATTACGTTTGAGTAAATGGTTTAGAAAATTGACAAGTCAATAAATAAGACACTTGTGCAACATTTGGGTTTCTTTATTCTAGAAATGTTTCACCAACCAGTAGTTTCTTCAGTCCAATTCAGAGAAAGTTGGGAAAATTTATGGAATCAATAATTGCCGAAGCAGAAGCAATTCGTAGCCATCTTGATAGGCACACATTGATTAAGGAATCTCAACACGGTTTTACAAAGGGGTGTTCCTGTCTTACGAATTTACTAACTTTTTTCACTAAGGTGTTTGAGGAGGTAGATCATGGAAATGAATATGATATTGTGTATATGGACTTCAATAAGTCTTTCGACAGATTTCCACATCAAAGGCTATTGAGGAAATTTAAGGCACACGGAATAGGAGGAGAAATTTTTTCCTAGGTAGAGGCATGGCTGACAAATAGGCAGCAGAGAGTTTGCATAAATGGGGAGAAATCAGAATGGGGGCACGTCATAAGCGGTGTTCCTCAGGGGTCAGTGTTGGGCCCTTTGTTGTTCACAATTTAAATAAACGACATAGATGAGGGAATAAATAGCGACATAAGCAAATTTGCTGATAACACCAAAGTAGGCCGTCCAATTCATTCTAATGAGGACACTAGAGCACTCCAGGATGATTTGAATAGACTGATGCAATGGTCGGAGAAGTGGCAGATGCAGTTTAATATTGACAAATGCAAAGTTCTAAATGTTGGACAGTTAAATAACCATGCCACATATAAACTAAATCATGTAGATCTTAATACTACTAATTTCGACAAGGATTTAGGAGTTCTGGTTAGCAATAAGCTAAAACCAAGACAACAGCGCATTAGTGTTCGCAATAAAGCTAACAGAATTCTTGGCTTCATATCTAGAAGTATAAATAATAGAAGTCCTCAGGTTGTTCTTCAACTCTATATATCCTTGGTTAGGCCTCATTTAGACTATGCTCCTCAGTTCTGGTCACCGTTTTACAGAATGGATATAAATGCTCTGGAAAACGTACAGAGGAGGATGACAAAGATGATCCCATGTATCAGAAATCTTCCCTATGAGGATAGACTGAGGGTCCTGAATCTGCACTCTCTCGAAAGGCGTAGAATTAGGGGGGATATGACTGAGGTGTATAAATGGAAAACAGGAATAAATAAGGGGATGTAAATAGCGTGCTGAAAATTTCCAGCCATGACAGGACTCGTATCAATGGTTTCAAGTTGGAAAAATTCAGATTCAGGAAGGATATAGGAAAGCACTGGTTTGGTAATAGAGTTGTGGATGAGTGGAACAAACTCCCGAGTACAGTTATTGAGGCTAAAACGTTATGTAGTTTTAAAAGTAGGTTAGATAAATACATGAGTGGGTGTGGGTGGGTGTGAGTTCGACCTGACTAGTTTGTGCTGCTGGGTCTGGTGCTGTGCTCCATCCTTGAGTGGAGGTGACCAGACTGGGTGGGTCATTGGGCTTATCCGGGGGGGTCATTGGGCTAATCCGGGGGGGACATGGACCTGCTCCGCATGGGTCAGTAGACCTGTTGCAGTGTTCTTTCTTTCTTATGCTCTTATGTTCTTATGAGGAAATGAAGTGATCAGTCCCTCAGCCTGGAGTCAATATGTTCAGTCCATCAGTCTTGAAAAAAGTGCAGCATATTTGTAGAGATGGACTTATTGTCATATAGGGAAGTAATGAACGAAATGAGTAATGAGTGACAGGAGCGGAGGTAATGTGAGGTCACCGGTGACTGCACCAGTACCTCTCATTACCACCACACTACTCACCTAAGGCCACTAGTGGGTTTTCCCACCAGTGACTCCTCCTTCCACTGGTCCACCTCACCTGTCAGCAGCATATAATCCCTTTCCCGCGAATATGCTACGCATATTCGCATATGGATTGAACACATCGACTCCAAGCTGAGGGACTGATTAGCTCATCTTCTCATATTTCATCTTTCTCTGCACTGTCTGGTGAAAAGTTTCCATAAAAAAGAAACCCAAATGTTTCACAGGTGTTTCATTTAACAAATGTGTATCGTCTTGGAAAAAGTGTCAAATTCCTCAGTAATAACTGTTATTGTAAACAAAAGCACAATATTTTTCCCTGCGTGGAGGGATCAAGAAGGCAAAAAAAATGACCCTTCTATCCCTTTAGACTGTTTCCAACAGAAGGAAAATAAACAGAGCGCGAAGGCATTTTTTTATCTATGCCTGTACGCTCCTGCTCCCTCGGATATACACATCAAAAGATGGACGACTTTTGTTTTCTCCACTTTGACAGTGGCCTGGGGGTTGTGGATTGAGAGTCGTTTGTCGTTGGCTGAAGATCGTGGGTTGTGAAGTGTTGGTTGTGTCTTGTGGGCTGTTGATGGTGGGAAAATGGCTTTGTTTCGTGGGTCGAAGGTTGTCTCGTAGGTAGTAGGCTGTGTCTTGTGGGTAGTAGGCAGTGCTTCGTGGGATGTGGGTCGAGTTTTTTTTTTTTCTTGGACCACGAATTCTTACTAATAGGTAATGAGTCAATGACTGTGTTGTGTGGGTCTAAGGTTTTGTGACTGTGGATAACATACTATCTTCAGCACTCCATATAGTTCCTTAAACACTTCATATACACCCTTCAACATTCTATTTTCTCCTTCAACACACCATATATACTCTTCAGCACTTCACATATTCTCTTCAACACTGCATGTACTCTTCAACACTCCATATACCCTCTTCAAATCTCCAAATACTCTTTTCTACACTCCATATACTCATTAATTATCAATATGCTTTCTTCAACACTCCATATACTCTCTTCAACACTCCATTTACTTTTCAACGCTCCATATACTCTTCAATTCTCCATATACTCTCTCCAAAACTCCATATAAGCCCTTCTACACTCCATTTGATTTCCTCAGCATTATATTTTTAACTGAACACTTCATATATTTATCATATTAATGAAATACAATACCGACAAGTTGATGAATAAAACACATATGCAACACTTGGGCAGCTTTATTTGGCTAAACATCTCCCCTGCACATCAGGCTTCTTCAGTTGAATTCAGGAGATTATAACACTGGCGACAGTGGAAGCAGAAAGATAGTTCTAAGGTGGTCAGTCCCTCAGCCTTCATAGAAGACGTTCAGTCCTTTAGTCAGGATAGATAGTCAGTTCCTTAGGCTGAAGAAAGAAGCATGATACCAGACCATATATACTGGAGTAGATGTGAGGAATAGCAGTCGGAGATGGCACCGCAGGTGAGCGGGGCCCACTGGTGGAGGTAGATCATGCTAAACAGATATTAGCAAAAAAGTTTGTGAATCCACTTCCCTGGACCAAGATACCACGGTGTTGCAGCATCAGAAGGGTGTTATAGTAATGACAGACACGATACCCGGTTGATGAATATTCCAGGTGAATATACCGGTGATACTCACTTTTTACTACTCCATACACTTCCTTGGGCACTCCATATACTCTCTTCAACACTCCATATACTTTCTTCAACATTTTATGTACGCTCTGCAACACTCCACATACTTCCTTCAGCACTCCATATACTCTCTTCAACACTCCATATATTCTTTGCAATACTCCATATATTCTGTGCAACATTCCATATACTCTCTGCAACACTATTTATTCAATGCAAAGCTCCATATACTCTCTGCAACACTCCATATACTTTGCAGTACTCCACATATTCTCTGCAGTATTCCATGTATTCTCTTCAACACTCCATATACCCTGCAACACTCCATATACTCTCTACAACACTCCATATACTCTCTGCAATACTCAATATACTCCCTGCAACACTCCATATACTTTCTGCAACACTCCATATACTCTCTGTAACATTCCATATACTCTCGTCAACACTTCATATACTCTCTGCAACACTCCATGTAGTCTCTGCAACACTCCATATACTCTCTGTAACATTCCATATACTCTCTTCAACACTTCATATACTCACTGCAACACTCCATATACTCTCTGTAACATTCCATATACTCTCTTCAACACTTCATATACTCTCTGCAGCACTTCATATACTCTCTGCAACACTTCATATACTCTCTGCAGCACTTCATATACTCTCTGCAACACTTCATATACTCTCTGCAACACTCCATATACTCTCTGTAACATTCCATATACTCTCTGCAACACTTCATATACTCTCTTCAGCATTCCATATAATCTGTTCAACACTCCATATACTCTCTGTAACCCTCCATATACTCCTTTCAGCCTTCATCATTATCACTACCACTTCTACCACCAGCATCCCCCATCTCTCACATTCCACAAACACCGTTATTATAATGTGATTCTCAGCCACTGCCATGTCTCCTCTTCACCTCTTCTGTCATCATCACCATTACACGTTGGTGTCCCACATCCTTCACTAACACTTTTCCTCTTATCTTGGTATATCGTCATCTCCGCTACTCCATTTTCTTCTCTTTCTGTATTTCTTTTACTCTGTCCCCATCGCTACTCCATTATTCACCATTGGAATTTCACACTTCCCCCCCCCCCCTTCTTTCCCTTCACCCATTACTATCCTTCATCTTTTACACCTCCCTTCCCCTCGTCATCACTCTGCTTCACTTCCCACTTCTACTCCATTCGTTCCACTCCCTCTATTTTTTCATCTCCACTAACTCATAATTATGACCCACCCACTCCCATCAATCCTTGCACCCCTACCCTCTCTAATCCTCTCACCCCTATCCAATCCTAGATTCTCCTCACCCCCACTCCCGTTCCCTTCAGTCATCTCAGCTCCACTCCCGTTCCCTTCAGTCATCTCAGCTCCACTCCCGTTCCCTTCAGTCATCTCAGCTCCACTCCCGTTCCCTTCAGTCATCTCAGCTCCACTCCCGTTCCCTTCAGTCATCTCAGCTCCACTCCCGTTCCCTTCAGTCATCTCAGCTCCACT
>NC_091297.1:38730158-38752658 GCF_038502225.1 Cherax quadricarinatus | reverse complement strand
TTGAAAATGGGAACTACATTTGCCGTCTTCCATACCTCAGGTAGTTGCCCAGTTTCCAGGGATGTGTTGAAGATTGTGGTAAGTGGTACGCACAATATATCTGCTCCCTCTCTAAGGACCCATGGAGAGATGTTGTCCGGTCCCATTGCCTTTGAGGTATCGATGTCCCTTAGCAGTTTCTTCACCTCCTCCTCATCTGTATGTATGTCGTCCAACACTTGTTGGTGTATTCCTTGTTGGTGTCCCCATCTGGTCTGTCCCCCCAGAGTCCTTCCTGTCTCTACTGTAAATACTTCCTTAAATCTCGTGTTGAGCTCCTCACATACCTCTTGATCGTTTCTTGTGAGTTCTCCACCTTCTTTCCTCAGCCTTATCACCTGGTCCTTGACTGTTGTCTTCCTCCTAATGTGGCTATACAGCAGTTTCAGGTCAGATTTGACTTTCGATGCTATGTCGTTTTCATACTGTCGCTGGGCCTCCCTCCTTATCTGCGCATACTCGTTTCTGGCTCTTCTACTAATCTACTAATTCTACTAATTCCTTGTTTCCTGTGTGTGTGTGTGTGTGTGTGTGTGTGTGTGTGTGTGTGTGTGTATGTGAATCTGTGTGTGTGTGTGTGTGTGTGTGTGTGTGTGTGTGTGTGTGTGTGTGTGTGTGTATGTGTGTGTGTGTGTGTGTGTGTGTGTGTGTGTGTGTGTATGTGTGTGTGTGTGTGTGTGTGTTTGTGTGTATGTGTGTGTGTGTGTGTGTGTGTGTGTGTATGTGTGTGTGCGTGTGTGTGTGTGTATGTGTGTGTGTGTGTGTGTGTGTGTGTGTGTGTGTGTGTATGTGTGTGTGTGTATGTGTGTGTGTATGTGTGCGTGTGTGTGTGTGTGTGTGTGTGTGTGTGTGTGTGTGTGTGTATGTATGTGTGTGTGTGTGTGTGTGTGTGTGTGTGTGTGTACTCACCTAGTTGTACTCACCTAGTTGAGGTTGCAGGGGTCGAGTCCAAGCTCCTGGCCCCGCCTCTTCACTGGTCGCCACTAGGTCACTCTCCCTGAACCATGAGCTTTATCGTACCTCTGCTTAAAGCTATGTATGGATCCTGACTCCACTACATCGCTTCCCAAACTATTCCACTTCCTGACTACTCTGTGGCTGAAGAAATACTTCCTAACATCCCTTTGATTCATCTGTGTCTTCAACTTCCAACTGTGTCCCCTTGTTACTGTGTCCAGTCTCTGGAACATCCTGTCTTTGTCCACCTTGTCAATTCCTCTCAGTATTTTGTAAGTCGTTATCATGTCCCCCCTATGTCTCCTGTCCTCCAGTGTCGTCAGGTTGATTTCCCTTAACCTCTCCTCATAGGACATACCTCTTAGCTCTGGGACTAGTCTTGTTGCAAACCTTTGCACTTTCTCTAGTTTCTTTACATGCTTGGCTAGGTGTGGGTTCCAAACTGGTGCCGCATACTCCAATATGGGCCTAACGTACACGGTGTATAGGGTCCTGAACGATTCCTTATTAAGATGTCGGAATGCTGTTCTGAGGTTTGCTAGGCGCCCATATGCTGCAGCAGTTAGTTGGTTGATGTGCGCTTCAGGAGATGTGCCTGGTGTTATACTCACCCCAAGATCTTTTTCCTTGAGTGATGTTTGTAGTCTCTGACCCCCTAGACTGTACACCATCTGCGGTCTTCTTTGCCCTTCCCCAATCTTCATGACTTTGCACTTGGTGGGATTGAACTCCAGGAGCCAGTTGCTGGACCAGGTCTGTAGCCTGTCCAGATCCCTTTGTATTTCTGCCTGGTCTTCGATCGAATGAACTCTTCTCATCAACTTCACGTCATCTGCAAACAGTGACACCTCGGAGTTTATTCCTTCCGTCATGTCGTTCACAAATACCAGAAACAGCACTGGTCCTAGGACTGACCCCTGTGGGACCCCACTGGTCACAGGTGCCCACTCTGACACCTCGCCTCGTACCATTACTCGCTGCTGTCTTCCTGACAAGTATTCCCTGATCCATTGCAGTGCCTTCCCTGTTATTCCTGCTTGGTCCTCCAGTTTTTGCACTAATCTCTTGTGTGGAACTGTGTCAAAGGCCTTCTTGCAGTCCAAGAAAATGCAATCCACCCACCCCTCTCTCTCATGTCTTACTGCTGTCACCATGTCATAGACCTCCAGTAGGTGTGTGACACAGGATTTCCTGTCCCTGAAACCATGTTGGCTGCTGTTTATGAGATCATCCCTTTCTAGGTGTTCCACCACTCTTCTCCTGATAATCTTCTCCATGACTTTGCATACTATACATGTCAGTGACACTGGTCTGTAGTTTAGTGCTTCATGTCTGTCTCCTTTTTTAAAGACTGGGACTACATTTACTGCCTTCCATGCTTCAGGCAATCTCCCTGTTTCGATAGATGTATTGAATATTGTTGTTAGGGGTACACATAGCGCCTCTGCTCCCTCTCTCAGGACCCATGGAGAGATGTTATCCGGCCCCATTGCCTTTGAGGTATCTAGCTCACTCAGAAGCCTCTTCACTTCTTCCTCGGTTGTGTGTACTGTGTCCAGCACTTGGTGGTGTGCCCCACCTCTCCGTCTTTCTGGAGCCCCTTCTGTCTCCTCTGTGAACACTTCTTTGAATCTCTTGTTGAGTTCTTCACATACTTCACGGTCATTTCTTGTTGTCTCTCCTCCTTCCTTCCTTAGCCTGATTACCTGGTCCTTGACTGTTGTTTTCCTCCTGATGTGGCTGTATAACAGCTTCGGGTCAGATTTGGCTTTCGCTGCTATGTCGTTTTCATATTGTCGCTGGGCCTCCCTTCTTATCTGTGCATATTCATTTCTGGCTCTACGACTGCTCTCCTTATTCTCCTGGGTCCTTTGCCTTCTATATTTCTTCCATTCCCTAGCACACTTGGTTTTTGCCTCCCTGCACCTTTGGGTGAACCATGGGCTCATCCTGGCTTTTTCATTATTCCTGTTACCCTTGGATACAAACCTCTCCTCAGCCTCCTTGCACATTGTTGCTACATATTCCATCATCTCATTAACTGGCTTCCCTGCCAGTTCTCTGTCCCATTGAACCCCGTTCAGGTAGTTCCTCATTCCCGTGTAGTCCCCTTTCTTGTAGTTTGGCTTCATTTGTCCTGGCCTTCCTGCTTCCCCCTCCACTTGTAGCTCTACTGTGTATTCGAAGCTTAAAACCACATGATCGCTGGCCCCAAGGGGTCTTTCATATGTGATGTCCTCAATATCTGCACTACTCAAGGTAAATACTAGGCCCAGTGTTGCTGGTTCATCCTCTCCTCTCTCTCTTGTAGTGTCCGTGTATGTACTCACCTAATTTTTCTCACCTAATTGTGGTTGCAGGGGTCGAGACTCATCTCTTGGCCCTGCCTCTTCACTGATTGCTACTACGTCCTCTCTCTCTCTGCTTCCTGAGCTTTATCATACCTCTTCTTAAAACTATGTATAGTTCCTACCTCCACTACTTCACTTGCTAGGCTATTCCACTTCCTGACTACTCTATGACTGAAGAAATACTTCCTAACGTGTGTGTGTGTGTGTGTGTGTGTGTGTGTGTGTGTGTGTGTGTGTGTGTGTGTGTGTGTGTGTGTGTGTGTGTGTGTGTGTGTGTTTTGTGTGTTTGTGTTTGTGTGTGTGTGTGTGTGTGTGTGAGTGTGTGTGTGTGTCTGTGTATGTCTCTGTGTGCGCGTGTGTATACTTATTTGTACTAACCTATTTGTGATTGCAGCGGTTGAGTCATAGCTCCTGGCCCCGCCTCTTCACTGACTGCTACTAGGTCCTCTCTCTCCCTGGTCCATGAGCTTTATCAAACCTCGTCTTAAAACTATGTATGGTTCCTGCCTCCATTACTTTACTTTCTAGGCTGTTCCACTTCTTGACAGCTCTATGACTGAAGAAATACTTCCTATCATCTCTTTGACTCATAGGAGTCTTCAGCTTCCAATTGTGACCCCTTGTTGCTGTCCCATCTCTGAAACATCTTACCTCTGTCCACCTTGTCGATTCATCTCAGTATTTTATATGTTGCTATTATGTCCCCCCTGTCCCTCTTGTCTTCCAGTGTCGTAAGGCCAATATCCCTTAACCTATCCTCGTAGGAAATGCTCCTTATCTCCGGGACTAGTCTCATAGCAAACCTTGCACTTTCTCTAATTTCCTGACGTGCTTGCCCAGGTGTGAGTTCCAAACTGGTGCTGCATACTCTGATATTGGCCTGACATACACTGTGTACAGAGTCATGAACGACTCCTTACTGAGTTGTCGGAAAGCTATTCTTAGGTTTGCTAGTCGCCCATATGCTTCAGCAGATATTAGGTTGATATGCACCTCAGGAGATATGTTTGGTATTATACTTACCCCATGAGCCTTTTCCTTAAGTCAGGTTTGTAGTCTTTGGCCCCCTAGGCTGTATTCTGTCAGCGGTATTCTTTGACCTTCCCCGATCTTAATGACTTTGCACTTGGCGGGGTTGAACTCCAGGAGTCAGCTGCTAGACCAGGCCTGCAGCCTGTCCAGATCCCTTTGGAGCCCTTCCTGGCCCTCCTCCGACTGAATTCTCCTCATTAACTTCACATCACCTGCATACAGAAACACTTCTGAGTTTATCCTTCTATCATGTCCTTCACATATACCAGAAACAGCACCGGTCCTAGAACTGATCCCTGTGGAACCCCGCTCGTCACAGGCACCCACTTCGACACCTCGTCACGTACCATAACTCGCAGATGTCTTCCTGTCAGGTATTCTCTGATCCATTTTAGTGCCTTCCCTGTTATACCTGTCTGGTCCTTCAGCTTTTGCACTAGTCTCTTGTGTGGAACCGTGTCAAAAGCATTTTTACACCCCAAGATAATACAATCTACCCACCCCTCTTTCTCTTGTCTTACTGCTGTCACCTTGTCGTAGAACTCCTGGAGGTTTGTGACACAGGATTTCCCGTGCCTGAATCCGTGCTGGTTGTCGCAGATAAGCTCATCACTTTCTCGGTCCTCCACCACTCTTCTCCTGATAATATTCTCCATGATTTTGCATATTGTGCATGTCAGTGATACTGATCTATAGTTGAATGCTGCATGTCTGTCCCTTTTTTTAAAAATTGGGACAACATTTGGTGTCTTCCATACCTCAGGTAGTCGCCTTGTTTCGAAAGATGTGTTGAAGATTGTTGTTAGCGCACACAGAGCGCCTCTGCTCCCTCTCTCAGGACCCATGGAGAAATGTTATCTGGCCCCATTACATTTGAGGTATTTAGTTCGCTTAGCAGCCTCCTCGGTTGTTTGTATTGTGTCCAGCACTTGATGGAGTGCCCCACCCCTCTGTTTCTGGAGTCCTGTCTGTCTCCATTGTGAATACTTCTTTAAATCTCTTGTTGAACTCCCCATATACTTCTCGGCCATTTCTTATGAGCTCCCCTCCTTCCTTCCTCAGCCTGATTACCTGGTCCTATACTGTTGTTTTTCTCCTGATGTGGTTGCACAACAGCTTTGGGTCGGACGTGGCTTTCGCTGCTATGTAATTTTCTTATTGTCGTTGGGCCTGCCTCCTTACCTGTGCACATTCATTTCTGGCTCATCGACTACTCTCCATATGGGTCATATGCCTCCTATACTTCTTCCATTCTCTACACCTCCGGGTGAACCAAGGGCTCGTCCTGGCCCTCTAGTTATGTCTGTTGCCCTTGGGTACAAAACCCCTCTTATGCTGCCTTACAAATTGTTGTCACATATTCCATCATCTCATTTACTGATTTCTCTGCCAGTTCTCTGTCCCACTGAACTTCATGCAGGAAGTTCCTAATGCCTATGTAGTCCCCTCACTTGTAGTGTGACTTTGTTCGACCTACCCTTCCTGCTTCCCTCTCCACTTGTAACTCAACTAGGTATTGAGAGCTCTGAACCACGTGATCGCTAGCTCGGATGGGTGTTTCACACGTGATGCCTCAATATCTGCATTCCTTAAGGTGAATACTATGTCCAGTCTTGCTGGTTTGTCCTCTCCTCTCTGTCTTGTAGTCTCCTTAACGTGTTGATGCATGAAGTTTTCCAGTACCACCTCCATCATCTTAGTCGTCCACGTTTCTAGAACCACCATGTGGCTAGTGGTTTTCCCAGTCAATTTCTTTGTGGTTGAAGCCAACCACAACCAGTGTGTGTGTGTGTGTGTGTGTGTGTGTGTGTGTGTGTGTGTGTGTGTGTGTGTACTCACCTAATTGTGGTTGCAGGGGTCGAGACACAGCTCCTGGCCCCGCCTCTTCACTGATCGCTACTAGGTCCTCTCTCTCTCTCTCTGCTTCCAGAGCTTTGTCATACCTCGTTTTAAAGCTATGTATGGTTCCTGCCTCCACTACATCACTTGTTAGGCTATTCCACTTCCTGACGACTCTATGACTGAAGAAATACTTCTTAACATCCCTATGACTCGTCTGAGTCTTCAGCTTCCAATTGTGACTCCTTGTTTCTGTGTCCCCTCTCTGGAACAACCTGTCTCGGTCTACCTTATCTATTCCGCGCAGTATTTTGTATGTCGTTATCATGTCTCCCCTGACTCGTCTGTCCTCCAATGTCGTCAGTCCGATTTCCCTCAACTTTTCTTCGTAGGACATACCCCTGAGCTCCGGAACTAGCCTTGTTGCAAACTTTTGCACTTTCTCTAATTTCTTGACGTGTTTGACCAGGTGTGGGTTCCAAACTGGTGCTGCATACTCCAGTATCGGCCTGATGTACACAGTGTACAGTGCCTTGAACGATTCCTTACTAAGGTATCGGAACGCTATTCTCAGGTTTGCCAGGCGCCCGTATGCTGCAGCAGTTATCTGGTTGATGTGTGCCTCCGGAGACATGCTCGGTGTTATGGTCACCCAAGATCTTTCTCCTTGAGCGAGGTTTGCAGTCCTTGGTTACCTAGTTTATACTCTGTCTGTGGTCTTCTTTGCCGTTTTCCGATCTTCATGACTTTGCACTTGGCAGGGCTGAATTCAAGAACCCAGTTGCTGGACCACGTGTCCAGCCTGTCCAAGTGTGGTCTGTGTTTGTGTGTGCGTGTATGTGTGTGTGTGTGTGTGTGTGTGTGTGTGTGTGTGTGTGTGTGTGTGTGTGTGTGTGTGTGTGTGTGTGTGTGTGTGTGTGTGTGTGTATCTATATGTGCCCAGGTGACAGCCTCGAGTACTTCACATTTCCCGGATTACAAGAGAAGAACTCTCTCTGTATCCTGACAACCTTTTTTTTTTTTTTTTCTTTTTTTTGACAGTATAGGAAAAGGCAGCACTAATGATAAAAGATGAAATCAAGATCAAAACTGACCCTCGCATATTGCTACCTAACATCAGTACTTCAACACTATAACAACGGCATCCCTTATTCAGTGCCCTAGTTCCTTTATACACACACATACACACAAACACTGCTGAGAGGCACAACCAAATATGCAAACCTATTTCGGAGAATGCAGCAACTTCCTGACTCTTACGTGGCCTCATCTGTTGTATGCCAGAGCCAATTAATTACATCATTATAAATTTTGCTGTGAAACTAATGACGGGAAATGAGGAGCTGATACACACACTGAACTAACTTGGTCATAGTTCGACATGCTCTCCTTTACTTTTGAAGAATTTCGAGAGTATATCTACTCTCTGAGCCTGGCCATGGGCCAGGTTCGTCTGGTGTTCGCCTGGTCAACCAGGCTGTTGCTGCTGGAGGCCCGCTGCCTTACATATCCATCACAGCCTGGTTGATCTGGCACCAGCTTGAAGCAAGTGACACAACCCTTAGTCTGTAGAACCTGGAATGTTCAGATGGTGGTGTTGCTTTACGACGAAACACATCCATGAGAGCTTACAACCTCAGCCTGGAATAACACTGAATCACTAGAAGAAGCAATAAGCGGCAACAGTGCATCCTTCAGCGTCAACAGACTTACAGGTCAGGTCAAAGACACAGAGCACCAGCCCTTCAGACCCATACCCTGTGTTGAGAAAATAAATATCAGCACTGAACCTTTGATGCTGTACTTACACTGCTGGGGAGCGTGTGGATTCACCACCGATCTAAGCTGAGGAGGTTTACACTACAGCCGTTAAACAGCATTAAAAACAAAAATGATTTGTGAGGGCATTTCCCCGCATGACTGATTCAGATGCCCATACCATAAATAGCTAGATTAGCTTCTACATACTGATTAACAGTAACATCGCAGTGGTCCCGGACAGTGTAGACAACCAGTACTGTTATGCAGTCTCTTCACTTGAACACAATTGTACCGAACGTCAACCTAAGGTTGGATGTCTGCTGTAATATAAGAACACTGTTGTCAACAACTGGCAAGAGGTTTAAGTTGTGGAACTTTGGAACCAATATTTAAAAGTAGGTGTCATTGCTGATGGATCCATAGATGGGGTAATGGAAGAATTCAATAGGGATTTGTTAGCTAATTTTTAGTTCTGACTTAACATGGTTGCTATAAATCTTTTCTCTGGAGGTGAGAAAAAGAGCTGATGGAGCCCTGCCGGGAGACTCTGTGGATATTATAACTTGTGATAGCAATCCACAGATTTCTGGTAGTAATCCGCAGATTTCTCGTAGCAATCCACAGATTTCTGGTAGCAATCCACAGATTTTTCGTAGCAATACACAGATTTCTTGTAGGTATCCACAGATTTCCTAGATTGGAGGTTAGGACGGTGGACTATCAGCTTCACAAACCCCCCAGTTCGAATCTCTGAGAAACCTGTTGCCTTGTGATATCTTTTAATTGACACTTGCCTTTGTAATTGATGTGAAGATATGTTATTTATTACTTTAATTAAACATTATAACACAGGTGTTAAGTGAACATTATACCACAAGTGTTAAGTGAACATTATAACACAAGTGTTAAGTGAACATTATAACACAGGTGTTAAGTGAACATTATACCACAAGTGTTAAGTGAACATTATACCACAAGTGTTAAGTGAACATTATACCACAAGTGTTAAGTGAACATTATAACACAAGTGTTAAGTGAACATTATAACACAAGTGTTAAGTGAACATTATAACACAAGTGTTAAGTGAACATTATACCACAAGTGTTAAGTGAACATTATACCACAAGTGTTAAGTGAACATTATACCACAAGTGTTAAGTGAACATTATAACACAAGTGTTAAGTGAACATTATACCACAAGTGTTAAGTGAACATTATACCACAAGTGTTAAGTGAACATTATAACACAAGTGTTAAGTGAACATTATACCACAAGTGTTAAGTGAACATTATAACACAAGTGTTAAGTGAACATTATACCACAAGTGTTAAGTGAACATTATAACACAGGTGTTAAGTGAACATTATAACACAGGTGTTAAGTGAACATTATACCACAAGTGTTAAGTGAACATTATAACACAGGTGTTAAGTGAACATTATACCACAAGTGTTAAGTGAACATTATACCACAAGTGTTAAGTGAACATTATACCACAAGTGTTAAGTGAACATTATAACACAGGTGTTAAGTGAACATTATAAAACAGGTGTTAAGTGAACATTATACCACAAGTGTTAAGTGAACATTATAACACAAGTGTTAAGTGAACATTATACCACAAGTGTTAAGTGAACATTATACCACAAGTGTTAAGTGAACATTATACCACAAGTGTTAAGTGAACATTATAACACAGGTGTTAAGTGAACATTATACCACAAGTGTTAAGTGAACATTATAACACAAGTGTTAAGTGAACATTATACCACAAGTGTTAAGTGAACATTATACCACAAGTGTTAAGTGAACATTATACCACAAGTGTTAAGTGAACATTATAACACAGGTGTTAAGTGAACATTATACCACAAGTGTTAAGTGAACATTATACCACAAGTGTTAAGTGAACATTATACCACAGGTGTTAAGTGAACATTATACCACAAGTGTTAAGTGAACATTATACCACAAGTGTTAAGTGAACATTATACCACAAGTGTTAAGTGAACATTATAACACAGGTGTTAAGTGAACATTATAACATAGATGTTCAATGAGAGGCGCGGTATTGATACTGAGACATAGGTGCCTAATCAGATAATAATAATAATAATAATAATAATAATAATAATAATAATAATAATAATAATTATTATTATTATTATTATTATTATTATTATTATTATTATTATTATTATTATTATTATTATTATTATTGTATTCGCAGGGAAGTGCTAAATCGGTATGGGTCATCCAGGCTTGCGGTGTGGGAGGTAATCAGGGTGGATCCAAGAAAAAAGATACCTCAAATTCCTTGGATCAAGATCCCTTCACCCTTCGCCCATCAACCAATGAGATGATCCGGAGATAAACAAGATAAGATCAGTAAAAAGAACATAAAACCCGCACATTGGAGTTAAAAAAATAGAGCTTAAATAAAAAATACGAAAAAAGAAGAGTGCATGTAAATTACAGAGAGACAGAGAGACAGACAGACTGACAGACAGAGAGAGGTGAGATAATTAGAGATAACAAGATACTAAGCGAAAGGTTGCGGAGAAGGAAATCTTAACACTACTCTTGTCAGAGCAGATTAATACCTGTCATGCAATCTTGAACAGCGCCCTGGAATAGTCTGTGATAGCCCTGACTGGTGGTCTTCTCTCTGCTAAGACCTACTGTATCACACACTAGGACTGAGGAATTGGGAAAGGAAGAAAGGGAATTTTTTCACATCCCTTGGAAGCAATAAACATTACCAAATCTTTGCCCATTTCTTAGTAGCACGTGAGATGGTGTCTCCACACACACACACACACACACACACACACACACACACACACACACACACACACACAGGCATTCAGTGAAACAACGCTTTTTTCTGTGTAGAGCTGTACCAAGTCAGATATTAAGTAAGCTCTACACGGAGTGAAATGTTTTCAAAATAAATGTTTGCTCTACATCTATGGTCCTCCTGACGTGGACCTTTGGTGCAAATTTGAAATTATTTGATGGCTGATCTAATTTATTTTATTTCAAGATGTGTAATTTTTCTTCGTTCTCTCCCATTCCTCTTCATTGCTAGACGTTGATAAAACACAATTGAGAAAGCTAGATAACAAGTTGGAAAAATAAAACTCAAGACCTATAGGAAAACACAGATTCAGAATTTAAAAATAATTAGGGATTTTAAAATTAATTTTTGGCAAGGAAAAGTAATAAGAACATGGAAGAGGGAATATAATTCAGGAAAAGTTTCGAAAAAATGGAATTGTGAAAATCTCTAGACACAGAAAATTCTCTAAGGGAGAAAATTAAATAAATTGTATTTATTAATTATTATTTTAAAAGATATTTAGTAGATGAATAAACTAGAATTATTAGTATGTAGTCAAAATATATATTTTTTTCCTTTCCATCAATGAATTTCTTGGATGCTCACGAAAGTGCTAGAATATAGACGCATATTATTCCAGATCACAGAGATCAACTCTTCTCCAGTCAGAGGGACTGACAACCTCAAACTATTTTTTTCAAGATTGATGGACTGATTTCTTCATTTTTACCTCGTCGCTTCTGCTGCCTTCAATCCATTCTCTGAATTTGACTGAAGAAGCCTACCGCGTAGGCGAAACTATTTAGCAGTAAAGATACCCAACTGCTGCACATGCGTCTTACTCATCACCTTAGAAAAGCATAACACAGACAGTTACAGATGTAAAAACACACACAATATACATAAGTATCTTCTTAGTTAAGTTCTGCCGAGGGTTGAGCAATATCAGGTGATGAACTGACAACGTCCGACCCTGAGAGCAACACTCTCCCAGTAAAAAGCTCTCAGTTTTGTGTATTCATATCCATTAGGTTTCAGTCAGAAGGGAGGTCTGGTAGACGCCGTGCGTTTATAAATCTTAATATATGGAATATTAATATTTTAGGGTAAGGTATATGGTGGAAGATTTATTTTATTACTACTGGTGGAGGTTCGAACTTCCTTAGGCTTATCGCGAGATATAAACTCTCCTCTCACAGCCGGGTTACCTAGACGGTTAGTTAACTATGCGAGAGGGATAAATATGTCTGTGGTGGGATTTTTTCTTCTAGCTTGCAATTCAAGATTCATGAAAAGAAGACGAAGAATGTATGAAGAAATTAATGAAATTTCTTTTTCCTTTTTATTCTTTGTTTCTTTTTTTATTTAATAGTAATAATAATCATAATCATCATTATCATCATCATAATAATAACAATAATAATAATAATAATAATAATAATAATAATAATAATAATAATAATAATAATAATAATAATAATAATAATAATAATAAAATTAATAATAATAATAATAATAATAATAATAATAATAATATTATTATTATTATTATTATTATTATTATTATTATTATTATTATTATTATTATTAGTGACGTTATTGTTATTGTTGTTGTCGTTGTGTTGTTGTTGCTGTTGTTGAAGCTGCCGTTGTTGTTATTAACAAGGAATAAACTTGTTAAATTAAGGTTCCACTGCATCTAAGAATGAGTAGTAATTACATCTCTTCCGAGGCAGATGCGGTAGAATTGTGTGTGTGGGGGGAAGGGCAGGGAATTATGAAGTAATACTCTCTTCAAATTATCACCCATTGCCTTCTATAATTAATGACTACACTCATAAAATTTATGTCTTCTTGTGTGTATATCGACAGTAAATGACTATTTGAAAGAGAGCACATTTTCTGCTTATTGCCAGTATGTTGTCCAGACCCAGTTTTCAGTGGGCCTACTTTATCTTTAATCCTTTTTTTCCGTACAGTTGCTGACAGTATCCTTCATGACGTGTCTTGGCCCCACTCATGGTCAATGGTCGTCTCCGTGAGGCAATTGTTACACAGAGGCACCAGAGAAAGCTGTAACTGGTAAGAAGATAAACTTAAGCAGCGATTAAGTCAGAGGCCAGAGTGAAGTTGCATGTGTCAATAGACGAATCTTTTAATGAAATCAGATTTACCGGTAGCCTGAGAGACACTGGAATGCAATTGCAGACGGTGGATCAAGCCCCCACCAATCCCTACATAGAATGATCCACACGGGTTTAGAGAAAAAGAAATTGTGGAGATATTTGACAAGCGAGAGTATATGTATATAAGACCTTGTGAGTGTACAGATAGCTCGGAGTGAACACTAATCCTACTCGAATCTACATGAAATCTTCTTGGAATATTACTTTTTCACTCAGGAGACAGACCTAAAACCTATACGAGATCTATTTAAAATATACCTCAAGTTTACCATGAACCTACCTAAATATATACTGAGTATATCTGAAATCCACCTGAAATAAGTTTCAGAGAAATTATACCACTGTTTCTCTCCCAGCAGATCGATCTCTGTCAACTTCTCGTTGTCGTCAGGTCAGCTGGCCTTCCTGAGCTGCCGTAGGTATCAGAGGTAAGATTCTGTTTTGATATTTTAACCTTGCGAGAGTCAGGCCAGACAGCCAGAGCTGGATGAGACACCTAGAGTCGCCTTAGACACCCGAAGTCAGTTCAGACACAGGTGTCATAAGAGGACTCGACTGTTATCGCTTTCGGCCTGATGCCACGCAAAAATAAGTTTTGCAAGAATTCCTTCACATTCTGAGAAATCTGATCTTCGACCTTGGGCGTTAAAGAGATGTTTTCTTCTTCCAGAGCTGCTTAGGGTGTATATTTAGACTGCAAATGCCTCTTTTATATTGGGTTAACTTCCTCTCCTACTCCCATTTACTCTGAGCAAACTATTACCTCTCATCCTGAGAGGGCAGAGTAAAGCGAATTTCATCTTTATATTCTTAGTCATCTGAGAGATAAATATATCCATGTTTTTTTTTTCCCTAGCTATTTTATCCCGTGCAGGAAATTCTTAGGTGATTGCCGTTTCATTTGTCAGTGAGAGATAAAATTTCTCCTGACGTGGGTCTTAATCTTGTGACCCCCAGGCAGTGGAGCTGTTGGTCACATGACCGAAGTCTTCCACTGGCTTACCGGTCCACCCCAGTTAAAAGTTAAAGCTCACAACATAAGAGGTGATGGTAGGACATCCATCCCATACATAAAGCAAAGTTGGATCCTAGTACAGTGAGGAGAGATAATCATATTCAGTGCTTAAGTAGGAATGAGGAGAGAATCATACCCAGGAAATGCACTCACTTTGGAACCTTTGATGGGGAGTGTTAATACCAGTGATAGGCTCTTGAACCAAGCAACTGGAGCCAATCTTAATTTTTCTTAAAATGACTACCTTCCACTGTGCTTTGTGACTCATAAGGTTTAATAATAATAATAATAATAAAAATAATAATAATAATAATAATAATAATTATAAGATGATGAAGAAGAAAAAATTATTTTCTTTTCTTCCCTCCTCCCTCTTATCTTTCTCCTTCCCTCCTCCTCCATGCCTCCATTATTGCATCGTCCAGCAGAGCGTAAGATCAAAACACGTCAGGTATCGAAAACAAACCTCTTCAGGAAAATGGGAATCTTCCCACCGACGTAGTCGTAGAAAATGGGAATCGGTGCAGCAATACCGCGGGGCAGATTCCCAAAATTCCAGAATCGTTGAAAACGGGATCCTGTTCAACGTTATCGTGAAAAAGTGAAACCTGTTCACTTACACTAGTGTAAGTGAGGTGGGCCCCAAGTGTTGAAAACACTGTGGCCTACCAATCTACACTACCGTAGAAAATGGAAGCCTACCTAGTGTCCACCAAAAAAATCTTAATTTTTTTTTAAATAAGTTTTGCGGGCTAAGAGTTGTTATCTAATCTCAGTTTATTTCAAAGCCCCAGAATGCGACCCAGAACAGTCGACTAACACCCACGCACCTACTTACTACTAAGTGAATAGTGCAGCAAGGGTGAGGAAGAATGTCCAACGTTTCCATCTGTGTCGGGGATCGAATCACGAACACTTGGTACCTGCATGCTTATGCTATCGTAGAAAAATGTTCTTAAGCACGAGGCTGAGTACATTTCCCAAATAGTTTCTTAGGAAACAATAATGTATTTCTGGACTACTCTCTTTCCCGGTCTGAGGTAACTCTTTTGTAGGTTAAAGAGAAGGAAAACTTTGAAACTAGAAATTAATTATTCTTATGTGGACAAACTTATATACACAAACGGCAACTCGAATACCGTTAAGACATTCGTTAAAAAAAAAAATTCGGACGGTACCCAGAAGAATGCTGGCATTTATGGGCTTTTACGCGCCGATTGTGATAAATGTTACGAAAGATTCTAAATGTCAAATTTATCAACACAGACACTGTGTGAGCACTGGAAATAATAGTAGTAGTAGTAGTAGTAGTAGTAGTAGTAGTAGTAATAATAATAATAATAATAATAATAATAATAATAATAATAATAATAATAATAATAATAATAATAATGTGGCATTCGAAAAATAAGCACAACAAATCATAAAATTAATTTCATGTATGCTTAAGCTCTGATGGGGAGTAGCAATATACAGCTGATGATAAGGAAATAGGATATAATTAGCAATATTGCCAATTTCAAAACGTTAATGTCGAGCCTCTAGTGAATGAGCTTTATTTCTTAACTTAGACTCACCGTTAAGGAGGACAATTGGCCAGTATAAATGTAAAGTAAAAGGACACAAGTGCAACTAATGTGACATTTTATTGTGACCACAATAAAATGTCACATTAGTTGCACTTGTGTCCTTTTACTTAACATATTGTCGGTAATTCTACCAACTTTATTACAGCCAGTATAAATGTTATGTTAGGCCGTCGGCCCTCAATGAATTTGACGAACTTAATCTAGATTAAATTCTGGTGTGAAGTGTGGAGAAGTGCTCGTTTAGCAGTAGAAATGTGAATGTAAAAGGAAGCTGACAGGTGGAGTCATGAAACAAGGACCAGAATGGTTGCCTTAATCTTAATTTATCTCACTGTAGTGCTCCTCAACTCGTGTTGCCGGTCGATGAAATGGAAGGCGTATACTTTAGTGTATGTGGTGTGCATCCGACTTGTTTACGTGATCTATTTAAGGGTTTCCTTCCAACTAGTTTAGTATCACTTAAGGAGGACCTTTAAACATAAAATATTAGCGTAATTTGTGTAGTGTTTAATGTTTGTATTCTCATATATTATCTTGTGTGTGTCTGTGAGTGTGTGTGTGCGTGTGTGTGTTTGCGAACGTACGCCATACCTGCCAGGCTTTTACCAAGAAGCTAAAGAGCAGTGACCAGACCCAGTCAACAATGGAGGAAATAAGGGTTAGTGGTATGGGGTAGTGGAAGAGATGTGGAGGTAGTAGTGGACGGGAGAGTTTGAGAGGGAAGGAGTGGCTGTTCTTGTGAAGGGAAGGTAGAGGGAGGGGGGGATTTCGTGGTAGGTAGGAAGATGTGAAGGCAGGGGAGGAGAACGGTGAAATAGGGAGTGAGGAAAGATGTGAGGGTAGAGAGGAAGATAAGAGAAGATGTAGAGGTAGAGGGGCTAAGTGGGGGCGGGGGAATGTGGGTGGTTATGGGTTATGAGGGAGATAAGTAATGCTTCAAGACCTGGTTATAAGAGCGAGAAGCAAGCCTAGTACAAAGGAAAATTCGCCTGTAATACTGTTAGACGGTTCTTCCTTATATGCGTCATGTAATCATTTCTTATTTTTTCACGCTCTTTTCACCTTTTTTTTTTTATTTGACCTCTGAGCTTTAATAAGGACTGTTTGGAATGGAGGCTTTTTCACTGTTGTTTGTGTGAGGCTGCAGCAGTGTTTTGCGTGTGTTAATTACTATTACCTATTAATTATTTAACCATTAATTATTAATTATTAATTATTTTACATTACACAAACTTGTTTTCACAGTTGGATAAATGATGCTACTGTTGGCTGAAAATGATGGCGAGCAGGAACGGAGAAACTCAGTTGGAGACAAAGTTACTAGAAATGGTGATGGAGTAGTATTTTTCGATCTCTGAGGTCCTCTAGTGTTTATGTCACAGTAGTTCTATATAACCAGATCATCTAGTCATTTAAGAATCCCAACATCACTGTGCCATATACAAACAGCAGCTGTGAAAATTCCCTCACTAATCAAGCTTATTATTTTTATGAGAGTATAATACCTCTCTCTAATTCTGCAACGTTCACTCGTTACACTTCACTAGTTTAAATGTTAAACGCCCATTGCGATACCTGATATATTTGTCAAATCATCCTCGTTAAATATATAATTTTTTTTTCTTCCCTATAAGCCATAGCATTAAGTCTTCTCAAAAAGAAAACTGTTTATTGCAAGTTGAGCAACTTGCAATAAAATCCATACAAACGCAGCGCCACATCGCTTTCACTAACACTGAAGATACTTTTAAACGCTAAGGTTTAGAATAATATAAATTATCCTTGTATATCCGAAGCCTGGCTCCGAGAGTACAGGTTATGTGTCGTTGTTAGGGGACAGAGAATAGAGCCTCCACCACACACTGAGCTGAATGAGCCCCTCGGTTTCAGCGCTTCATTCAAATAGAATAATAATACTTTTCGTGTATATTCAAAGACGTATTCACACCTCGAGGCTGACACGCCTTGTGAGGACCCATAAAGGGTGATATAAAGCTTGTGAGAAACGTCTGAAAGCCTGACAAGGGAAGACACTCATAAGGTGACTTGATACTGTGGTGGAAAGACCTTGATTAATCATCACCAGTAGAAGCTTAAATACTCAGTGCAGTGGAAACAAGAGGACTCTTCACTACCCAAGATGTTTTACGTCACAGAGCTCTCTCTCTCTCTCTCTCTCTCTCTCTCTCTCTCTCTCTCTCTCTCTCTCTCTCTCTCTCTCTCTCTCTCTACGTACATGATTTTTTAAATCACACTAAAGTCATGGTGTCTACTGACAACAATCGACACAAGCAGAGACAAACAATCAGAGGTCAACAATACAATCATCAACAATACTATTACTCCAGCAAACTCTCGACTGTATGAGGCAAGTTACTTTCACTCCCTCTGCAAGACATAACAGACTTCAAGCTGGCATCCCAAATTATCTTGTAACAAGTTATAGATGCACCGGGATGGACACCCGTGAACACTTCTGTGTACGCATATACTTATGCGCTCCCGTCCATAGGATGGATATAGGGTGCACAATAAGCTAGCCACTACCATTCCAAGGATACATATAGCATGCGCAATTAATTCACCCCAGGCTATCTACCGAAAGGCTATGGGATAGTCAACTAGCCGTTACCATTGACTGGTTAGGTATAGCATGCACAATAAACTAGCCCCGGGCATCCACAGGACGAATACGGAGTGCGCAGTGAACTAGACGTTTCGGCCGCGTGGCAGCGCTTCTGTACAGACACCAAGAGAGTACAAAACACATTCAGACGATACAGTCCAGCGAAAGAGATCTGTAAGGGCGATTAGGTTAATACAGATTGGTACTGTGACTGTCTCGTGATTAGCGATGAGGATACAGCCTCCACGACAATTTAACGCGCTTAATGACGCACACTGGTGTAACGCTTCGCATATGATGATGATAATAATAATAATAATAATAATAATAATAATAATAATAATAATAATAATTAATACCAATAATAATGAATCAAGAATAATAATAAAACCACGGTACAGGTGGGGTTTGAACTCATGGCGAGTGAGTCGTAAAACTTCAGGCCAGTGTATAAGGCACTGGGCCAGCTGGCTACAGTAAAATTCATCCGTCTAAGTCTATATTTATACACTATAGGGAAGCTAACATGGGCCACCACTGTGGCCACAAATGCAAGTTTTTACACATGAATCTCCCGCCAGTGTGACTGGCAAACTCTAGCTCAAGTCCCCTCAAAGCCGATTCACTCGTCATGGGTTCAAATCTCACCCGTTCCGTGGTAGGTTTGCAATCTTGTTATTATGATTTCGTGACTCGTGAAGGTGGTTTTGAGGGGACTTGAGCTGGAGTTCTCCACTGTAAAAACTTGCATTTGTGGTAACAGTGGTGGCCTATACTAACTTCCCTATGGTGTATAAATATACCTAGTTGGATGAATTTTATTGTAGCCAGCTGGCCCAGTGGCTTATGCACTGGTCTGGAATTTTACGACTCATTTGCCATGCGTTGAAACCCCAACGCACTAAGGTACTAAGTACTCTAAAAGTGAAATATTGCTGTACTCTGACAGCTGGCAAAATTGATGAATTAGAAAAATGCACAATCAAATCATACACCAAAAATTCCTCAAAGTGAGCTTCCGACACCTTGAGTGTAGACGGGAAAGATATGATTTAAGTTATATGCGAAAAGCACGAGAGGAACTGGTCAAAAAACTTGCATAAGAGAAATTTTTTCCTGGATAGAGGCGTCGTTGACAGATAGTCGACAGAGAGTTTGCATAAACGGGGAGAAATCAGAGTGGGTACACGTCACAAGCAGTGTTCCCCATTGGTCAGTATTGGGCCCTTTGTTGTTCACAATTTGCATAAACGACATAGATGAGTCAAGTAATAGTGACATAAGCAAGTTTGCCGATGACATCAAAATAGGTCGCCGAATTACTTCTTACTAGGACACTAGAACGCTGCAGGAAGATCTGAATAGACTGATGCAGTGGTCGGAAATGTGGTAGATGCAGATAAATATAGACAAATGCAAATGTTTAAGCGTTGGAAAGGAAAATAACGTTGGCACTTATAAACTAAATCATGTAGATCTCAATCACTCTGATCGAGTTCTGGTTAGCAGTAACCTAAAACCAAGACAACAGTGCGTAAGTGTTCGAAATTAAGCGAATAGAATTTTTGGCTTCATATCAAGAAGTATGAATAATTATATAACAGGAGTCCTCACGTTGTTCTTCAACTCTGCATATCGTTGGTTAACCTCATTTATATTATGTTGCAGAGTTCTAGTCACCGTATTATATATATATATATATATATATATATATATATATATATATATATATATATATATATATATATATATATATGTGTGTGTGTGTGTGTGTGTGTGTGTGTGTGTGTGTGTGTGTGTGTGTGTGTGTGTGTGTGTGTGTGTGTGTGTGTGTGTGTGTGTGTGTGTGTGTGTGTGTGTGATGAATTTCATACAGGCGCCTAACCATTTTAAATGGGTATGAGCTGTACCTGAGCTGCGGACTCTGGTGTCTACAGAGAACTGCATGATGCAAACACCTGCAGCTGGGGTGACCAGACCGTCCAGCCGGAGGCCAAGACTTAGACTGGACTAACGGGGTTGATAACACTCAAAAACCATCGCCAGGTAGACACCAGGAAGGGAGATGCAGACCGTATTTTTTGTTAGGTAACTATTGCCTGTCTGCCTCTCAGGTAGTCATTCCCAAGGCTCTTGTCAGGTAGGTATTGATCATAATCTTCTTTGACATAGTCTTCTTGGGCAGCATTTGCCCAACCTCTCCTAGCAGGGAGGGTTGCAGGATTTAGAAAGAAAGCTTGAGAGCAGAGAGTTCCATGACAAGGAAGTGACCTCAGTAAACGGCAAGATAAAACACTTAGTTTAGCGGTACTCTGTATCAACAGAGTGATGAGGGGCGGACTCGCAGTGACTGCCCTCAGCGAGACACATATTATGAAGCATTGCCGAGGGAGAAGTGAGATGAGAGTTGCTGATAGTTTCTGAGAATATAAGCCATAGAAATACTTATACCTTTGAGATATAGATAGATGGTTAGATAGATAGATAGACAGGGAGACAGAGAGAGAGAGAGAGAGAGAGAGAGAGAGAGAGAGAGAGAGAGAGAGAGAGAGAGAGAGAGAGAGAGAGAGGGACAGACAAACCGAGGAGGAGGACAGCAGCAGCAGCACCTTCAGTTTAAACAGGAATCAAGGGGATACCATCCTTCTTAGGGGCTACTCTTATTTAAGATGTAAATCGCTCGTTAATGTTGTCTCACTTGTGCTATCTCGCAAACATGCTTTAAATTAGATTAGTCTAACGATAAAATACCTAGTATGACATAATTTTGAATAAACGTTCTTATTTTAATTAACTGAAGGATACATATGGAGCAGTTTGCAGTGTGGCAGTTGACACATTTCAACTTTGGAGTGAAAGCCAGATGAGCAAAGGCAGGTGGATAAAAGCGAGTGGATAAAGACAAATGGATAAAGGCAGGTTGATGAAGGCAGGTTGATGAAAGCAGGTTAAGAGAGGCGGGTGGATAAAGGCAGGGGGATAAATGCATGTTGATTAAGGCTGGTGAATAAAAGCAGGTTTATAAAAGCAGACGGATAAAGGCAAATAAATAAATGTATTCTTGAGCGAAACATTGTTAAAGTCATTGTGAAGCTTCACGTCTCTTCATACGAGGGGGAAAGACAGTGTAAAGATTGCAGTTGGAGATGCTGAGAGGACTTGTGAGAGTGTTAGCCAAATGTTGGCTATCAAAGCGCACGAGTAAGTTAAGGGAAGAGTTGTGTAACTGTGTTCTACACTCAAGACGTCGCAGCCGAGGCTCTCGGGCGCTACTACTACTGCTACTACTGCTACTACTACTACTACTACTACTACTACTACTTCTACTACTACTACTACTACTACTACTACTACTGCTGCTGCTGCTGCTGCTGCTGCTACTACTATTACTACTGCTGCTGCTGCTACTACTACTGCTGCTGCTGCTACTACTACTACTGCTACTACTACTACTATTATTGCTGCTGCTGCTACTAATACTGCTACTACTAATACTACTACAACTGCTACTACCCCTACTATTACTATTATTAATACTACTAGTGCTGCTGCTACTGCTACTGCTGCGGCTACTACAACTACTATTGCTACTACTACTACTGCTACTACTACTGTTATCACTACTACTGCTATTATCACTAATACTGCTATTACTACTATTGCTGCTACAATTACTACTACTACGGCTACTGCTATTACTACTAGTGCTAAATCTACTATTACTGCTGCTACAGTGGAGTAATTATTAATATTTGGAACTACGATGGACAGTGATGTGGATCCTAAAGGCATATCCACGATAAAATATCTCCACCCACAAAAAAATTAGTGGTTGTGTATAGTTACTGAGAAGAGAAATACATCTGGTTGAGCAACTGCACATCAGAAGTGAAGAGAGACAAGTGCTCGTCCAAGGTCACTCTGTGACCTTGAGTCAAGGACTCAACTATATAAACATTGACACATTTTTTTAAGATATTCTTAATGAGACACTGAACTGGTCATCATTAGATTAAGTCCCGCATCAGGTAATCCCGAACAAATAAATTAACAACAGCAACAAAGAGAAAGAGAAGAAGGAAAAGGGAGGAGATTAGGGGGAAGAAGATGAGAAAGACAAGGAAGAGAAGATGAGGGGGTAATAGGGTGAGGGAGGAAACGAAAGGTGGTGAGGACGGGGAAGAAGTTGTTTAGGTGGCAGGGGATTGAGGGGAGAGAAGGAGGGAGAGTTGCTTGGAAGGAGAGAAGACGGATGGGGGA
>NC_091297.1:38637658-38720158 GCF_038502225.1 Cherax quadricarinatus | reverse complement strand
CTCCTGCACCCACTTTCCTGTAACCACAAACTTCTGCTGAACACTCTAACACTACATTTTTAAACCTACCCCATACCTCTTCGACCCCATTGCCTATGCTCTCATTAGCCCATCTATCCTCCAATAGCTGTTTATATCTTACCCTAACTGCCTCCTCTTTTAGTTTATAAACCTTCACCTCTCTCTTCCCTGATGCTTCTATTCTCCTTGTATCCCATCTACCTTTTACTCTCAGTGTAGCTACAACTAGAAAGTGATCTGATATATCTGTGGCCCCTCTATAAACATGTACATCCTGAAGTCTACTCAACAGTCTTTTATCTACCAATACATAATCCAACAAACTACTGTCATTTCGCCCTACATCATATCGTGTATACTTATTTATCCTCTTTTTCTTAAAATATGTATTACCTATAACTAAACCCCTTTCTATACAAAGTTCAATCAAAGGGCTCCCATTATCATTTACACCTGGCACCCCAAACTTACCTACCACACCCTCTCTAAAAGTTTCTCCTACTTTAGCATTCAAGTCCCCTACCACAATTACTCTCTCACTTGGTTCAAAGGCTCCTATACATTCACTTAACATCTCCCAAAATCTCTCTCTCTCCTCTGCATTCCTCTCTTCTCCAGGTGCATACACGCTTATTATGACCCACTTCTCGCATCCAACCTTTACTTTAATCCACATAATTCTTGAATTTACACATTCATATTCTCTTTTCTCCTTCCATAACTGATCATTTAACATTACTGCTACCCCTTCCTTTGCTCTAACTCTCTCAGATACTCCAGATTTAATCCCATTTATTTTCCCCCACTGAAACTCTCCTACCCCCTTCAGCTTTGTTTCGCTTAGGGCCAGGACATCCAACTTCTTTTCATTCATAACATCAGCAATCATCTGTTTCTTGTCATCCGCACTACATCCACGCACATTTAAGCAACCCAGTTTTATAAAGTTTTTCTTCTTCTCTTTTTTAGTAATTGTATACAGGAGAAGGGGTTACTAGCCCATTGCTCCCGGCATTTTAGTCGCCTCATACGACACGCATGGCTTACGGAGGAAAGATTCTTTTCCACTTCCCCATGGACAATAGAAGAAATAAAAAAGAACAAGAGCTATTTAGAAAAAGGAGAAAAACCTAGATGTATGTATATATATATATGCATGTGCGTGTCTGTGAAGTGTGACCAAAGTGTAAGTAGGAGTAGCAAGATATCCCTGTCATCTTAGCGTGTTTATGAGACAGAAAAAGAAACCAGCAATCCTACCATCATGCAAAACAGTTACAGGTTTTTGTTTCACAGTCATCTGGCAGGACGGTAGTACTTCCCTGGGTGGTTGCTGTCTACCAACCTACTACCTACTACTGAGCTGCCGTAATGTTTTTGTTCATTATCATATGCTCGTTAGTCTCTGATATATATATATATATATATATATATATATATATATATATATATATATATATATATATATATATATATATATATATATATATATATATATATATATATATATATATATATATATCAGAGACTAACGAGCATATGATAATGAACAAAAACATTACGGCAGCTCAGATTAATGTGGACCATTAAATGAAGATAAATTATTTAACGTCATTATATTCTCGTCAATGAAATTCGATAATCTGAGGTCATTTTCATCGCCGTTTTTCACATTTGCCTCAGACTGGAGCCAGACGCTGATTGTGCGTGCACTTCTGACGTCTGTACTGTACACTGCTTCTATGTGCACTCACAATGTGTAGACCATCACTGTGTGTACCACCACGGTGTGTACCAGCACGGTGTGTACCACGGTGTGTACCTCTACTTGTGCTCCCATCTTAAAGCAGCTGTCCCATAATTCAGTGGCAAGAGCAGTTGGTGCCTAGCTTAAAGGTCCTGGGTTTGAATCCCAAGCAAGGTACAGTATATGTACAGTTGTACACTAAGAGGCATGTATATCTCACGGTATATACACCGAGAAAAGTACATCTCTAAGTGAATATACACTGAGAGTTGTGTATCACAGTGTATATACACCGAGAAAAATGTCTCATTATATATACGGAGACATGAATATTTGTATATATTTCAGGATTAAAAATGCTTACAATCCCAGAGGTAAAGTAATCTTCAGCCTTAGTAACCTACGTGCAGTCGATAATCACCCTTAGTAACCTACGTGCAGTCGATAATCACCCTTAGTAACCTACGTGCAGTCGATAATCACCCTTAGTAACCTACGTGCAGTCGATAATCACCCTTAGTAACCTACGTGCAGTCGATAATCACCCTTAGTAACCTACGTGCAGTCGATAATCACCCTTAGTAACCTACGTGCAGTCGATAATCACCCTTAGTAACCTACGTGCAGTCGATAATCACCCTTAGTAACCTACGTGCAGTCGATAATCACCCTTAGTAACCTACGTGCAGTCGATAATCACCCTTAGTAACCTATGTGCAGCCGATAATCACCCTTAGTAACCTACGTTCAGCCGATAATCACCCTTAGTAACCTACGTGCAGTCGATAATCACCCTTAGTAACCTATGTGCAGCCGATAATCACCCTTAGTAACCTACGTTCAGCCGATAATCACCCTTAGTAACCTACGTGCAGTCGATAATCACCCTTAGTAACCTACGTGCAGTCGATAATCACCCTTAATAACCTACGTGCAGCCGATAATCACCCTTAGTAACCTACGTTCAGCCGATAATCACCCTTAGTAACCTACGTGCAGTCGATAATCAGCCTTAGTAACCTACCGGCAGCCGATAATCACCCTTAGTAACCTACGTGTAGCCGATAATCAGCCGTAGTAGCCTATGTGCAGCCGATAATCAGCCTTAGAAACCTACGTGCAGCCGATAATCATCCTTAGTAACCTACGTGCAGCCGATGATAAGCCTTAGTAACCTACGTTCAGCCGATAATCAGCCTTAGTAACCTACGTGCAGCCGATAATCAGCCTTAGTAACCTACGTGCAGCCGATAATCACCCTTAGTAACCTACGTGCAGCCGATAATCACCCTTAGTAACCTACGTGCAGCCGATGATCAGCCTTAGTAACCTACGTTCAGCCGATAATCAGCCTTAGTAACCTACGTGCAGCCGATAATCACCCTTAGTAACCTACGTGTAGCCGATAATCAGCCTTAGTAACCGACGTGCAGCCGATAATCAGCCTTAGTAACCTACGTGCTGCCGATAATCAGCCTTAGTAACCCACGTGTAGCCGATAATCAGCCTTAGTAACCTACGTGTAGCCGATAATCAGCCTTAGTAACCTACGTGCAGCCGATAATCACCCTTAGTAACCTACGTGCAGCCGATGATCAGCCTTAGTAACCTACGTGCAGCCGATAATCAGCCTTAGTAACCTACGTGCAGCCGATAATCACCCTTAGTAACCTACGTTCAGCCGATAATCACCCTTAGTAACCTACGTGCAGCCGATAATCAGCCTTAGTAACCTACGTGCAGCTGGTAAACTTAGAGATTAAAAGTCTAGATAACTGGTCTGAGAGACACGTATGTACAAGTGTCCTCACACTGAACGCGGCTCTCCACCATGCTGAGGAAAAAAAAAAAAAGGAAAATAGGTACCTGGGGTCAAGTCTTCTCGCAAGTCTGACTTTTTTCACCTAGCAGTAAATTGGTTCATGGGTGTTAGAAAACTGGTTCCAAATGTCGCACTCCAACAAAAGCGACGGACGTTCCAGATAACGCAACCTACATGGATGCCACCCTGGAGGGTGGCATTCTGGGAGGATGACATCCTGGGAGGGTGGCATCCTGGGAGAGTGGCATCCAGGGAGGGTGTCATCTTTGGAGGATGGCATCCTGGAAGGGTGCCACTCTGGGAGGATGGCATCCCGAGAGAGAGAGGCATCCTGGGAGGATGGCATCCCGAGAGAGAGGCATCCTGGGAGGATGGCATCCCGAGAGAGAGGCATCCTGGGAGGATGGCATCCCGAGAGAGAGGCATCCTGGGAGGATGGCATCCCGAGAGAGAGGCATCCTGGGAGGATGGCATCCCGAGAGAGAGGCATCCTGGGAGGATGGCATCCCGAGAGAGAGGCATCCTGGGAGGATGGCATCCCGAGAGAGAGGCATCCTGGGAGGATGGCATCCCGAGAGAGAGGCATCCTGGGAGGATGGCATCCTGAGATTTGCAATGAACTGAGGTAATATAACAGATCTTTTTCAGTTAAATGAACATTGAAGATACTGACAAGAACCGGTCACTCTCATGACAAGCAACAAACACAATCAACAAGCAACAAACACATTCAACAAGCACATCCAACAAATAACAAACACATTTAAAAACAAAATGGTATACAATACCGACAGGTTGGTAGGTAAGACACATAGGCAACAGTTAGGCAACTGTTGCCTATATGTCTTACCTACCAACCTGTCGGTATTGTATACCATTTTGATGTTCATCTTGTCAGACACTGCAACACATGGCCTCTTGGTACAGAAAACACCTTGGACAACCTTTTCAAGTGAGAACTGTTGGATATGAGAGGGACCTGACCTCTCAGTGGCTACATTCTCACTACTACTACTACTCTCCACCTCTCCTTTCGACAGTATTTAAGTCTCCGCACTGTCGCTTGATCTTCAGATAGTTCCTGACTATGGAACTGAACTTCTCCAGGCTGAGGGACTGACAACCTCAAAATTCTACGACTTCAAGGGTGATGGACTGATTACATCGTCTTCACATCTCTACTGTTCCTGCCTACTTTCTGTATTCGACTGAAGAAGCCTACTGTGTAGGCGAAACGTTTCAGAATAAAGTTGCCTAACTGTTGCCTATGTGTCTTACCTACCACATTTAACAAGCAACAAACACGTTCAACAAGCAACGAACACATTCAACAAATGCAAGCGAGTAACAAACACACTCAACACTTAAGTAACACATGTCATAAATAACAGAGACACTCAACATGTAAGAAAAACGCTGTAACAAACACCCGTAACAAGTAGTAAACACATTCAACACCTAACATAAACACTCGACATTTCAGAAACACATGCAACACATAATGCACTCTCAGCATGTAAAAAACATATGCAACAAATAACAAACTCAACACGTAAAAAAACACATGCAACGCATAACATATTCTCAACAGAGAAAAAACATATGCGATATGTAACACACTCTATTAATACTTAAAAAAACATGCAGTGCATCATACACACTCAACACGTAACAAACACACTCATCACATAACGAACACACTTAACACATAAACACACTCGACATGTAACAAACAATGAACACGTAACAAACACTCTACACGTAACAAACACTCAACACGTAACAAACACACTCAACACGTAACAAACACTCTCAACACGTAACAAACACTCAACACGTAACAAACACTCAACACGCAACAAACACACTCAACACGTAACAAACACTCTCAACACGTAACAGACACACTCAACACGTAACAAACACACTCATCACATAACGAACACACTTAGCACATAAACACACTCGACATGTAACAAACAATGAATGCGTAACAAACATTCAACACGTAACAAACACTCAACACGTAACAAACACTCAACACGTAACAAACACTCAACACGTAACAAACACTCAACACGTAACAAATACTCAACACGTAACAAAAGCACTCAACACGTAACAAACACACTTAACACGTAACAAACACACTCAACACGTAACAAACACAACACGTAACAAACACTCTCAACACGTAACAAACACACTCAACACGTAACAAACACACTCAACACGTAACAAACACACTCAACACGTAACAAACACACTCAACACGTAACAAACACACTCAACACGTAACAAACACTCAACACGTAACAAACGCACTCAACACGTAACAAACACACTTAACACGTAACAAACACACTCAACACGTAACAAACACAACACGTAACAAACACAACACGTAACAAACACTCTCAACACGTAACAAACACAGTCAACACGTAACACACACACTCAACACGTAACAAACACACTCAACACGTAACAAACACACTCAACACGTAACAAACACACTCAACACGTAACAAACACTCAACACGTAACAAACACTCAACACGTAACAAACACACTCAACACGTAACAAACATTTTCAACACGTAACAAACACACTCAACACGTAACAAACACTCTCAACACGTAACAAACACTCTCAACACGTAACAAACACACTCAACACGTAACAAACACACTCAACACGTAACAAGCACACTCAACACGTAACAAACACACTCAACACGTAACAAACACACTCAACACGTAACAAGCACACTCAACACGTAACAAACACTCTCAACACGTAACAAACACACTCAACACGTAACAAACACTCTCAACACGTAACAAACACTCTCAACACGTAACAAACACACTCAACACGTAACAAACACACTCAACATGTAACAAACACTCTCAACACGTAACAAACACACTCAACACGTAACAAACACACTCAACACGTAACAAACACACTCAACACGTAACAAACACACTCAACATGTAACAAACACTCTCAACACGTAACAAACACACTCAACACGTAACAAACACACTCAACACGTAACAAACACTCAACACGTAACAAACACACTCAACACGTAACAAACACACTCAACACGTAACAAACACACTCAACACGTAACAAACACTCAACACGTAACAAACACACTCAACACGTAACAAACACTCAACACGTAACAAACACTCAACACGTAACAAACACACTCAACACGTAACAAACACTCTCAACACGTAACAAACACACTCAACACGTAACAAACACACTCAACACGTAACAAGCACACTCAACACGTAACAAACACTCTCAACACGTAACAAACACACTCAACACGTAACAAACACTCTCAACACGTAACAAACACTCTCAACACGTAACAAACACACTCAACACGTAACACACACTCAACCCGTAACAAATACACTCAACACGTAACAAACACACTCAACACGTAACAAACACACTCAACATGTAACAAACACTCTCAACATGTAAAAAATACATTCAACACGTAACAAACACACTCAACACGTAACAAACACTCAACACGTAACAAACACTCTCAACACGTAACAAACACTCTCAACACGTAACAAACACTCTCAACACGTAACAAACACACTCAACACGTAACAAACACAACACGTAACAAACACACTCAACACGCAACAAACACAACACGTAACAAACACACTCAACACGTACCAAACACAAATAAAAAGACTAGCATCACCCAGAACATACAAGAGCTAAGTCGACTAGGAACGCTTCTAATTGGCTTACGATTATGTTTGTACCAACCAATTACCTGCGCTTATGCCAATTATTATCCAATCAGAACGACGAAGCCAGCACAGCGCGTTTTAATTGGCTGGCGTAATCCTCTTCAGCCGAAGAAAGAAATGTAGAACATCGTTTGGTAGGAATTTTCATCCCTTTTTTTTCTTATCTCGGTAAAATTTCTTCAGGTCCGGCAGAATTAATTTGCAGAGCTTCGTCAGAGTTTCGCTCATCACTGAGCGAAACGCTGTCAGAATACGGAGTTGCTCTACGAACTCTATGTCTATACCATATTTTTTCAGGAAATTTAGGTCAGTCTCTCCTTAGCGACTAACACGTGTGAGATTAACGGTAGGTAAAGGGAGATTAACGGTAGGAAACGGGAGATTAACGGTAGGTAACGGGAGATTAACGGAAGGTAGTGGGGGTTAATTCTGTCATGTTTCTGTTTTATGGTCTATAACTTGTCCCGTTAGAGTGGTCTTGACGACACCGTCCGATATGGTCTTTACGAGCAGACCTGGTGTGGTCTTTACGAGCAGGTCTGGTGTGGCCTTTACGAGCACGTCTGGTGTGGTCTTTACGAACAGGTCTGGTGTGGTCTTTACTAGCACGTCTGGTGTGGTCTTTACGACTAGAATTTTTCACAGCAAATTCATAATATTCAGTAGGTGATTTAGGTTTGGTCTGGTTAGGTTAGGTTAGGTTACGTTACGTTACGTTACGTTACGTTAGGCTACGCTACGTTACTTTTCGTTACGTTACGTTAAGTTAGGTTAGATTAGGTTAGGTTAGGTTAGGTTAGGTTAGGTTAGGTTAGGTTAGGTTAGGTTAGGTTAGGTTAGGTTAGGTTAGGTTAGGTTAGGCTAGGTTTGGCAAGGTTAGGTTAGGTTAGGTTAGGTTTGGTTTAGTTAAATTAGGGTTGGCTAGGATAGGTTAGGTTTGGTTTGGTTTGGTTACGTTAGGGTTGGCTAGGTTAGGTTAGGTTTGCTTTGGTTTAGTTAGGTTAGGTTAGGTTAGTTTAAGTTAGGTTTGGTTTGGTTAAATTGTTTGCTAAACCAATAATAACTTACAGTACAATGAATGAATTAAATAATACGAAAAGGTCATACTTGTGAATTATGAAATAAAAGGATTAGACGATTCTGGGGGAAGGGGTCATCGCCCCTGATGCTCGGTCCCTGACCAAGGCTTCTTGATTGTCTGAACAATTAGGTTAATGGCTGTAGGAACACGCAGTTCAAAATAGACACCACAGCCTGTCTGCTCAGGAACTGACTTGAGAAACCTATCAGATACGTATGGACTTGAGGATCAGTGGCTATACATATCCATAAGTTACGTTCAGCTGTTTGAAACCACTAGCTGTTTACAGTTAGTGGTTTACAGCTAGTGTTTACAGCTAGTGGTTCACAGCTAGTGTTTTACAGCTAGTGATTTACAGCTAGTGGTTCACAGCTAGTGGTTTACAGCTAGTGGTTTACAGCTAGTGGTTTACAGCTAGTGTTTACAGCTAGTGGTTTACAGCTAGTGTTTTACAGCTAGTGGTTTACAGCTAGTAGTTCACAGCTAGTGGTTTACAGCTAGTGGTTTACAGCTAGTGTAGCAATGAAGACCCGAATTTGTCTGTATTTCATCTATCAGTCTTTTAGGTGCTACTTTCTAAAGATAAAGGCCTGAGTGCAATAAAGTGCCGCGTTTGTGTCGGTATCAGCAGACGGAGGTTCGAGCTCCCACAGCTCCACACGGATTTAGCACCTTTACTAATGTACATAAATATTTTCATAATGTATGATAATGTGTATGAAGAAAAGTTTTCTGCAAATTAAGTTAAAAATTACATTTGACATAGTACATTTTGAGTCCCAGTTTTTGGTATGTAACTGATGATTTATAATATAACTATTATACAAGATATTTTATTACGAAAGTAATAAAGGTAATAAAAGTCATTAGTAGGAAGGCAACTTAGCACTAAGAGTCGTCCAGGCTGGTAGTTCGTCCGACCGAGTTGATTTATGTTCAGCTTCTCTTAAGTATTTTAATGCACCGAGACTGCTGACTACGTTAACGTCCAGTGCGTCAGTTTCGGGTCCTTTAAAGCATTTTTTTTTCTTTTGACCCTAGGTATGTTTGTGTCTCTACTGACTGTGAAGGCCGAGCTGAAGGCTGTGAAGAGCTCTACCTGGGTGAAAAGTACGTGAGTATTTATAGGATGGAGTCAGGTGGAGAATGCTGGGTAGGTTGGATCTGATTTTGCATGTGACAATCTTCCGAGTAGGGTGATAGTCTAGGACCTTGGCTAGTTTTAGAAAGAGATTGGACAAGTAGATGAGTAGACCTTCTGCAGTGTTCTTCCATTCTTATGTGCGATAGCGATGAAGAAGTTTCTTGGCAAGGGGTTCAGTTATATTATAGAGGCCGTTGTTTTGGTTGAAGTTGTTGGATATACAGATAAGTGATGATTCCAGGATTCTGCGGTTTTGAACACAGGCATTCCTTAAATCGTCAGATCTGCCTGTGTACTGGTGTTCGGAAATACGTGTTTGGAGGTCTCTGGATGTTTCGCCCATGCATAATTTGCCGCAGTCATTACAAGGGATTATGTATACCCCTACAGAGGACTGAAGCTTGTCCTGTCTGTTACTGGTAATGTCCATGACGGTGGTGGATGTGGAGGTAGATACTTGGAATGAGGTATTGGAAAAGATTTTGGAAACGTGTTTGGCAATGGAGTTGGTGGGGAGGACTAAGTATCTCTTCTCGGCAGTGTCTTCTCTGGGTGTGTTAAAGATATTTAATGCCCGTCGTCTGCAGTCTCTAATGAAGTGACGAGGATAGTGAAGTTTAGAAAATGCTTGTCAATTAGAGAGCATTCTTCCTCATTGCTGCAGATTCTGAGTGCGCGCAGGAAAAAGCCTATACATGGAACTTATACATGGAACATCTGGAAGCCGAGCGATTTTCCACTATTATTCCCTCTTCTGTCACCTGGCTCTGTTATGTTGATGACATTCTCATCATAACTCTCCAACACAAGCTCAACCAGGTCGAGCCCTCAATCCAGTTCATACTTGAAGAAAAAGTCGACAACACTCTTCCTTTCCTTGATGTTCTTCTCTGCAAAGCTGACCATGAACTTCGTTTTAAAGTCTATGGAAAACCTACCAACCAACACGATCTTCTCCACTTCTACTCTCACCACGACACCAAAGCTAAACGCGGTGTAATTATAGGCTTTTGCCCGTGCGCACTCAGAATTTGCAGCAATGAGTTCCTTGAGGAAGAATGCTGTGTTCAACACCTAAATTCATACAACCATTTAATTAACCACAGAAACGCAAGACTTATCGCCAGAGAAGAAAACACTCAATACCGCAGAATCATGGAATCATCACTTATCTGTATATCTAACAACTTCAACCAAAACAACGGCTTCTATAACATAGCTGAACCTCTTGCCAAGAAACTTCTTCATCGTTGTCCCACATAAGAACATAAGAATGGAGAAACACTGCAGAAGGTCTACTTATCTACTTGTCCAATCTCTTTCTAAAGCTAGCCAAGGTCCTAGACTCTATCACCCTACTCGGACGATTGTCACATGCAAGTTCAGATCCAACCTACCCAGCATTCTCCACCTGACTCCATCCTATAAATACTCACGTACCTTCATCCAGGTAGATCTCTTTGTGACTTGATAAAGCCCACTGCGTGGGTGAAATATTGTCAATAAAGCATCACATTATACTGCTTATGTGTTTATTTTTCCATTCCCTGTCACTCCGAATTTCTTATATTGCGATTCGGATTCTCCGTCATTCAGGCCTCTGGCTGCCTCTCATTTCCCGTGCTCTGTATGGCCATTATGGATTTAGCGTTTCCTCGGATTTAGATTAGATTTTGCCACCGAAGTGGCTAGTTTATTGTGCACCCCATGTCCAGCCTGTGGAGGGTAGCGCAAGAGCATATTGATACACAAAAGTCCTAGGAACTAGGCCCCAAAAGGGTTTACAGGAGTACATCTGGATTTACATCTACAGCTCACTTATCAGTTACAAGCAAATTTAGGAAATTTGCTAAATATATCTGGTATCTTATTTTCATTAATAAGATATCTTGACATGTCACATAGGTTATTATACTGTCTATATCTATATTCCTAAATAAGTGGACAATTAAGCACATAGTGTTCAAGATAGTAACCATAGGGTTGGCTACATACTTTGCATTTGGTTTGATCATCATTTGTGTGCCTCCCAAACTGCCAGAAGTACTTGTAACCAAGCCTAATCCTGGCCACTACACCATCAATCAGTCTGTTCACATTGCAAGTTGCTCCATAAGCGTACTTATCCACGTTCAGGCTTCTAACTGCATTCCTATAACATTCAGTTTCATTATTTACTTCTCTCCTAATATTATTCCTAATGCTAGACACAGATATACCAAAGTCATTTTCTTCATTATCCTTCAGGATAATTTTCTTGGCTAATATATCAACTTTATCGTGAAGTTACCCAATGTGTGATGGGATCCATAACAATTGTACATTAATTCCTTTCTCCCGGATTTTTGAGTATCTATACCTAGCTTCTCCAATGAGCATGTTGTTAGAGCCATTATGTGAGTCAAGAGCCTTCAGTGATGACAGAATCAATAATGATAATAGAGTCAAGCTCAGTGTCATAAGCTAGCTTTAGCTTCATTAGGACTGCAAACAATTCAGTTTGCAGTGTAGACGCCCAGTTGTTAATTCTTATTGAATGCAATAATCTGTATGATTTCAGTTATTGTCACCCATCCTTGAGGGAGTAAAGAGTATGGTATACCGAGGGGAAAAATGACGCTTGTGTACAGTACAGGACATATATTGAAGGAAATGTTTCGCCATGAGTGGCTTCATCAGTCCCTCATTGATACTTATGCGGTCACTCGGGGCGAAACGTTTTCTTTAATAAATGTACTGAACTGTAAACGAGTCTCCTTTTATACATCTAGGCTCCAGTTTCATAGAAATCTTTTTAACTTTCTTGGAATGTTGTCCCATTTATATTACAGAAGGAATTAAAAAGTTTCATTCTTCCTGTATCATTCTGAATAACATCCATTGGCGATTATGCAGTCTGTATTAACATTGGTAGAATTACCGACAATATGTTAAATGGGGAGGAGAAGTATGGGGAGGAGAAGTATGGGGAGGAGAAGTATGGGGAGGAGAAGTATGGGGAGGAGAAGTATGGAAGAAGTGAATGTTTTCAGATACTTGGGAGTTGACGTGTCGGCGGATGGATTTATGAAGGATGAGGTTAATCATAGAATTGATGAAGGAAAAAAGGTGAGTGGTGCGTTGAGGTATATGTGGAGACAAAAAACATTATCTATGGAGGCAAAGAAGGGAATGTATGAAAGTATAGTAGTACCAACACTCTTATATGGGTGTGAAGCTTGGGTTGTAAATGCTGCAGCGAGGAGGCGGTTGGAGGCAGTGGAGATGTCCTGTCTAAGGACAATGTGTGGTGTAAATATTATGCAGAAAATTCGGAGTGCGGAAATTAGGAGAACGTGTGGAGTTAATAAAAGTATTAGTCAGAGGGCTGAAGAGGGATTGTTGAGGTGGTTTGGTTATTTAGAGAGAATGGATCAAAGTAGAATGACATGGAAAGCATATAAATCTGTAGGGGAAGGAAGGCGGGGTAGGGGTCGTCCTCGAAAGGGTTGGAGAGAGGGGGTAAAGAAGGTTTTGTGGGCGAGGGGCTTGGACTTCCAGCAAGCGTGCGTGAGCATGTTAGATAGGAGTGAATGGAGACGAATGGTACTTGGGACCTGACGATCTGTTGGAGTGTGAGCAGGGTAATATTTAGTGAAGGGATTCAGGGAAACCGGTTATTTTCATATAGTCGGACTTGAGTCCTGGAAATGGGAAGTACAATGCCTGCACTTTAAAGGAGGGGTTCGGGATATTGACAGTTTGGAGGGATATGTTGTGTATCTTTATACGTATATGCTTCTAAACTGTTGTGTTCTGAGCACCTCTGCAAAAACAGTGATAATGTGTGAGTGTGGTGAAAGTGTTGAATAATGAAAGTATTTTCTTTTTGGGGATTTTCTTTCTTTTTTGGGTCACCCTGCCTCGGTGGGAGACGGCCGACTTGTTGAAAAAAAAATGTTAAATGGACACAAACAATTAATGTGACATTTTATTGTGGCAACGTTTCGCTTTCTAGGAGCTTTATCAAGCTTGATAAGGCTCCTGGAGAGCGAAACGTCGCGACAATAAAATATCACATTAGTTGCATTTGTGTCCTTTCACTTAACAGATTATGCTGTCCTCGACTGACTCGCGTTTGGAAATGACTCGCATTCAGCAGGTCGAGCCCCGTCTGGAGAGGGAACTGATTCTCACAACAAATAGATCAAAGAGACGCCAGGTCAACTGACTTTAGATGACTTTTCGGTGGTCGAGGAGCATGATCGCGAATTGATATTACGTGAAGGTCCATCACGCCGTCAAAATGTTTCCTGTCCGATATTTGGATTAGTATCAATTATTTCCAATTACAAATGGAGAAATACCACAGATGCTGTATAATGCGATCCATTAATGACACGTTTCGCCCATTCAGTGGGCTTGATTATCAGGTTACTAATAGATGTTTATGATTTGATAGTAAGAAGGCAAATGACAAATGACTGCCGACAACTTGAGTGCCGTGGACATGGACACATTCACCTAAGACACATTGGATAAAAGTGTGTCCCAGGTGAACTTGAAGTGATCGAGGACCTAAATATTTTCAGTGAAAGTGTCCTAAGTGATTGAATTCTTTTTCATTTCCCTAAATAAAAAAATGGTTGAGTCGGACTTTGCATTGAGCTGAGGTAGGACGGAAGTTTTGAGACTTGAAGAGCACTTTGACTTGAGTTTTGACCTGGGAACCCCTCTGAGGAGTTCTCTTGATGTTTGCGTGGGGAAGCTCCTGATGCTTATAATTGAACCTGTTCTTCCCTTCCTTGAACTGAGCCTGATTGCCTGTCATTTCCTCAGGAGATGTGTGACCTTCCTGTGGTTTTAGTCCTCCACACTAATGTAATAATAATAATAATAGCTGGCAGTCAACACGTACCCTGCCCCGCCACACTTCCCTACACTTGATGCATTTTTCGATTCGTATACGCAATGAGAACCGTGTATGCCTGTGACGCCAGACGTATACGCTCTCCGTACCAACCATTTCTCGACGTGTGGTCACCAGCAACCAATCACAAAGCTACGGCTCCAATTCCTGGGTCACAGCCAATCATTGGAGGAGTGAAGGCGTGGACCAATCACCAACTCAGGTCAGGTCATTGAAATATGGTCAGGACACTATTAGTTTTTCCCTGAGATCTTCACAAAGGGACTGCAATTTAACAGACTAAACAACCATTGTAGTTATATACTAATGAGTGCACTATTTTGCCTTTGTATGGACTTTTTTTCTAATATTGACAATGGCAATGATCATAATAGTGTTAATTATATGTATTGTTGTTGTTTTTATCACGATCATCATAATGGCCAAATTTCAGTAACTTTTATAATTGTATCTAAAGTTGTTTACGCATTTGTCTGATATAAAAATACTTCTAAAAAATCTGCTGCGTCTATATACGTCAAGACAGTCGTCATGTTAACATGGGTTCGTCATAGCTATGTACCGTCTTGTTAACATGTGTTCGTCATCGCTATGTACCGTCTTGTTAACATGTGTTCGTCATCGCTATGTACCGTCTTGTTAACATGTGTTCGTCATCGCTATGTACCGTCTTGTTAACATGTGTTCGTCATCACTATGTACCGTCTTGTTAACATGTGTTCGTCATCGCTATGTACCGTCTTGTTAACATGTGTTCGTCATCGCTATGTACCGTCTTGTTAACATGTGTTCGTCATCGCTATGTACCGTCTTGTTAACATGTGTTCGTCATCGCTATGTACCGTCTTGTTAACATGTGTTCGTCATCACTATGTACCGTCTTGTTAACATGTGTTCGTCATCGCTATGTACCGTCTTGTTAACATGTGTTCGTCATCGCTATGTACCGTCTTGTTAACATGTGTTCGTCATCGCTATGTACCGTCTTGTTAACATGTGTTCGTCATCGCTATGTACCGTCTTGTTAACATGTGTTCGTCATCGCTATGTACCGTCTTGTTAACATGTGTTCGTCATCGCTATGTACCGTCTTGTTAACATGTGTTCATCAACACTATGTATAGTTTTATTAATATATAAATGGTATGCAATATCTACAAGAAGATGAATTAGACAAGTGCAACATCTATACTTTGCTGACGTTCCACCATTCAGTTGCTTTATCAATACACTAAATGAACATAATTTGAAGACCGGAGAAATATATAGAGAAGAGAGTGGAAGACTAGGTAATCAGTCCCTCAGCCTAGGAGCAGGTGATGAGCACCGTAGTCATGAAGAATCATCATGTACCGTCTAATGCCATTCCACTTGAAATAATCCACTGAGAAATCCTCTGCCTTCATCAACTCGGTAACCAATTCAATTCATCTCATATGCAGTCATCCTCTTCCTCCTTTATTCTCTTGCTCAATCTTTTCTTACTCCTCCTTGTCTTTCTCTTCCTCCTCCTTTCTCCTCTTGCCTTTCCTCTTCTTCCTCCTCCTCCTCCTCCTCTGCCACATCTTCATCATCATCATCATCATCATCATTATCATCATCATCATTATCATCATCATCATTATCATCATCATCATCATCATCATCATCATCATCATCATCATCATCATCATCATCATCATCATCATCATCATCATCATCATCATCATCATCATCATCATCATCATCATCATCATCATCATCATCATCTTTTCATTATCACCACTATTCTCCTCTTCCTCCTCTTTTATAACCTCTTTCTCTTCCTCCTCTTTCTTCTTCTTCTCCTCCTCCTCCAACTCCTCTTCCTCTTCTGCTCCCTCCCCACTATCACAAATCCCCATCAACTTATCATTCATTATACTTCCCACTGTTCTTTCTCTTGCAGTATCTCTGACATTCTTGGACGAACTTGTCTGGCATTTCACTTTTCAATTTTCTGTGAAGTTGGTGCTTGGTGAAGGGATTTTGATCAAATTAATTGTACCTATAATTCTCTTCCTTAGATCGGGCCTGATTGCGTTTTGTTTCCCTGGCGCTGTCTGACCCTTGTGGGTTTAGTGCTTCGCCTCTGCATTATTTTCTTGCAGACTTATTTCTATGCACAGTGTTTCATATCATAATATTTACGTTTCGTTATTTCTGTCTGATCTAACGTTTTGCAGGAATGCAATGTGTGTACTGAGCTGTATGTACTCACCTGCATGTAGTTGCAGGGGTCGAGTCTCAGCTCCTGACCCCGCCTTTCCACTGTTCGCTGCTAGGTTCCCGTTTAACTGGTCTCGAGAGCCGTGTGTGTGTGTGTGCTCATCTATTTGTGGTTGCAGAGGTCGAGTCATAGCTCCTGGTCCCGCCTCTTCACTGACTGCTACTTGGTCACTCTCACTCCCTGCTCCATGAGCTTTATCAAACCATGCTACGTATGGTTCCCCCTCCACTACGTCACTTTCTAGGCTATTCCATTGCCTGACTACTCTATGACTGAAGAAATACTTTTTAACATCCCATTGACTCATCTGAGTCTTCAACTTCCAATTGTGACCTTTTGTTTCTGTGTCCCATCTCTGGAACATCATGTCTTTGTCCACCTTGTCTATTCCACGCAGTATTTTATATATCGTTATCATGTCTTCACTGACCCTCCTGTCATTCAGTGTCGTCAGGCCAATTTCCCTTAACCTTTATTCGTATGACAATCCCCTTTGCTCTGAGACTAGTATTGTTGCAAACCTTTGCACTTTCATTAATTTCTCGACGTGCTTGATCAGATGTGGATTCCAAATCGGTGTTGCACATTCCTGTATGCGCCTGAACGATTCCTTACTGAGGTATCGGACGCTATCTTTAGGTTTGCCAGACGCCCGTACGCTGCAGCAGTTATCTGATTGATGTGCGCCTCAGATGTGCTCGGTATTATACTCACCCTAAGATCTTTTCCTTGAGTGAGGTTTGCAGCCTTTGGCCACGTAGATTATACTATATCTGCGATCTTCTTTGCCCTTCCCTGATCTTCATGACTTTACATTTGGAAGGGTTAAATTCAAGGAGCCAGTTGCTCGACCAGGCTTGTAGCCTGTCCAGGTCCCTTTGTAGTCCTGCCTGATCCTCGACCGATTTGATTCTCCTCATTAACTTCACATCATCTGCAAACAAGGACACTTCTGAGTCTATCCCTTCCGTTATGTCATTCACATATACCAAAAACAGCACATGTCCTAGGACTGATCCCTGTGGAACCCCGTTTGTTGCCTCCCTGTCAGGTATTCTTTGATCCATTGCAGTGCTTTTCCTGTTATGTGTGCCTGATCCTCTAGCTTTTGCAGTAACCTCTTGTGAGGAACTGTGTCGAAGGCCTTTTTGCAGTCCAAGCAAATCCAGTCTATCCACCCCTTACCTCCACCTCTTACCTCTGTCAACTTGTCATAAAACTTCAGTAGGTTTGTGACACAGGATTTTCCTTCCCTGAAATCGTGCTGGTTGTCGATTATACACTTGTTTCTTTCCAGGTGCTCCACCACTCTCCTCTTGATGATCTTCTCCATGAATTTGTGTGTGCGTGTGTGTGTGTGTGTGTGTGTGTGTGTGTGTGTGTGTGTGTGTGTGTGTGTGTGTGTGTGTGTGTGTGTGTGTGTGTGTGTGTGTGTGTGTGTGTGTGTGTATGTGCGTACGTACGTGCGAATATGCGTGGCAGTGTTTAAAATTCGCAAAATTAAAAATAAAAATAGGGAAATCCAAGGAGTGATATAAGGTGACGCCGCTGGCTGGCTGGAGGAAGCAGCACAGGTGTGACGAGAGGCAAGGTTAATCACTCCAACCTCTAATCAGTTCTCACTCTAATCACCTCGACACCGGTGGTTTAAAACCCAATCCCACACCACTGATTCACTCCTCCTCTCACCTCATCCGTCACCACAAAAAAAAAAAAATGAGTAACCGCAAAAATTTTGATCCGAGAAATGCCGTGTCTATTAATGAGAATTTTCCGGGACTGTTAAAGAAGAGGTTTATGAAATTCGTTCCGGTGCGAATTATGTTTTTTAATTCTCACCTGAGAACAAAAACGTGAGAAGTCGTCTCTCTTTATATCAAATTTGTTATAAGAAATTGAAGCAAAACTGATTTCCCATATTTACCAAAATTTTCAATCACAAAATAAAAATATGGGTTAAATTATATTAATAATAACTATAAATTATAATACTATAACAATTATGTTAGTCTAATAAAAGCAACATTAAAATAATATTATGTTATTATAAAAGTTATATATAATTAGCAAATGATTATTTAATATTTCTCCCCTGTTTTTCTGTTCCATCCAGTTTTTTCCCAGTGTGTGTGTGTGTGTGTGTGTGTGTGTGTGTGTGTGTGTGTGTGTGTGTGTGTGTGTGTGTGTGTGTGTGTGTGTGTGTGTGTGTACTCACCTAGTTGAGGTTGCAGGGGTCGATTCATAGCTCCTGGCCCTCCCTCTTCACTCGTCGCTACTAGGTCACTCTTCCTGCTCAGTGAGCTTTATCATACCTCTTCTTAAACCAATGTATTGATCCTGCCTCCACTACATCACTTCCCAGACTATTCCACTTCCTGACAACTCTGTGACTGAAGAAATACTTCCTAACATCCCTGTAATTCATCTGAATCTTCAACTTCCAACTGTGTCCCCTTTGTTGCTGTGTCCCATCTCTGGAACATCCTGTCCACCTTGTCGATTTCTCTCAGTATTTTATATGTCGTTATCATATCCCCCCTATCTCTCCTGTCCCCCAGTGTCGTCAGGCCGATTTCCCTTAACTATCCTCTTAGAACGTGCCCCTTAGCTCCGGGATTAGTCTTGTTGCAAACCTTTGCACTTTCTCTAGTTTCTTTACGTGCTTGGCAAGGTATGGGTTCCAAACTGGTGCCGCATACTCCAATATGGGTCTAACGTACACAGTGTACAGGGTCCTGAACGATTCCTTATTAAGATGTCGGAATGCTGGTCTTAGGTTTGCTAGGCGCCCATATGCTGCCGCAGTTATTTTGTTGATATGCACCTCAGGAGATGTGCCTGGTGTCATACGCACACCAAGATCTTTCTGCTTGAGTGAGATTTGTAGTCTCTGGTCCCCTAGACTGTACTCTGTCTGCGGTCTTGTTTGTCCTTCCCCACTCTTCATGACTCTGCACTTTGGTGGCGTCGAACTCCAGGAGCCAGTTGCTGGACTAGGCCTACAGCCTGTCCAGATCCCTTTGCCTGGTTCTCGTCCGATTGAATTCTTCTCATCGACTTCACATCGTCTGTGAACAGGGACACTTCTGAGCCTATTTCTTCCGTCATGCCGTTCACAAATACCAGAAACAGCACCAGTCCTAGGTCTGACCCCTGTGGTACCCCGCTCGTCACAGGCGCCCACTCTGACACCTCGCCACGTACCATGACTCGCTGTTGTCTTCCTGACTGATATTCCCTGATCCATTGCAATGCCCTCTCTGTTATCCCTGCTTGGTCCTCCAGTATTCGCACCAATCTCTTGTGTGGAACTGTGTCAAACAGCTTCTTACAGTCCAAGAAAATGCAATCTACCCACCTCTCTCTCTCCCTTGTCTTACTGCTGTCACCCTCTCAAAGAACTCCAATAGGTTTGTGACAGAGGATTTCCCGTCCCTGAACCCGTGCTGGCTACCATTGATAAGCTCATTCCTTTCTAGGTGTTCCACCACTCTTCTTCTGATAACCTTCTCCATGACTTTGCATACTATACATGTCAGTGACACTGGTCTGTAGTTTAATGCTTCGTGTCTCCTTTTTTAAAAACTGGGACTACATTTGCTGTAGTCGCTCTGTTTCGATAGAAGTGTTGAAGGTTGTTGTTAGTGGTACACATAGCGACGCTGCTCCCTCTCTCAGGACCCATGGAGAGATGTTATCTGGCTTCATCGCCTTTCAGGTATCTAGCACACTTAGCAGTCTCTTCACTTCTTCCTCGGTGGTATGTATTGTGTCCAACACTTGATGGTGTACCCCACCTCTCCGCTTTTCTGGAGTCCCTTCTGTCTCCTGAGTGAGCACTTCTCTGAATCTCATGTTGAGCTCTTCACATACTTCACGGTCGTTTCTTGTGATTTCCCCTCCTTCCTTCCTCTGCCCGATTACCTGGTCCTTGACTGTTGTTTTCCTCCTGATGTGGCTGTACAACAGCGTTGGGTCAGACCAGGCTTTCGCTGCTATGTCATCTTCGTATTGTCGTTGGGCCTCCCTTCTTACCTGTGCGCATTCATTTCTGGCTCTACGACTGCTGTCCTTATTCTCTTGGGTCCTTTACCTACTATACTTCTTCCATTCTCTAGCACACTTGGTTTTGGCCTCTCTATACCTTTGGGTGAACCAAGGGCTCATCCTGGCTTTCTCGTTATTTCTGTTACCCTTGGGTACAAGCCTCTTCTCAGCTTCCTTGCATATTGTTGTCACATATTCCATCAACTCGTTTACTGACTTCCCTGCCAATTCTCTGTCCCACTGATCCCCGTTCAGGAAATTCTTTATGCCTGTGTAGTCCCCTCCCTTGTAATTTGGCTTCAGTCGTCCTGCCCTTCTTGCTTCTCTCTCCACTTGTAACTCTACTATGTATTCGAAGCTCAGAACCACGTGATCACTGGCCCCGAGGGGTTTTTCATATGTGATGTCCTCAATATCTGCACTACTGAAGGTGAAAACTAGGTCCAGTCTTGATGGTTCATCCTCTCCTCTCTCTTTGGTAGTGTCCCTTACATGTTGGTACATGAGGTTTTCCATTACCACCTCCATCATCTTAGCCCTCCATCTTTCTGGGCTCCCATGTGTGTGTGTACTCACCTAATTGTGGTTGCAGGGGTCGAGACTCAGCTCCTGGCCCCGCCTCTTCACTGATCGCTACTGGGTCCTCTCTCTCTCTGCTTCCTGAGCTTTGTCATACCTCTTCTTAAAACTATGTATGGTTCCTGCCTCCACTACTTCACCTGCTAGGCTATTCCACTTGCTGACAACTCTATGACTGAAGAAATACTTCCTAACGTCCCTGTGACTCGTCTGAGTGTTCAGCTTCCAGTTGTGACCCCTTGTCCCTTCGTCCCCTCTCTGGAACATCCTATCTCTGTCCACCTTGTCTATTCTCCGCAGTATCTTGTATGTCGTTATCATGTCTCCCCTGACCCTTCTGTCCTCAAGTGTCGTCAGTCCGATTTCCCTTAACCTTTCCTCGTACGACATTCCCTTGAGCTCTGGGACTAGCCTTGTTGCAAACCTTTGTACTTTCTCCAACTTCTTGACGTGCTTGACCAGGTGTGGGTTCCAAACTGGTGCTGCATACTCCAGTATGGGCCTAACATACACAGTGTACAGTGTCTTGAACGATTCCTTATTAAGGTATCGGAACGCTATTCTCAGGTTTGTCAGGCGCCTGTATGCTGCAGCGGTTATTTGGTTGATGTGTGCCTCCGGTGATGTCCTCGGTGTTATGGTCACCCCAAGGTCTTTCTCCCTGAGTGAGGTCTGTAGTCTTTGTCCACCTAGCCTATACCCTGTCTGCGATCTTCTTTGCCCCTCCCCAATCTTCATGACTTTGCATTTGGCTGGATTGAATTCGAGAAGCCAGTTACCGGACCACATGTCCAGCCTGTCCAGGTCTCTTTGCAGTCCTGCCTCATCCTCGTCCGATTTAATTCTTCTCATCAACTTCACGTCATCTGCGAACAGGGACACTTCAGAGTCTATTCCTTCCATCATGTCGTTCACATATATCAAAAATAGCACTGGTCCTAGAACTGACCCCTGTGGGACCCCGCTCGTAACAGGCGCCCACTGTGATACCTCTTCACGTACCATGACTCGTTGCTGCCTCCCTGTCAGGTATTCCCTTATCCATTGCAGTGCCCTCCCTTTTACATGCGCCTGATCCTACAGCTTCTGCACTAATCTCTTTTGGGGAACTGTGTCAAAGGCCTTCTTGCATTCTAGGAAAACGCAATCTATCCACCCCTCTCTCTCGTGTCTTACTTCTGTTACCTTGTCATAAAACTCCAGGAGGTTTGTGATACAAGATTTGCCTTCCATGAACCCATGCTGGTTTTCATTTATAATCTTGTTCCTTTCCAGGTGTTCGACCACTCTCCTCCTGATAATCTTCTCCATGACTTTGCACACAATACATGTCAGAGACACAGGTCTGTAGTTTAGTGCCTCGTTTCTGTTTCCTTTCTTAAATATGGGGACTACATTAGCTGTCTTCCATTTCTCAGGTAGTTGCCCAGTTTCAAGGGATGTGTTGAAGATTGTGGTTAGAGGCACGCACAGCATCTCTGCTCCTTCTCTAAGGACCCATGGGGAGATGTTGTCCGGTCCCATCGCCTTTGAGGTGTCAAGGTCACTTAAGAGCTTCTTCACCTCCTCCTCAGTTGTTCGTATGTCATCCAACACTTGTTGGTATATTCCCTCTTGATGTTCCCTTCTGTGCTGTCTTCCTACAGCCCTTCCTATCTCTACTGTAAAAGCTTCCTTAAATCTCCTGTTCAGCTCCTCACATACCTCCTGATCATTTCTTGTGAGTTCTCCACCTTCTGTCCTTAATCTGATCACCTGGTCTTTGACTGTTGTCTTCCTCCTAATGTGGCTATACAACAGTTTCGGGTCAGTCTTGATTCTCGATGCTATGTCATTTTCATACTGTCGCTGGGCCTCCCTCCTTACCTGTGCGTACTCATTCCTGGCTCTGCGACTGATCTCCCTATTTTCGTGTGTTCTCTGCCTTCTGTACTTTTTCCATTCTCTTTTGCACTTTGTTTTTGCCTCCTTACACCGTCGGGTAAACCAGGGGCTCGTTCTAGTCTTCCCGTTGTTACTGTTGCCCTTGAGAATAAACCTTTCCACTGCCTCCTTGCATTTTGTTGTTACATATTCCACCATTTCATTTACTGGCTTTCCTGCAAGTTCTCTGTCCCACTGGACCTCCCGCAGGAAGTTCTTCAACCCTATGTAGTCCCCTCTTTTATAGTCAGGCTTTTCCCATTCAACTCCTGTTATTCTCTCCACTTGCAGCTCTACTATGTATTCAAAGCACAGAACCACGGGTATGTGTGTGTGTGTGTGTGTGTGTGTGTGTGTGTGTGTGTGTGTGTGTGTGTGTGTGTGTGTGTGTGTGTGTGTGTGTGTGTGTGTGTGTGCTTTAGATCATGTAACTTTTCTGAGATCCGATAATGCTCAAGAATATGGAGGATAAATTTACATCAAATTATGTGTGTGGCACTGTAACTAAACCTGATTCTGGCTCTTGTGCAATTAGCAGCCATGTCTGTGGAATGAGCAGTCGGGCTTTTGGAAAGAGCAGTCTTGCTTATGGAATGAACTCTAATGCTTTTGGAAAGAGCAGCAATGCTTGTGGAATATTACAACCCAGGAATCCAAAGGTCTTTTATCCTGGGTGTAAAGGGAGCAAAATAAACACAGCAGAAAAACTTTTATATTATCCTTCACCAAATAAGAGCAGAATTATGTACGATATATACACTGTGTGCAACAATAGGTATTAGTGCACTCCACGGTAAGCAAGGCAGAATAGAAGCCACTAGAGAGCAGACCGTGCTTCAACCAGCTCTAGAATAGGAATGACAAGGGCAGACAGGTGCGTGGTACCCACAACACCTCTGCGATTGCCAAAACCATCTTCTCATTGGCTGGAACCTGGGTACTGATTGAACGACGGGGCCCCATCATTCGACCCTAGTACTGGTTCGCTGGTTGGTTGTGTACATGCGCCGAATAAAGGTTACGTACTCTTTGCATGCCACATGGAATGAGCAGTCATGCTTGTGGAATGAACAGTCATACTTGTAGAATGATCAGTCACGCTTGTGGAATGAACAATCATGCTTGTGGAATGAGCAGCTATACTTGTGAGATTAGCAGTCATGCCTGTGGAATGAGCAGCTATGCTTGAAGAATGAGCAGCCAAACTTGTGGAATGAGCAGCTATGTTTGAAGAATGAGCAGCTAAACTTGTGAAATGAGCAGTAATGCTTGAAGAATGAACCGTATGCTTTGTTGATTGAGCAGTATGTTTGTGAAATGAGAAGCTATGCTTGTGGAATGAGCAGCCTTGCTTATGGAATGAGAAGCCATGCTTGTGGAATGAGCAGTTATGCTTGTAGACTGAGCAGCCATGCTTTTAGAATGAGCAACTATGTTTGTGAAATGAGCGGTTGTCTTATAGAATGAGCAGCTATGCTTGTGGAATGAGCAACTATGCTTGTAGAATAAACATCTATGTTTGTATGATGATCGTGCTTGTAGAACGAGCAGCCGTGCTTGTAGAATGAGAAACCATGCCTGTGGGATGAACAGCCATGCTTGAGGAATGAGCCACAGTTCATGTAGATTCAGCAACAATTTTTGTGGAATGGGCATCTATGCTTGTGGAATGAGTAGCCATGCTTATATAATGAACAGCATGCTTGTGGAATGAGGAGCCATTCTTGTGGAATGAGCAATATTACCTGTCTAATGAAAATCCATGCTTGTGGATAAGGAGCAAACATTCTTGGATAAGGAGCCAAAATTCTTGGAAACGTTCTCGTTATTCCACAATCTGAACCATTGCGTCGTGTGTCTCACATTTGTATACCGATGACCCAAAGACTTTTTACCATTCCGTATAACATTCAGGCACCAACAGCCTCGTTGATCAGGCCAGCCGCCAGGAGGCCCTTGGTGGGTCCGGGCCTCGGGGGCAGTGATCTCCGGGAGCGACTACAAGTAACATACAAGTAACCACTATATGTAATTTATCAAGTATAAGTCCTATGTCCAGTTAGTCTTATTTCACTGACGATTTAGTGCCTTTGATTTATCAGAATCATTTTCGTTATAAGCATTTCCACTATCAGCATCTTCACTAGAGCAGGTAATTATCTGTTTTTAATGTAAATGCTTTAATAAGATATGAGTGCGGCTCAAGCCATGTCGGTTCCGAGTTAGAAATAATCCCCTAAATGAATGGTTAATGTCTTGAAATTTGAGAAAAAATATAGAAATGAGTTTCGTGTGTGTTTGTATTTACATTTTGTCGTGTTGATGACGACGACGTGTGTCGGCGTGAGGATAGTGACCAGAGGGCAGGGTCATTGAGTCGTGTAGTGAGGATAGTGCCCAGAGAACACGGTCATTGAGTCGTGTAGTGAGGATAGTGACCAGAGGACACGGTCATTGGGTCGTGTAGTGAGGATAGTGACCAGAAAACACGGTCATTGAGTCGGGTAGTGAAGATAGTGACCAGAGAACACGGTCATTGGGTCGTGTAGTGAGGATAGTGACCAGAAGACACGGTCATTGGGTCGTGTAGTGAGGATAGCGACCAGAGGACACGGTCATTGGGTCGTGTAGTGAGGATAGTGACCAGAGGACACGGTCATTGGGTCGTGTAGTGAGGATAGTGACCAGAGGACACCGTCATTGGGTCGTGTAGTGAGGACAGTGACCAGAGGACACGGTCATTGGGTCGTGTAGTGAGGATAGTGACCAGAGGACACGGTCATTGGGGCGTGTAGAGAGGACAGTGACCAGAGGACACGGTCATTGGGGCGTGTAGAGAGGACAGTGACCAGAGGACACGGTCATTGGGTCGTGTAGTGAGGATAGCGACCAGAGGACACGGTCATTGAGTCGTGTAGTGAGGATAGTGACCAGAGGACACGGTCATTGGGTCGTGTAGTGAGGATAGTGACCAGAGAACACGGTCATTGGGTCGTGTAGTGAGGATAGTGACCAGAGAACACGGTCATTGGGTCGTGTAGTGAGGATAGTGACCAGAGAACACGGTCATTGGGTCGTGTAGTGAGGATAGTGACCAGAGGACACGGTCATTGGGTCGTGTAGTGAGGATAGTGACCAGAGAACACGGTCGTTGAGTCGTGTAGTGAGGATAGTGACCAGAGGATACGGTCATTGGGTTGTGTAGTGAGGATAGTGACCAGAGGACACGGTCATTGGGTCGTGTAGTGAGGATAGTGACCAGAGGACACTGTCATTGGGTCGTGTAGTGAGGACAGTGACCAGAGGACACGGTCATTGGGTCGTGTAGTGAGGATAGTGACCAGAGGACACGGTCATTGGGGCGTGTAGTGAGGATAGTGACCAGAGAACACGGTCATTGAGTCGTGTAGTGAGGATAGCGACCAGAGGACACGGTCATTGGGTCGTGTAGTGAGGATAGCGACCAGAGGACACGGTCATTGAGTCGTGTAGTGAGGATAGTGACCAGAGGACACGGTCATTGGGTCGTGTAGTGAGGATAGTGACCAGAGAACACGGTCATTGGGTCGTGTAGTGAGGATAGTGACCAGAGAACACGGTCATTGGGTCGTGTAGTGAGGATAGTGACCAGAGGACACGGTCATTGGGGCGTGTAGAGAGGACAGTGACCCCTGACTCCGGCCATACAATAGAGCGGAAAAATAATGTAAGGGACCTGGGAGTAGTAATGTCTGAGGATCTCACTTTCAAGGATCACAACAGTGCCACGATCGCACGTGCAAAGAAAATGATAGGATGGATAATGAGAACTTTCAAAACGAGAGATGCCAAGCCCATGATGATCCTTTTCAAATCACTTGTTCTCTCTAGGCTGGAATACTGCTGTACATTAACATCTCCATACAAAGCAGGTGAAATCGCAGATCTAGAGAGTGTACAGAGATCCTTTACTGCACGTATAAGTTCTGTCAAGCACCTTAACTACTGGGAACGCTTGGAAGCACTTGACTTGTACTCGTTGGAACGCAGGAGGGAGAGATATATCATAATCTACACTTGGAAAATCTTGGAAGGAATGGTCCCAAATCTGCACAAAGAAATCACTCCCTACGAAAGTAAAAGACTGGGCAGGCGATGCAAAATGCCGCCAATAAAAAGTAGGGGCGCCATTGGTACACTAAGAGAAAACACCATAAGTGTCCGGGGCCCAAAACTGTTCAACAGCCTCCCATCAAGCATTAGGGGAATTGCCAATAAACCCCTGGCTGCCTTCAAGAGAGAGCTGAACAGATACCTCAAGTCAGTGCCGGATCAGCCGGGCTGTGGCTCGTACGTTGACCAGAGGACACGGTCAGAGGATCGTGTAGGGAGGACATAGTCAGAGGAACGTGTGGTTAGGATGGTGACCAGAGGACACTGTCAGAGGATCGTGTGGTGAGGATGGTGACCAGAGGACACTGTCAGAGGATCGTGTGGTGAGGATGGTGACCAGAGGACACTGTCAGAGGGTCGTGCAGTGAGGATAGTGACCAGTGGACACTGTCAGAAGGTCGTGTGGTGAGGATAGTGACCAGAGGACACTGTCAGAGGGTCGTGTGGTGAGGATAGTGACCAGAGGACACTGTCAGAGGGTCGTGTGGTGAGGATAGTGACCAGAGGACACTATCAGAAGGCCGTGTGGTGAGGATAGTGACCAGAGGACACTGTCAAAGGGTCGTGTGGTGAGGATAGTGACCAGAGGACACTGTCAGAGGGTCGTGTCGTGAGGATAGTGACCAGTGGACACTGTTAGAGGGTCGTGTGGTGAGGACAGTGACCAGAGGACACTGTCATAGGGTCGTGTAGTGAGGATAGTGACCAGAGGACACTGTCAGAGGGTCGTGTGGTGAGGATAGTGACCAGAGGACACTGTCAGAGGGTCGTATGGTGAGGATAGTGACCAGAGGACACTGTCAGAGGGCCGTGTAGTGAGGATAGTGACCAGTGGATATGGAAGGACTGATGAGTCCCACTAACCACAATATTCTCACACTAAATATTCAAATTTGAACCTTCATGATCTATTTTTTTTCCCAAATTTGTTTATTTGTAGTTGCATATGAATATTTATTACCTAAAACAATGCGTTGTAAAGAAAAGTAAAAAAAAAATCTCCTAAACTGGGAAGAAAATATTATGAAACTAAGAGCTATTAAAAGAGATAGAAAATGAAAAAAACTGACAGGGAGGATAGCAATGGTTGGCAGAAAAGAAGGTAGGAATGTAAATATATAAACAATGATAAAGAGTGAATGGAGACAATACAGAAAGTAATATTAAATTAAATTCGAATGAGTGTATGATGCACAACAGAATGCCAACGCGACTAACAGAGTGAGAAAAGTTTAGGAGCAGGAGGACGAGGACGAGGAGGGGGAGGAAGAGGAGGGGGAGGAAGAGGCGGGGGTGGAAGAGGAGGGCGAGGAAGAGGAGGGGGAGGAAGAGGAGGGGGAGGAAGAGGAGAGGAGGACGAGAGACATAGGGGGAGGACGAAGAAGAGGAGGAGGGGGAGGAAGACGAAGGAAGGGGTGAAAATGGAGGAACTATACAAGAACCACTCTCCGTCTCTCACACCAGCTCATTAGTTACTGTCGCTGCTTGAAAAGGCGTGAACGGAGGAGCTCCTGAGTGACTGAGTGAAGGAGGTGGCTCATCCATCAAGCCAGGTCACCTGCCACCCTCCGCCCTCGCCCCTGAGGCCACCCCCGCTCGCCCCTGGGGGTCACTGACAACCCTCCGCCCCCCGCCTCTTGAGTCACCCCACTAACCCGGCAAGCCTCTGGGGTGACCTGCCACCCTACTTGCCTCTGGGGCGTCAATTCCCCACCTCTCGAGGGGACTGCAGGGATGGTCACCCTTTTCCTGAAGCTGTCACTGTCTCCACATAACAGATCACATCTACAAGTTCACAGACTCCTCTAGTCTGCCCTACTGAAGTGACCAATCCAGGGTGATGCTATTTGGCAGGATATCCATCCTGTGTGAATGTAGATAACTACGTGAACAGAATGAAGTTGCAGTAGCCTAGCCTAGGCTTGGATACAAGTACTTCTGTCAGTTTGGCAGACACACTTAGATGAACAACCCAAATGCAAAGTTTGTGGCCAACCATGTGGTCACTATCCACTTAGATGAACAACCCAAATGCAAAGTTTGTGGCCAACCATGTGGTCACTATCTTGAACTATGTGTTTTATTGTCCACTTATTGAGGAATATAGAGATAGACAGTATAAATAACCTGTGATATATCAGATATTAATGGAAATAAGATACCACATTTATTAAGCAAATTTCCTAAATTTACTTGCAACATAAGTGAACTGTAGATATAAATCAAGATATCCTCCTGTAAACCCATTTTGTATATGAATACACAAAAGGCCTAGTTCCTAGGCATTTTGTGTATTCATATGACTCACGAAATCGTAATGACACGATTGCAAACAAACCATACCACGGGCGGGATTGAACCCGCGGTCAGAGAGTCTCAAAACTCCAGACCGTCGCGTTAGCCACTGGACCAGCTAGCCACAATAAGATTCGTCCAACTAGGTATATTTCTACACCATAGGAAGGTTAGCATGGTCCAGTGGCTAACGCGACGGTCTGGAGTTTTGAGACTCTCTGACCGCGGGTTCAATCCCGCCCGTGGTATGGTTTGTATTCATATGCTCTTGCTCTGCCCTCCACAGGATGGTTATGGGGTGCACAATAAACTAGCCACTTCGGCAACAAAATCTAAATCTGTGATGGAATGTAACGAGGAAACACTGCTAGTTTGTATTCCCATTATGTAAATATCATATCTTGTAAGGTATCAGTACACTGCTGATATTTTTTGCATAACAGAAAAATCCCAGCTCCCCCCCCCCCCTCTCTCTTTTCCAGAGTCGTCAGGGTTACTCACTTCCAGGATCAAGTACCTACGATTACCTCTGCTCAACACAGGTCATCCACACAAATTCCAACCCCAGAGGTGGCACCACCCACCCTCCACTGACTGAGATCTGTTCATCATACAATGTTCCAGCAACTAGTAAGTCAGAGAGCTTCCTCAAAGCTTTAGATGTAGATATGGTGGGGCCCACAAAGTCATTCACAGTCAGGAAACCAGGATCTAAGACTAAACCTCTCCAACCATAATCAGACGAGACCAAATAGGTGAGCAGAGAACTCATAGGATGTCAGAAACAATCGGATTTATATATTTACGAAATAAGTTCTAGGCATAGGCCTACAAGAATATGCAAAGGAAGGCTATAAACACTCATAGCAGACCATGGTTACTTAGCACGAATGAAGGAACATGAACCACGACCTTGTGAGAAAGGAAGCAGTGCACTGCATACACGGACCGAGTATGAAGTCAGCTGGTGACGAAGATGACTTAATAAATCTCTCCATGTATCAGAAATCTTCCCTATGAGGATAGACTGAAAGGCGTAGAATTAGGGGGGATATGACTGAGGTGTATAAATGAAAAACAGAAATTAATAAAGGGGATGTAAATAGCGTGCTAAAAATATCTAACATAGACAGGACTCGCAGCAATTGCCTTAAATTGGTAAAATTCAGATTCAGGAATGATATAGGAAAGCACTGGTTTGGTAATAGAGTTGTGGATGAGTGGAACAAACCCCCGAGTACCGTCACATACGCTAAGACGTTGTGTAGTTTTAAAAATAGGTTGGATAAATACATGAGTGGGTGTGGGTGGTGTGAGTTGGACCCGACTAGCTTGTGCTACTAGGTTGGATGCACTGCTCCTCCGTTAAGTGACGTGTCTGACCTCACTAGGTCAAGACATTGGCTTAAGCCGGTGGGAGAATTGTAGCTGCCTCGTATAGGCCTGCTGCAGTGTTCCTTCTTTCTTATGTTTCTTGTGTTTGTTCTGTTCTAGGTGCCTTTGTCACCCTTGGACAATTCATAACGTCATTTCGCTGTTCCACAATCCACATAATTTTTTCAGGTTCTAATAACCTCAACAATCGATGGACTCAAACACCGGCTGAACTAACCACTCGCCTGACTCCAGAAAAATAATGGGTACCACTTTCGTGTGTACAGATTGAAACAGACCTAAACGATACATATAAAAGGTGAAGCAAAATTTACTAGGCAGCAGCGACCTGCTGATGGCAGCACCGATAACAAAAGCTGGGAGAAATTTACCGCAAGACCAAGAAGAAAGAGACGTTGTTATGCACCTCAATATACATCAGATCCAAAATAAGAATAAATTCCTCTGAAATGGGAAACGAAGTTGATCCCAGCCGACGCTGTGTCTGCAGACACAGTAATCTCATAATCAGTTACTCTTGGAATCCTTAAAACCCCAACAGCTTCCAACACCAGACACACTAGACTAGATAAATATGAGATGAAAATCATCAGTTATTGTTAGGTACAAGTCTCCGCCTACACTGATTACGCATTTTATCAAGTTCTCCCCCTTCCCTTTTCCCAATCCTACTTCTGCTAGTAATCGAAGATGTTTAGTCGTTTCTTTTTCTTTGTAGGCACTCAGATCACTGAACTCAGCACCAGTAAGTCAAAGGTCGGGGCAGATGAGGCTCACACCTACCCTAGTTTACTATAGAACAGTTACCCATCTTCGCATACCTTTAGTTACCAAGGACTGAGATATCCTCATACAAATTCCAGAACTCTTGTGTATGAAAAGGCTATCTTGAGACATAGTAACTCCCAAGTAACAGAAATTCCAGTTTTGCTGGAATGAAACTAATAAAGGTCCCGTAGCTGATGGCCTTTTAATGGAAAACTTGACGATATTTTAATTATCCTACCGAAGTTTCTCAGGTTATACTGACAGATTTTAAAACTATGTACGTAACTCATCCTGTATGATGGGATAATACAAAGGTTTGTAACTATCATATGGAACAGTGTATCAGCACATTGTTGACGTGTCAAATTTTGCTTAAACAAAAAAGTCACCGTCGTCTAGCCGTAGCCCCACTATAATGCCAACATCATTGAACGGGTTATCTTATAAGAACATAAGAACATAAGAACGAAGGAACACTGCAGAAGGCCTACTGGCCCATGCGAGGCAGGTCCAAGTCCCTACCGGCTTAAGCCAATGCACCCAACCTAGTCAGGTCAGGTCACATTGACTTAAGGGAGGAACACGGCAACCGACCTGTTAGCACAAGCTATCAGGTCTAACTCACACCCACCCACATCTACTCATGTATTTATCCAACCTATTTTTAAAGCTACACAACGTTCTGGCCTCTATAACGGTACTTGGGAGTTTGTTCCACTCATCCACAACTCTATTACCAAACCAGTACTTTCCTATATCCCTCCTGAATCTGAATTTTTCCAACTTAAAACCATTGCTGCGAGTCCTGTCTAGGCTAGATATTTTCAGCACACTATTTACATCCCCTTTATTTATTCCTGTCTTCCACTTATAAACCTCAATCATATCCCCCCTAATTCTACGTCTTTCTAGAGAGTGCAGTTTCAGGGCCCTTAGTCTATCCTCATAGGGAAGGTTTCTGATACATGGGATCATCTTTGTCATCCTCCTTTGTACATTTTCCAGAGAATTTATATCCATTCTGTAATACGGTGACCAAAACTGTGCAGCATAATCTAAATGAGGCCTAACCAAGGATGTATAGAGTTGAAGAACAACCTGAGGACTCCTATTATTTATGCTTCTTGATATGAAGCCAAGGATTCTATTAGCTTTATTGCGAACACTTATGCACTGTTGTCTTGGTTTCAGATTACTGCTAACCAGAACTCCTAAATCTTTTTCGCAATTCGTAATATTAAGATCTACATTATTTAGTTTATATGTGGCATGGTTATTGTCCTGTCCAACATTTAGAACTTTGCATTTGTCTATATTAAACTGCATCTGCCACTTCTCCGACCACTGCATCAGTCTATTCAAATCTTCCTGGAGTGCTCGAATGTCCTCGTCAGAATGAATTCGACGGCCTATTTTGGTGTCATCGGCAAACTTGCCGATGTCGCTCTTTATGCCCTCATCTATGTCGTTTATGTAGATTGTGAACAGCAGGGGGCCCAACACTGACCCCTGTGGAACACCGCTCGTGACGCTTCCCCACTCTGATTTCTCCCCATTTATGCAAACTCTCTGCTGCCTATTTGTCAACCATGCCTCTATCCAGGAAAAAATTTCTCCTCCTATTCCATGTGCTTTAATTTTCCTCAATAGTCTCTGATGTGGGACCCTGTCAAAAGCCTTACTGAAGTCCATATACACAATATCATATTCATTACCATGATCTACCTCCTCAAATACCTTAGTGAAAAAAGTTAATAAATTCGTAAGGCAGGAACGCCCCTTTGTAAAACCATGCTGAGATTCGTTGATTAATTTATGCTTTTCAAGGTGGCTACGAACTGCCTCGGCAATTATTGATTCCATAAATTTTCCCACTATGGAGGTTAGGCTTATTGGTCTATAGTTCGAAGCTAAGGACCTGTCACCTGTTTTGAAAATAGGTATCACATTTGCCATTTTCCACTTATCTGGCACCATGCCAGTTTGTAGTGATATGTTGAAAAGATTAGCCAAAGGTGTGCTAAGCTCCTCTTTACATTCCTTTAGAACCCTTGCATACAGTTCATCAGGGCCTGGGGATTTGTTAGGTTTTAATTTATCTATTTGCCTAAGGACCATGTCACTTGTGACCCTAATAGTGCACAGTTTATTATCGTCCTGTTCTACATAATTTATCATTACTGGAATATCGCTGGTATCCTCCTGTGTAAAAACTGAGAGGAAGTATGTGTTAAAAATTCTACACATTTCCTTATCACTGTCAGTGAGCTGACCCGAGGAACTTTTGAGTGGGCCTATCTTGTCCCTGATCTGACTTCTGTATACCTGAAAGAATCCTTTTGGGTTAGTCTTCGATTCTCTTGCAACTTTAACCTCATAATCTCTTTTTGCTTTTCTAATTCCCTTTTTTATTTCTCTCTTTAACTGAATGACCCGCGTCTAAGGATTTTCCTGAATAAGCCAGCAATACCATCCTTTGTGGAACAGTCATCCTACTCTCCAAGTCCTCCGACCCCAACAGATTTCGTTCATTGACAGAGTGATCACATAAATAAATGGCTAGTTGACTAAATGACTGACCGAGTAACTGATTGGTTTTCTGGTTAAATGTCTCACTGATCCACTGTCTTGATTGGCAGATTGTTCGATTGATATATGGTTTAACTACCTGAGTGAATGACAGACTGACTGCTTAACAGGCTGGTCGACAGACATATGTTCTGGATGAGTGGCAGGCTGACTGGCAGCCTAACTCAAGTACTGGGTTTGAGGCTGACCAAAGAGATAGATGAAAGCAACGCAAAAGAAATACCGAAGGATACCTAAACTATGTTTTCAACACCCCCACGGCCCGGTCCGTGACCGGGCCGTGGGGGTAACAGCCTGATCAACCAGGCTGTTACTGTTGAGTGCATACAGTCCAGCGTACGAACCATAGCCCAGTTGGTTCGTACGATGTCCTGCTTTCCTCAGATCAGGAACTGATTTGAGGTACTTATCAAGTTCCCACCTGAAGAAAGCCAGAGGTTTGTTGGTAATTCCCTTGTGAACCAAGCGATGGCAATGAAAAGTCGGGGACCTCTAACATTTATCGAGTTTCCTCATAGCATACTCATCACGTCCCTGCTGTTTTACACTGGAGGTACTTTGCACCGTCTGCCAAGTCTCTTACTTTCAAGTCTAGTGGTTTCAATAATCAGGTTTGGGAGAAGTTCCTCTAGGGTTTTCAAGGTGTAAATAATGGTGTATCTTTTTGGCCTACATTCCAAGGCGTACAGCTCAAGGGACTTCAAGCGTTCCTAGAAGTTCAGATATTTGACTGGATGCATACTGACAGTGGAAGGTATCTGTACGTTTTCTAGCTTAGCAATCTCGCCTGCCTTGAAGGGAGCCATTTTTAGCAGCAATAAATCATCCATGTTGAAGAAAAATTTTATTAAGTGTATATCTCTGTTTAAAACTTGATAAAATTTCATATCGTTTCTTCAATACTGGACCGATGTACGCCAATGTATCCACACACAAATGAACTTGAAAAAAAAAAGATAACGGGTAACAGAAGGCTTTACTAGTTCATTCAATGTTACCTGTCGAGGAGTGAACTACTGTTAAGTTACAACTGCATGAGACCTTTACAGAACAGCAGAAGTCCCTCTATCTCTCCTTCCCCCCTTCCCCACCTGTGAAGTTTTGTATGTAGCTCGTGAAGCTCGTTAGAGTTCCCAGTCAGGCAATGAAAGCAACGGTGCTACGGCAGAAAGACAGCTTTAGTGTAGCCTGGTCAAGGACCGAGTCGCGGGTGAGATGGCCCGTCTGAATTAATTACAGGTAGACTACAGGTCTGTGTGTGCCGTAATATCATCATTGACACTGGTTATTGAACATTAAAATGGTATAAAATACCGACAGGTTGTTAGGTAAGACACATATGCAACAGTTAGGTATCTTTATTATGAAACGTTTCGCCTACACAGTAGGCTTCTTCAGTCGAGTACAGAAAAGTTGATAGAAGCAGAAGATACTTGAAGACGATGTAATCAGTCCATCACCCTTAAAGTTTTGAGGGTGATGGACTGATTACATCGTCTTCAAGTATCTTCTGCTTCTATCAACTTTTCTGTACTCGACTGAAGAAGCCTACTGTGTAGGCGAAACGTTTCATAATAAAGATACCTAACTGTTGCATATGTGTCTTACCTAACGACACTGGTTATTGTTATTGGAGATATTCTGTAAGAATAAACAAATGATCCTTGTGATGTAGATGGTTTAGAAACCGACAAATTTAAGAATGAGACACTTGTGCATGACTTAGGAATCTTTATTGGGAAAACGTTCCGCCAGCCAGTGGCTTCTCCAGTAAATCAACGTTTTTCTCTGTGTTGGACTGAAGAAGCCACTGGCTGGCGAAACGTTTCCTCAGTAAAGATTCCCAAGTAGAAAGAACAATAAGGCACAATACCGTGACTGGAACAATACACAACCCGCACATAGGAGAGAGAAGCTTATGACAACGTTTCGGTAGTACATAGACTATTTAAAAGTCACACTGATTTGTAAATGTGGCTTGTAAATGGTCTAAGTCGAACCGAAACGTCGTCATAAGCTTCTCTCCTATGTGCGGGCTATTCTAGTAGTGTAAGATTCCCAAGTGCTGTACAAGTGTCTCATTCTTCAAATGATCCTTGAATATGGCTGGAAAAACCCTTCCATGGGAGACAGTGGTAGCGTTCAGTTCGCGTTAACTCCCACCAAGAGCAAGAGTTAGAACAAGAGTTGGACAAGCTTTTCAAGTGAGAAGTGTTGGATCTGAGAGGGACATGACCTCTCAGTGGCTACATTCTCACTACTACTACTACTACTACTACTTGACAACCTCAAATTCTACGACTACAAGGGTGATGGACTGATTACATCGTCTTCACATCTCTACTGTTCCTGCCTACTTTCTGTATTCGACTGAAGAAGCCTACTGTGTAGGCGAAACGTTTCGGAATAAAGTTGTCTAACTGTTGCATATGTGTTAGGTAAGACACATATGCAACAGTTAGACAACTTTATTCCGAAACGTTTCGCCTACACAGTAGGCTTCTTCAGTCGAATACAGAAAGTAGGCAGGAACAGTAGAGATGTGAAGACGATGTAATCAGTCCATCACCCTTAAAGTCGTAGAATTTGAGGTTGTCAGTCCCTCTGCCTGGAGAAGTTCAGTTCCATAGTCAGGAACTATCTGAAGATCAAGCGACAGTGCGGAGACTTAAATACTGTCGGAAGGAGAGGTGCAGGGTAGTAGTAGTAGTAGTAGTAGTAGTGAGAGGCCACTGAGAGGTCATGTCCCTCTCAGATCCAACACTTCTCACTTGAAAAGCTTGTCCAAGGTGTTTTCTGTACCAAGATGCCACGTGTTGCAGTGTCTGACAAGATGAACATCAAAATGGTATACAATACCGACAGGTTGTTAGGTAAGACACATATGCTACAGTTAGACAACTTTATTCCGACACGTTTCGCCTACACAGTAGGCTTCTTCAGTCGAATACAGAAAGTAGGCAGGAACAGTAGAGATGTGAAGACGATGTAATCAGTCCATCACCCTTAAAGTCGTAGAATTTGAGGTTGTCAGTCCCTCTGCCTGGAGAAGTTCAGTTCCATAGTCAGGAACTATCTGAAGATCAAGCGAACGAACGAACGAAAGTTCAGGTAAGATCCCAAATGGGATGAGCGGGGAAGACGGGACAGACGAAGAACAGTGCTGGAGAGGAGTGTTCTTAGTCGTAGAAATAGAGCCAGGGCTTAACCCAGCAGCGAGGCGATCGTGGGACAGATATTGAGAAGAGAAATTCAGGCTCTTCTGTTGGGACTCCGGTGGGGTGAGCGGGAAGGAAGGGACATGCGACGTTTAGAGCTAGAGAGGAGTGTAGAACTGGGCCATGTCTTAACCCAAAGGGTAAGGCGAACGTGGATCAGAGAATGGTACCTGTCATAGAAGGTACCTCTCGGATAATCCAAGGTTATTTGTAAATAGGGTTAGGAGCAGGATCATGCAAGGAGTAGAAAAGGTTGTGTTGGTTTGTGGGTCTGCGAATGTCTTCGTCAAGGAGAGAGGTCCAGTAGTCATGTCGTGTCACGAGTTTGTCAATCTGTCTGTCACTGAGCGTCTTCCAGTACAGATTCAGCGCAGGGATGTCTAACTGGGCATGTAGAGACTCGCATGTGGCGAAGTCCTCCCATCTGACATCAAGCACCCAGCGCAGCGCCTTGTTCTGGACACGCTGCAGTTTAAGTAAGTTAGTTTTTGCTGCAAGAGAAAGGGCTAGAGGAGAGTAAGTTATCAGAGGACGTATAAGGGATTTGTAGAGGTGTAGTTTGGTGCGTTGAGAGGCATGTTTCAGCTTGTAGAGGCCCGCAAGGGCCTTACTAGCTATTGCATGCCTTGAGTGAATGTGTCCGTGTAAGCGTAGAAGGTAGTCAAGATTAACGCCAAGGACAGTGACAGATTGTGTGATGGGGATGTAAGTGCGGGTGTCAGCTGTTCTGAGCTCGACAGGTAATGGAGGATCACGTTTTCTGTAGTTAAAATATGTAATGCTAGATTTAGCTGCATTGGTTTTGATCCTCCATTTTTGTTCCCAGATGGCTATCCTGTCGACCTCATTTTGTGTTTTGTGTGTGAGTGTATCTATATTGGCATGGGTGATAAGTTGTGTAATGTCGTCTGCATAGGCTAGTGTGATGGAGTTTGGTATACAGGTGTTGGAATGTCGTTAGTGTATAAAATGTAGAGGGTAGGGGAGAGGACAGATCCCTGGGGTACTCCAGCATTTAGTGTGAAGTAGTCAGAGTAACAGCCTTGGAATTTGATTCTCATGGTACGGCCGTCTAGGAAGTTGCAGAGGAGTTTACGAGTAGTGAGAGGCAGGTTAAAGTTAGTGCAGAGTTTGTACTTGAGCCCTTGGTGCCAGACAGTGTCAAAAGCTTTTTCAACGTCTTTTGCAACCAGGGCTGTCCTGTTTCTTTGTTCTGTGTTTATGTGGATGTAGTTGAGAATGATGTTAATGGCATCTTGTGTGGATCTGTGTGTTCTGAAGCCAAACTGACCATCAGAAAGTAGAGAGTTGTGTTCCAGGTATCTGCGAAGGCGATGGTTGATGAGTTTTTCAAAGAGTTTGCCTAAAGTTTCGAGGAGGCTGATAGGGCGATAATTTCTAGGATCAGAGTGGTCTTTTTTGGGTTTAGGAAGGAGGATAGCAGTAGCAGCTTTGAAGAGGGAAGGGAAGTATCCAGAGGCAAGGGAGGCATTGAGGAGGTTTGTGTAGGCAGTAATGATAGAGTCAGGAAGGTGTTTTAGGATAATATGGTTTAGGCCAGAGGCGCCAGGAGCCTTGGGAGGAAGGTGTCTGAGGAGAGTTTTAATGTCTGTGTTGGTGAAAGGAGTGTCGAGTTCTTGGGAGGAGGTAAGAGAGTCTAGATGAATGTGGCTATCTGGTGTTGTATCTTGTGTGTGTGCAGTGTTCCAATGTTCTATGTTCTGAATGTGTTGAATAACGTTAGGGTGAGGTCGGTGAGGGTGGAAGATGTTCTCCCAGATGTGTTTGAAGATGTTGGTAGCAGCCTGCGGGTCCGAGATGTGTGTGTTGTTGTGGGTGATGTGTTTGAATTTGTTGGTGGGAGTAGTGCCTCTTATTTTTTTGATAAAGTTCCAGAAGGCTTTAGTGTTTTTAATACGCTGTTTGTCAGCTTGCTGTATGAGTTGTGACCAGTGATTGTTGTGGTCTTGGTCTAGACTGTGTATAATGTTGTTTCTAAGGTAAGTGAGATCTAAGCGAACTTGATTAAATCTGTGTGTGTTGTAGAGGAAGCGGTTGTGGTAGCAGATAATTAGTCTTCTTGTTCTGAGTGACGGTTTGAAGGAATAACGAGTGGTGTGAGTTTTCTTTGGTATCGCGTTGTTGGCTGCTTGTGTAATGGTGTCCTGGATGATATCAAGTTGAGTATCGATGTCAGAGATAGGTTTGTTGTTATAGTCATAGGTGAGGTTAATATTGTCTATGTGTTGTTTGAAAGCATCCCAGTCAGCGTTCTTGTAGGAGAAGGAAGGTGTGGTTGGAATGAGGATAGGGTTGGAGGAGATGTGCAAGATGACTGGGATGTGATCAGAGCCTGTAATAGGGCCAGGTGAGATGTAGTGTTGAAATAGAGAACTGGCACGGTTTGCCAGAATGATGTCTGGTTTGCCTTGGCCCGTGTGATTGAAGAAGGTATTGAAGTCTGGGCCGAGATGAATTAGGTGTTTATGGTTAGTGAAGTTGAGTAATTGGTGACCAAGTTGGTTGTTACTGGTGTGATGAAAGGCGGTGTGTTTGGCATTCATGTCAGCTAGTAGGTATGTTGGTGTGTTGGTGTAGTTGAAGACTAAGGAAAGGTCGTGTATGTTGAGAATAGTGTTTGGGCGAGCATAGGTGGTGAAAAAGATAAAGGGGCCAAGGTGGGTGTGTATTCTGACTGCAAGACAGTGTTGGTGAATAAAAGGGATTGGGAGAGATTCGTGTTTTATGTTGGATTTGACAAGGATGGCAACCCCATCGTGGGGATCATAGGGGGACTGTAGTGCAGTATAACCATAATGGCGGATACGTTGAGGGGCTTTGAGGCAGGTACTGTTTAGCAAAATAATATCTGGTCTCTCTGCTTCAAGGAGCTCGGCCAGTAGGTGTCTAATAGTAAAGTAAGAACGTACGTTGAACTGAATCACTTTAAACATGATTTAATGGTTTCGTCAAAGCAAAGTTAATGTCGGAGGAGTTTGGATTAAAACCCGTGATAGTGGTGCCATCAGTGGATGCGAGTTTGTAGGTGTTACGGACCCGTTTCCTGGAGGGGGAGGAAGAGATGGATCTGTTTTTATGTTCTTTTGTATGTCTGTCAGAAGTTGGGGCAGGTTTGGGTTTGAGTGGATTTTGTCTGGAGGAGGTGGAGTTGGACCTGGATGAAGTTTTGGTTGTGGTGGAGGAGTGGGCAAAGGTAGATGCAGAGGAAGTGGAAGCTTTGGTAGGGGATGAGGAAGTGGAAGCTATGGTACTGGGTAAGGAAGCGGAAGCTTTGGATGGGGATGAGGAAGTGGGTAAGGAGGTCGGGGGAGGGGTGGTCGTAGCTGCAGCAGTAGGGGTGTTGGTGGGAGGGGTGGAAGTTGTGGAGAGGGGTAGGGGGGGAGGAGAGCTGGTGGGTGTAGGAAGTGGGGGGGTGGGAGAGAGGGAGGGGGTAGAGGTTGTAGGGGGCTTAGAAGAGAAGCAGGAAGGAGGGATAATTAAAGAGGGAAGATTGTTAGCGGACAAGATTAGGTTAAGGACATGTGAGTAGTCTGATTGGAAGGCTTGAGAGATTACCATCGCAGAGTGGGCAGCAGTGGCGAGTTGGCAGTTAGTTTTGTAGTCTAGTGTGGGTGTAGGTGTAGGAGAGGTGATTGTAGTCTGTGTGTTGGTGTTTGAAGTGTGTAGAGTAGGAGGGGTAACCCAGGCATTGGGGGTAGGGGTGGAAGGTATTGTAGGAGGGGGAGGTGCAGGGAAGGGGTTGGGGAGGGAGGGAGGTTGACTTTCTCTGAGGGTGGAGAGAATGTCTTTTCTAGTAGGGCAGGAATTTGCAACTGCAGTGTGTGACCCACCGCAGTTAGAACATTTTAGGGGGAGGTTGCAAGTGTTCCAGAAGTGGCCAGTTGCTGAACATCTGGAGCAGGTTTGTGTGGAAGTGCATGAGATTTTGTCGTGGCCGAATTTGTAGCATTTCAGACATTGAGTGATGGGGTGAAAGTTTGGAGTGAAGAGGGAGTTTGGAGGAATGCGGATGGTCTTAGCAAGGATTCCTTGATTGAAGAGTGTAGAGGCGTCAGAAGGAGTTGAACAGCGTATTTTGAGGATGGTAGAGTTTTCAGGTCTATAAATATCGTCAACAGAGACTTTGTTCTTAGTACTAATGTCTTTGATTAAGTCTTCTTTGTCTGTGTCATAAGCAGTCAGGAGAGAATAGTCTACATGTTTTGCGATCACTGTGCATTTGGCGCGGTGCTCAGGAGTCCAAATAATAGTGAAGCCTGCATTGAGAAGTTTTTGTCTGGTCTCGGTTGAGGTGTACGTTTCGTAAGATCGTCTGTCAAGAAGTAGTTTGAATCCAGAGTTGGTTTTAAAGACTTTATACTGAGGAGCGCCAGTGATCTGGTACAGTAAATTTCCAGGACAGATAGTGGCGTGATCAGATTTAGAGTATTTGAGGTTAAGCGAGAAAGAATTGGGCTTGGAAGAGGTGGGGGCAGGGTAGGCCTTAGAAGCAGGAGTAGACAGAGTAGAGGCAGGTGTTGGCAGTAGAGGAGCGGTAAGGGAAAAGGAGGTGGAAGGCATTGCAGGCATCGTAAATTAGATGTGGGGGCCAATCCTGTGAGAAAAATTGGCTAGGCAAGTACGTGTGAAGTAGACACACGTACTTGCCTTGTTATAACTTTAAAGTTTCTTGTGGAGTCCGTCTCTGGAGGCACAGGACACTGAGGAGGTGAGCTGTAGCTTGATGGAGCACTGTGTGCCCTGAACTGGCTGTAAGGCGTGCAGACCACACGAACAGGCTTCAGACAGTAACAGGAGTGCAGAGGGAAGCTTCCTGCCCTTGGGTAGGCAGCCACCGACGCACCAATCCTGATGGTGAAGACGAAGGTCCAGTAACCACCACTCGGTGAAGAGAGCAACTCTGGCTGTGACCGATGAGGAGAGCCAGCACTAGCTGAATGGCGAGCAGACTTCACATACAGGCTGAGGCGTGGAGACTTCAGACAGCAACAGGAGTGCAGAGGGAGGCCTCCTGCCCTTGGGTAGGCAACCACTGACGCACCAATCCTGATGGTGAAGACGAAGGTCCAGTAACCACCACTCGGTGAGGAGATCAACTCTGGTTGTGAGCGAAGGAGAGCCAACACTAGCTGAATGGCGAGCAGACTTCACATACAGGCTGAGGCGTGGAGACTTCAGACAACGGCGATGAGAGGCAACACTGGCTGTATAGTGTGTAGACTACACGTAGTCTGGAGCGTGGAGGCTACAGATAGCAACAGGAGTGCAGAGGGAGGCTTCCTGCCCTTGGGTAGGCAACCACCGACGCACCAATCCTGAAGGTGAAGACGAAGGTTTAGTAACCACCACTCTGAGGATAGTCACACTCAACACGGGGTAATTAGAGAGCCGAGATCGTTCGTCGATGGAGCTGTGTGTCCAATGAAGATCAAGCGACAGTGCGGAGACTTAAATACTGTCGGAAGGAGAGGTGCAGGGTAGTAGTAGTAGTAGTAGTAGTAGTAGTAGTAGTAGTAGTGAGAGGCCACTGAGAGGTCATGTCCCTCTCAGATCCAACACTTCTCACTTGAAAAGCTTGTCCAAGGTGTTTTCTGTACCAAGATGCCACGTGTTGCAGTGTCTGACAAGATGAACATCAAAATGGTATACAATACCGACAGGTTGTTAGGTAAGACACATATGCAACAGTTAGACAACTTTATTCCGACACGTTTCGCCTACACAGTAGGCTTCTTCAGTCGAATACAGAAAGTAGGCAGGAACAGTAGAGATGTGAAGACGATGTAATCAGTCCATCACCCTTAAAGTCGTAGAATTTGAGGTTGTCAGTCCCTCTGCCTGGAGAAGTTCAGTTCCATAGTCAGGAACTATCTGAAGACCAAGCGACAGTGCGGAGACTTAAATACTGTCGGAAGGAGAGGTGCAGGGTAGTAGTAGTAGTAGTAGTAGTAGTAGTAGTAGTAGTGAGAGGCCACTGAGAGGTCATGTCCCTCTCAGATCCAACACTTCTCACTTGAAAAGCTTGTCCAAGGTGTTTTCTGTACCAAGATGCCACGTGTTGCAGTGTCTGACAAGATGAACATCAAAATGGTATACAATACAGACAGGTTGTTAGGTAAGACACATATGCAACAGTTAGACAACTTTATTCCGAAACGTTTCGCCTACACAGTAGGCTTCTTCAGTCGAATACAGAAAGTAGGCAGGAACAGTAGAGATGTGAAGACGATGTAATCAGTCCATCACCCTTAAAGTCGTAGAATTTGAGGTTGTCAGTCCCTCTGCCTGGAGAAGTTCAGTTCCATAGTCAGGAACTATCTGAAGATCAAGCGACAGTGCGGAGACTTAAATACTGTCGGAAGGAGAGGTGCAGGGTAGTAGTAGTAGTAGTAGTAGTAGTAGTGAGAGGCCACTGAGAGGTCATGTCCCTCTCAGATCCAACACTTCTCACTTGAAAAGCTTGTCCAAGGTGTTTTCTGTACCAAGATGCCACGTGTTGCAGTGTCTGACAAGATGAACATCAAAATGGTATACAATACCGACAGGTTGTTAGGTAAGACACATATGCAACAGTTAGACAACTTTATTCCGACACGTTTCGCCTACACAGTAGGCTTCTTCAGTCGAATACAGAAAGTAGGCAGGAACAGTAGAGATGTGAAGACGATGTAATCAGTCCATCACCCTTAAAGTCGTAGAATTTGAGGTTGTCAGTCCCTCTGCCTGGAGAAGTTCAGTTCCATAGTCAGGAACTATCTGAAGATCAAGCAAGCAAAGCAAGCAAAGTGGTCAGTCGTCACGTGAGGTCACAGACCCTGAGCTGCTTTGGGGATTAGCGTGGACGGTTACAAAGCATGGCTTGCTTCTGCAGTGTTTTAAAAACTGAGGTTGGAGAGTTGAAGGAGGAGGTCTTGCTTCTCCAGGAGGAGATTAGGAGGCTGAAGGTCCACCTCAATGGGCCTGGGAGAGAGTGTGAGGTGGTTGGAGATGTGGGGAATGAGGCTTCTAGCAGTGAGGTGCAGTCTGTCTCTCACTGTGAGGGGGCTGTAGGTGGGGAGGTAGCAACGGCTACCAGCAGTGAGGTGCAGCCCAGCACCTGCTACAAGTGGCGAGTTGTTCACAGTAATGGGAGGCGCATCAGAGTAAGGAAAGTTAAGAGTGAAGATCTGAAGGTAGGAAATCGCTTCTCTGTTCTCCAGGATGAATGTACTTCAGTGGCCAGTGAAGGTAAGGGTACTACTGCCCCTGCTAATGAAGGTAAGCGCATTCTTGTGGTTGGTGACTCTCAGGTAAGATATGTTGACCGTGCTTTTTGTAATAGGAATAAGAAGATGAGAGATAGAGTGTGCTTCCCTGGAGCTGGTGTTGGGGACATTGTCAACAGACTGGATAATATCATGTCAGGTAATGGGAACAAGCTCATTATCTGTCTCAGTGCTGGTGGAAATGATATTGGGAAGGGTAGGAGAGAAGAGCTGCTAGATAAGTACAGGTCAGCTATAGATTTCATTAAGTCTAAGGGAGGGATCCCAATCATATGTAGCATCTTGCCTAGAAGGGGAGTAGGAAATGAATGGTTGTCTAGGGCAATTGGTGTAAATTGCTGGCTAGACAGATACTGCAAGGAACTTGCAATCCCATTCATTGACAACTGGAACAACTTTTATGGCAAACATGATATGTATGCAAGGGATGGGGTTCATCTCTCTGGGGCAGGGGTGGTAGCACTTGCAGACTCGATTGAGAAGGCCATTGGTGAAATGCCTATGATTTTAAACTGATGGAAGATAGAGGTATGGGTGTGTGTGGGAAACAAGCAGGTTGCAACACTAGGGTTGGAAACAGTAAATGTATAAAAGGCATTCAGCATGAAGTTATAAATAAAGACAATAGAACAGGTCAGCAAACAAAGGGGGACAGCAGAGGGCAGCAAGGGACTAGCTCCCTTAAGGTTTACTATACTAATAGCAGGAGTGTTAGAAATAAGATAGATGAGCTAAGATTAATTGCAAGTGCAGGAAACATAGATATTATTGCTATAACAGAGACCTGGCTCAATCTGAAAGATAGAGAGATGCCCTCTGAATGTCACATACAAGGCTATAAATTATTCCACACTGACAGGGTCAACAGGAAAGGTGGTGGAGTAGCGATGTATGTCAGAGACAATTTAAATTGTTGTGTTAGACAAGATATTAAATTAGAAGCGTCAGCCACTGAATCTGTTTGGTTACAGCTTCTCGAGGGCCGAGAAAAACTAATTTTGGGTGTGATTTACAGGGCCCCAAATCTTGATAGGGAGTGCAGTAAACTTCTATGGGACGAAATTCGTAAGGCATCTACATACGAAAATGTTGTGCTAATGGGAGATTTCAACTATAGACAGATTGACTGGAGCAATTTGACAGGAAATTTAGAGTCGGGTGACTTTCTTGATACGATCCAGGATTGTTTTTTAAAACAGTTTGTGACAGAGCCAACTAGGGGAAATAACCTCCTTGACTTGGTTCTTGCCAGTAGGGAAACACTAATTAATAATCTTGAGGTTAATGATGAGCTTGGGGAGAGTGATCACAAATCACTCAGTTTTAACATATCATGGAATTCCCCTAATAATGGCAATCAAGTCTCCGTCCCTGACTTTCGCTTGGCTGATTTCATAGGACTGAAAAATTACTTAGGTGGGCTGAACTGGAATGACCTGACTAGGGGTCAGGTAGGTGGTGATGGTTGCCGATATGATGCTTTCCAGGGCATAGTTCTAGCTGCTCAGTCAAATTATGTTCCAAATAGGGAAATCAGATCAAACAAAAATGATCCTAAATGGATGAACAATAGATTAAAATATCTGATTGGTCAAAAGAGAGGCATATATAGGCAAATCAAAAGAGGAGAGGGGCAATTAAGAAATCGATATATTCAGTTAAAGAGAGAAATAAAAAAGGGAATTAGAAAAGCAAAAAGAGATTATGAGGTTAAAGTTGCAAGAGAATCGAAGACTAACCCAAAAGGATTCTTTCAGGTATACAGAAGTAAGATCAGGGACAAGATAGGCCCACTCAAAAGTTCCTCGGGTCAGCTCACTGACAGTGATAAGGAAATGTGTAGAATTTTTAACACATACTTCCTCTCAGTTTTTACACAGGAGGATACCAGCGATATTCCAGTAATGATAAATTATGTAGAACAGGACGATAATAAACTGTGCACTATTAGGGTCACAAGTGACATGGTCCTTAGGCAAATAGATAAATTAAAACCTAACAAATCCCCAGGCCCTGATGAACTGTATGCAAGGGTTCTAAAGGAATGTAAAGAGGAGCTTAGCACACCTTTGGCTAATCTTTTCAACATATCACTACAAACTGGCATGGTGCCAGATAAGTGGAAAATGGCAAATGTGATACCTATTTTCAAAACAGGTGACAGGTCCTTAGCTTCGAACTATAGACCAATAAGCCTAACCTCCATAGTGGGAAAATTTATGGAATCAATAATTGCCGAGGCAGTTCGTAGCCACCTTGAAAAGCATAAATTAATCAACGAATCTCAGCATGGTTTTACAAAGGGGCGTTCCTGCCTTACGAATTTATTAACTTTTTTCACTAAGGTATTTGAGGAGGTAGATCATGGTAATGAATATGATATTGTGTATATGGACTTCAGTAAGGCTTTTGACAGGGTCCCACATCAGAGACTATTGAGGAAAATTAAAGCACATGGAATAGGAGGAGAAATTTTTTCCTGGATAGAGGCATGGTTGACAAATAGGCAGCAGAGAGTTTGCATAAATGGGGAGAAATCAGAGTGGGGAAGCGTCACGAGCGGTGTTCCACAGGGGTCAGTGTTGGGCCCCCTGCTGTTCACAATCTACATAAACGACATAGATGAGGGCATAAAGAGCGACATCGGCAAGTTTGCCGATGACACCAAAATAGGCCGTCGAATTCATTCTGACGAGGACATTCGAGCACTCCAGGAAGATTTGAATAGACTGATGCAGTGGTCGGAGAAGTGGCAGATGCAGTTTAATATAGACAAATGCAAAGTTCTAAATGTTGGACAGGACAATAACCATGCCACATATAAACTAAATAATGTAGATCTTAATATTACGAATTGCGAAAAAGATTTAGGAGTTCTGGTTAGCAGTAATCTGAAACCAAGACAACAGTGCATAAGTGTTCGCAATAAAGCTAATAGAATCCTTGGCTTCATATCAAGAAGCATAAATAATAGGAGTCCTCAGGTTGTTCTTCAACTCTATACATCCTTGGTTAGGCCTCATTTAGATTATGCTGCACAGTTTTGGTCACCGTATTACAGAATGGATATAAATTCTCTGGAAAATGTACAAAGGAGGATGACAAAGATGATCCCATGTATCAGAAACCTTCCCTATGAGGATAGACTAAGGGCCCTGAAACTGCACTCTCTAGAAAGACGTAGAATTAGGGGGGATATGATTGAGGTTTATAAGTGGAAGACAGGAATAAATAAAGGGGATGTAAATAGTGTGCTGAAAATATCTAGCCTAGACAGGACTCGCAGCAATGGTTTTAAGTTGGAAAAATTCAGATTCAGGAGGGATATAGGAAAGTACTGGTTTGGTAATAGAGTTGTGGATGAGTGGAACAAACTCCCAAGTACCGTTATAGAGGCCAGAACGTTGTGTAGCTTTAAAAATAGGTTGGATAAATACATGAGTAGATGTGGGTGGGTGTGAGTTAGACCTGATAGCTTGTGCTAACAGGTCGGTTGCCGTGTTCCTCCCTTAAGTCAATGTGACCTGACCTGACTAGGTTGGGTGCATTGGCTTAAGCCGGTAGGGACTTGGACCTGCCTCGCATGGGCCAGTAGGCCTTCTGCAGTGTTCCTTCGTTCTTATGTTCTTATGTTCTTATGATGTTCATCTTGTCAGACACTGCAACACGTGGCATCTTGGTACAGAAAACACCTTGGACAAGCTTTTCAAGTGAGAAGTGTTGGATCTGAGAGGGACATGACCTCTCAGTGGCCTCTCACTACTACTACTACTACTACTACTACTACTACTACCCTGCACCTCTCCTTCCGACAGTATTTAAGTCTCCGCACTGTCGCTTGTTCTTCAGATAGTTCCTGACTATGGAACTGAACTTCTCCAGGCAGAGGGACTGACAACCTCAAATTCTACGACTTTAAGGGTGATGGACTGATTACATCGTCTTCACATCTCTACTGTTCCTGCCTACTTTCTGTATTCGACTGAAGAAGCCTACTGTGTAGGCGAAACGTTTCGGAATAAAGTTGTCTAACTGTTGCATATGTGTCTTACCTAACAACCTGTCTGTATTGTATACCATTTTGATGTTCATCTTGTCAGACACTGCAACACGTGGCATCTTGGTACAGAAAACACCTTGGACAAGCTTTTCAAGTGAGAAGTGTTGGATCTGAGAGGGACATGACCTCTCAGTGGCCTCTCACTACTACTACTACTACTACTACTACTACTACTACTACCCTGCACCTCTCCTTCCGACAGTATTTAAGTCTCCGCACTGTCGCTTGATCTTCAGATAGTTCCTGACTATGGAACTGAACTTCTCCAGGCAGAGGGACTGACAACCTCAAATTCTACGACTTTAAGGGTGATGGACTGATTACATCGTCTTCACATCTCTACTGTTCCTGCCTACTTTCTGTATTCGACTGAAGAAGCCTACTGTGTAGGCGAAACGTTTCGGAATAAAGTTGTCTAACTGTTGCATATGTGTCTTACCTAACAACCTGTCGGTATTGTATACCATTTTGATGTTCATCTTGTCAGGCACTGCAACACGTGGCATCTTGGTACAGAAAACACCTTGGACAAGCTTTTCAAGTGAGAAGTGTTGGATCTGAGAGGGACATGACCTCTCAGTGGCCTCTCACTACTACTACTACTACTACTACTACTACTACTACTACTACCCTGCACCTCTCCTTCCGACAGTATTTAAGTCTCCGCACTGTCGCTTGATCTTCAGATAGTTCCTGACTATGGAACTGAACTTCTCCAGGCAGAGGGACTGACAACCTCAAATTCTACGACTTTAAGGGTGATGGACTGATTACATCGTCTTCACATCTCTACTGTTCCTGCCTACTTTCTGTATTCGACTGAAGAAGCCTACTGTGTAGGCGAAACGTTTCGGAATAAAGTTGTCTAACTGTTGCATATGTGTCTTACCTAACAACCTGTCGGTATTGTATACCATTTTGATGTTCATGTTGCATATGTGTCTTACCTAACAACAGTTAGAAGAGAATCTAGCTGCAGTACGGGTCCCAGTCTGACGGAATCTAGTGTAAAGAAATTTAAAACGTCTGGAGAAGCGGAGGTAATTGACACAGGGCCATAGCTAATCGGCGGAAAATCTGGCTGTATTAGCGAGCGAGAGGTCTTACCCAATCTAAGTAACCTAACTTACCTAAGCTAAGCTAAGCTAAGCTAACCTTTCCTAAGTGGAACAAACTCCCGAGTACAGTTATAGAGGCCAGAACGTTGTGTAGCTTTAAAAATAGGTTGGATAAATACATGAGTGGATGTGGGTGGGTGTGAGTTGGACCTGATAGCTTGTGCTACCAGGTCGGTTGCCGTGTTCCTCCCTTAAGTCAATGTGACCTGACCTGACTAGGTTGGGTGCATTGGCTTAAGCCGGTAGGAGACTTGGACCTGCCTCGCATGGGCCAGTAGGCCTTCTGCAGTGTTCCTTCGTTCTTATGTTCTTATGTTAACCTACCCAAACCTTCCCTAACCTAACCTAAGCTATTCTAACCTTACCTACTTTAACTGAACTTAACCTAACCTTCCCTAACCTAAGGAATAAAAAAAGCACATTACTGTGATTGGAACAACACACAAATAACCTGCACATAGAAGAATGGAACTTTTGAGTGGGAGGGGCTGGGTTTGATTGGTGTCGTGGGTACGGGGGTAAATTCTTGGGTAGCTCTGGGAAGGGGCAGTATTGATAAGGACCTGCCTTGTATGGGACAGTAGGCCTTCTGCAGTGTTTTTTTTCGTTCTTATATTCTTATGTTTCGGTCTGACTTGGACCATTAATTAATCGAGGTCCAAGTCGGACCGAAACGCCGTTACAAGTTTCATTCTCCTATGTGCGGGTTATTTGTGTATACTTCCATAACCTAATGTAACCTAACCTTACCTAACTTAACCTTAGTTTAAATATAGAAAACATAACTTGCAGAGAATATTTAGAAACTGACGCTGGGAACCTCAGATGAAATTCACAGAATGTTTCTGGTTAGAATTTTAAGGTCTTGAAAAACTGAGTTTAATACCGACACTTAAATTTAAAAAAAGAGTGAAAGTGTAGTGGGATGAAATCATTAAGGCTTCAAGACACGAAGATGTAGATATTAATTTCGGCCAAGATAAACAAAACTCTTTGACTGGGAACCTAGAGTCTAGCGACTCCCTGGAGGCTGTCAAGGACTGTATTTTAAAGCAGTGTGAGTGGCAGAACCAACTAGAAGTAATAACCTTCCTGATGTGGTTCTGCCAGACAAGAAGAAGCTTGCAATTAATCTAGACATCCTAGAAGTGCTGGGCACAAGTGATCACAAATCTATAATTTTTATTATTACAGTAAATCTCGGAAATAAGAATAATGATATGAGGGGTCCCAGATTTTCGCCTGGGCAGAAATTGACTCAGCAACCACCTGGATAGTATAGACCGGTATTGCTTGATCAATGATTAAATCAATGAAGATCTAACAAATACTGACGAAATACCAACATGTCAGCTTTCAAAATGCTGTATAGATTACAAATATGACATTTATTCCTCAAAGAATATCTCAAAGAAGAAGAAGAAGGGAATTTACCGGTAAGTCAAATGAGGGGGTTATATTAAAAGAGAGATAGATAAAAAGTGATATGGTAAGCTAAACGAGCCTCCAAAATTAAAATTTCAAGGGAATCTAAGGCAAATTCTAAAGGTGTCTTTCTACAGTATAGGACAGTGCTTAGGATAATGTTGAGCCCACTAAAAACTATGCTTAGGATAATGTTGAGCCCACTAAAAACTATGCTTAGGATAATGTTGAGCCCACTAAAAACTATCTCTGGGCAACTTATTGATAGTGAGAGAGAAATGTGTTTAGATTTTAACAATTATTTCCTCTCGGACTGCTCACAATGAGATGAATATGAAATCCCTGATAATCTAAAAGAAATACTTTGGAAAATAAATTGCAAATATTACGGTAACCACTAGACATATGGTTACTAAACAAGAAGACCGATAAAAGCAAACTAAGTTCCCGGGTCCCGAAAAATTGTTTTCTAGATTTCTTAAATCTGCAAGATGTAACTTAATGAGCCGTCGAGTAGCTTGTTCGATGTACCGTATATGATGCTTGGTAGATGACTAATGTAATTACTATAGATAAAAAAAATAATAATTCCCTATCATCAAATTATCTCCCAATCAGACTAACCTTATTAGTAGAAGAATTATTTTAATCCATAATAGACATAGTCAGAATCAGCTATCATGAGCTTAACTTAACTAATGAGTCCAAACAGCGCCTTAGTGAAGCGTTTAATTCAGCAGATTAGAAAAAATCTAAAATCTAAATAAATGACGTCTGCTTAGAATTCGATAAGTTGCTAAAGAAAGTGGCAGCACATGGTATATGAGGAAATTTTATGTCATAGATTGAGGTATGGCTGACGAATGGGTAACAGAGAGTTTACATAAAAAGGGGTGAAATGAGAAAAGGGACCACTCATTTGTGGCGTTTCATAAAAGTAAGTTTTAGGTCCCTTGTTGTTATAAGCAGTGAGTGGCCTGGATGATGGAATAAATAGGAAGGTGAATACATTCGCTAACAATAGAAAAATAGGCCAACAGAAAAATTCAGAGGACGATACAGATGAACTTCAGAACTGGTTGAAATTTAATGAAGCCGAAAATTCCTTAAAAAACAGGATACATGTAAATAAGGTACACAGTGCGGTTTATTGCATTTTATTAACAAAAATTTTCTAGGGCAAAATTTTTAATCATTAAGAGTTTTCGTCTTTGATTCTGTCATTTGCAGCTGATGTGTTAATGTATTGTGTTAATGTATTGTGTTAATGTATTGTGTTAATGTATTGTGTTAATGTATTGTGTTAATGTATTGTGTTAATGTATTGTGTTAATGTATTGTGTTAATGTATTAAGAGCGATGAGAAGTGAGAGTCTACAAGCACATAAACTGAAAGATTAATAACTTCTTTTATCAGATGATTACTAAAACAAATGCATATATAATTTTATTTGACTCTATAGGATGATTTCCTGTTCTTACTTCAGCAGCTGCAGTAACGGCAGCACAAGTTGTAGCAGCAGCAGCAGCAGCAGCAGAAGCTGTAGCAGCAGTAGACGCCGCAGTAGCGACTACAGCAGCAGCATAAATAATGGAAGGAGCTGCAGCAACAGCATAAGCAGTGAAATGAGGAGGAGAAGGAGGAGGAGGAGGAGGAGGAGGAGGAGGAGGAGGAGGAGGAGGAGGAGGAGGAGGAGGAGCAGCAGCAGCAGCAGCAGCAGCAGCAGCAGCAGCATAAACAGTGGAAGGAGCAATAGCAGCAACAAAAGCAGCATAAGTAGTGGAAGGAACAGCAGTAGCAACAACAGTAGCAGAAGCAGCAACAGCAGCAGAAATATAAGAATGCGAACAGCATAAAAAAAATTCCTTAAAAGCATTAAAAACATTAACAGCTAGAGGACCGAAGCATCACTAAAGAAACGACGGTAACAGCAGAACCAACTAAGCAACACTGAGAAGAGACACCCTGTTTATAACACCAGTAACAACAGCAGAAACAACAACCGCGGTAGAAGGGTTCACCAACAGTAGCAGAAGCCAACTGAATCCAAAAAGAAACCAACAGCAGCCAATAGTATATAAGAGCATCCGAGAGAAGCCAACAGCATCCAACAGTAACCAACAGAAGTAACCAGCATGCAACAGCAACACACAACATCCAAAAGAAGTCAAGAGCAGACAACAGCCTCATATAGCACATAATAGCATACAACAGAAGTAACCATCATGTAACAGCATCCAACAGCAACCAACGGCATCCAACAGAAACCAACGGCAACCAACAGCATGTAACAACATCTAACAGCCGGCAACAGCAGTCCCTGGGCCCGCACAAAGGCTCTACGCTCGTCTGAACATGACAATTTCATTTTCCAAAAACGAAGAGTCCGCTTAGGTCTGGAATACAAAACAGCAAGTGCAGCAGAGTTGGCTGGGCTGTGCAGCTATCACCTCCTCCACCTCCTCCACCTCCTCCACCTCCTCCTCCTTCTCCTAACCTTTCCTTTTTCCTTTTCCTCCTCCTCTATCTCTCATTTTCTTCATTTACCTATTTTTCTTTTTTCTCTCCTTCGTCCTTTTATATTCCTCCACCCTCCCTTTTATTTTTATTTTTTTTCCTTCTCGTCCTCTTATAACTGCCTTATGCTTTATCTCTTGTATTGTCCTTTTTTAAACTCCCTTGTTCCCTTGTTGCCCCTGTTCACTCAGCAGTTAGTAGGTACCTGGGTGTTAGTTGACTCTTGTGGGTCACATTCTGGGGGACAAGATTAACCTAATTTCCCCTAAATCCTCTGCATGACCAGGGGCTTTCTATAGTGGTGTCAACTAGGTACATATAGAAAATGAATGTAATAATAATAATAATAATAATAATAATAATAATAATAATAATAATAATAATAATAATAATAATAATAATAATAATAACAGAGTGAAATACCACTTGTGCTCCTTCAAACTCTCTCTCTCTCTCTTTCTCTGTCTCTGTCTCTGTCTCTGTCTGTCTGTCTGTCTCTCTCTCTCTCTCTCTCTCTCTCTCTCTCTCTCTCTCTATATATATATATATATATATATATATATATATATATATATATATATATATATATATATTGAGATAAATGTATGTGTCCTTGTGTAAGCTGATTCCAAATATAAAGTAGAAACTGAGTTAGTTATTATGGAACAAATAATTTCAAGAATTATTTATTTATAAATTATGTTCCATGAAAATTACAGCACCACAGTAGCTGGTAAACAATGTTTGAAGGACATTGAGCAACATATTCTCATTGAAAGTAGAAAATATTTAACAGTGGTTTAAGCTTATGACTAACAGTAACGTTTCTCAGAAGAAATTAACAGTAGTTCCCCGTCAGAAACCATACCCCCGGCCGGGATTGAACCCGCGGTCATAGTCTCAAAACTCCAGCCCGTCAGGTTGGGACTGTAACACCCCTGATAGCTTGCCTCCATTGTGAGACGCGCTATTCGTGATAAAACTTTTCACCATGCTTATCACTAACATCACCAAGATTGGATGGAAAGAAGCTCAGTTGTGAACTGAAAAAAGTGCATTTTCATGGACATTCAGCAACACACTCGGCATATTTGTTTGCTCTGTGCCTTCCTTAGCTAGTTCTGGACAACCTGTTTGAAAGCTTCCCATGCAACCAGCTTCATTGAGGTCAGTTTTGATAGGAAGACCGGGTCGGATAATAGTTCACGTATTAATGGCCCATCAAATATTTCGTTGTTAGGTTTTCCGTCAGTTGAAACTCCAAATTTTTCCTTAAGGTAAGGAAATCCTGCACCTTCACCGTCAATATCATTAACGAAGTATTTCATTACTCCCAACTTTACATACAACTGGTAAAAAAAATATCTTTCGCGGATGCTCCAGTGGCATGTGATGTTTATGGAATTTTCCTGGAATAGGGTCTTCCTTTGTCGACCTTTTATTCTTTTGTAGTAGTTAGCTTAACCAAGTTTGAAACCAAGTATTAAGCCTATCACTTTGAGGTCCCCACATATATCCCACATGTGGTCGTTGTATTTTGTTAGTCCGAGTAGGATTTTCATGGACTTTAATCAGACAGCAAGAGTCACTGGCACAGATGGCTATTCATTGCTAATGTGAAGCAGCAGTGATTTCAAACTGACCTTGTTGGAATCGATGAATAGTCTCTATTGGTCATAATGGTGTTCAAGACCATTCACATGAGTGTAGAAATACCCTCACTCCGTTTTCCATTTGATAGAATGATGCCAAACTAGTTTGGAGTACACGAAAAAGAGATCTTTTTGTTCCTTCTGCTAAAAGGTTCCACTCTCGTAACTGTGGTCCAAGCAGTTCTGCTTTTTGCTTTGATAGGTCAAGGTCACTGACAAGGTTATTTAATTCCTGCAGAGTGATTAAGTGAGGTTGTTTCAAAGTCTCAGATTCTGCTGGTTCATAAGGATTAGTGTAATTAGTTATTTCATTGCTATCACCTTCAGTGTCACAATCAACAGATGGAACAGGAATAGGAGTGTCCTCACGATGTGACACAGGTTGTAATGGTGACTCAAAATCTGGATATGGTATCTTGTTCTTGTTTTCTTCTAGAAACCAACCACATTAACCATGCAAAAATAACAGGTGATTATTCGGTTCTCGCCACACCAGTGGGACCGCAAATGGCATTAATGTACGTTATTCTAACACTGTGTCAGTCCAGCGGTATAAAGAGTACAACATATGTGTGATGTCCATGTTTTATCTTGGTCTAATATTTTGCAACTGAAGTAGTGCTTGTAGGCAATCTTGTCACGATTTGTTGTTTTCTTGCTCTTCACGTGTTGTATATCTCCTGTATATATATAACAAAAGGTGTCGACACTGTTCAGGCATCCTTGTCTATTCATGTTCATTTGAAATGAAGTTTTAGATAATATAGCAAAAAAAAAAAAAAAAAAAAAAAAAGAGAATGCAAATATGGATATGTGTATGTGGAAGAAAAATATGTTTTAAGCAAAATAAACTCCAATGTACACGATGAATAGCAACTTTATGTAAATATATCTGAACACTGAGACGCCCGGAGCACAACTGATGCTCTACGACTCTTCTTGACAAGCAGACATGATGTGTAGAATTTTTATTCATGCTTTTACGTAGACGTCTTAGTGATATTCATGTTTATAGAAGTAGCGAATTTATAGTTGTCCAGTGTAACTGATGCTAATATTATTTAATACAGTAGTAATTGAAACAACATTTCTCAAGCAGCTTTCACACTTTAACTATTGTTAGCCTTTAATTCTTGCACATGAACTGTCCCATCACAAAAACACGCCGACAAGCAGGAAACTCCACTTCCGCTGTTTCATGGTTGTCTTATTCACTCTAGAACCCAGGTGAAAGGAACTAATGACAATCTTAAACAAGTTAGGAGTAATCGGTGTCCTATGACCGTGGGAAGCCTGGAAATCATGTCCTCATGTAACACCTGCACTTGCTGCGCTAGGCAGCAGCCCTTCCCCTGCCACTTTTGGAGAGGTCTTGCAGGTTAATGAACGATTTGTGGTCCAAATTACGACCGCTGTAGCTCAGGAGTCACTTGCAAGGAAGCCAGACTAATGATGGTCTCACAGAGAGGGTATCCTTATAATGGAAGTAAGATGCCAGGCATATTTAGCAAATATCCTGAATTTGTTTTCAACAGATAAGACAATTGTGGGTATAGATCTAGACTTACTCCTGCTAATCCTTTCCGGGCGGGCCTAGTTCCATGGCCTTTTGGGTATCCATATGTTCTTGTGCTATCGTCCATAGGCTATGGGGCGCACAATAGACTAGCCGTTTCAACGTCAAAATTAATATATATATATATATATATATATATATATATATATATATATATATATATATATATATATATATATATATATATATATATATATATATATATATATAACAGCCATGCAGAGAACATTTTAATATTTTCCCGACACAAGACTCGCTTCAACAACGCGTCTTCGTGCTGCATTCCAGACAGAGAGTCAGCCCTTACTTTGGAATCCCTACCGTCTCAGCCTAGACTTGGGTTGGATGATGATTGATGATGCACGGGGTTCGATGGATGACGCTACCACCAGCTGGGGTAGCCTGACGGGAAATAATCAAGTGTGAATGCACCAAAGGTTGTGGAGAATGTTGCAAAGGTGACAGAGCAACCCTGCCCTGCACCTGCCTATGCAACTGTGGCGACGGTGTCAAGGATATTCTTTGTTATCATCTTTACAATAACAACACTGTCTATTGTTAATAAAAAAACTATCTGTTGTAATTCATCTGTGACAGAAGTTGTGATCTGCCTGAACTGCGTTTTAGAATGAGCCATCAAGACTAGTATATTATCCAACTCTTATTCTCATGAACTATATTTAAGACTTTATAAATACTCTTTATTTAGATATGAAGGAATCCATTGTTTTCGACTTCAGGCGCCTTTTATGGGGAACAGAGGCACTAATGTGCCTCTGATTCCTCATCTGAAGTCAGAGGGAAAATAAATAAAACAAGGCATATTCTAGGCTATTTCCGAAATTTTTCAGGACGTAGGGTAGACAACCGGAAAAAAACGGCTCACTGGAAAACAATTTTGGTACAAATATTCCAGATCAGCTGACCGAGTGACGAGTGAGTTTGAAACAAAAAATAGCCTTCGCGAGTAACCGGATTGAAAGCCCAAAGTGGTTCCAATCATCTTAGATGATCTGATGGTACATAAAACATCTCACATGTGTGTCAGTCTTGTAGTTCCATATATCGAATGTTTATTGACTTCCTTAGGTGTTGATACACTCTTATATGTGTTGATAGATTTCTGTAGATAATGGTAGGTCTCTGAAGGTTTTGATAGATCTCTACAAATGCTGATAGATCTCTATATAGGTATTTATAGATATCTGAAGCCTCCATAGAGCTGAAGCATCCATAGAGCTGAAGCCTCCATAGAGCTGAAGCATCCATAGAGCTGAACGCTTCTTTAGACTGAAGGACTGATCAACTCAAAACTATATCTTCAAGGCTGAAAGACTGATCACATCATCTTTACCTCTCCACTGCCTCTGCTGTTTCGAATTTTAATAACCTTTTGATTCATCCAACGAAACTTACTGTGAAATGTTGCACATGAGCCTCATTCATCAACATGTCTGTGTAGTGATACTCGTCAGACACACCTACACCCGGTATCTTGGTACAGATGACACTTTCCACAACTTATTTCTTCAGTCTCTAGTTATGAATGACAACAGCTGCATCCGAGAAGATCCTGCCTAATATGGGCCACTGCTGCAATACTTCTAAATTCTCATGTTCTTCTGCTAGTGGGCCCCGTCTCTTATGACGCCATCTCTATTCTACACCTCACTCCTCGTTCCAGCATAAAAGGCGAGACTCTCATGCTTCAACTTCGTAGATTAATTCTCAGACTCGCACACTTGAAGATTTCCACAGGTATTTCCCGTGCCACCGAACCGTAACCGATTTAGAATGCTGGCGCACCGTGTGCACATTCGCTCACTTCGTGGGACCACCTCGGACACGATAAAAAAGAATTTGGCATCACTTCTGACAACCGCCCTGCAGGTGAAACTATCCAGCCTCCTCAGTACTAAGGACACTTGCGTCGTTGTCTGCTTTAACGATGTCGACAAGATCATCACCAGCACTTCTCTGAACTTTTTCAAAGACTGTGACTTTGTAGTGACTCCTTACCCTACGTTGAGGGCCAAGAATCGGTGTTTGTAGAGAAGCTCGATCGCGACGTCACCAGCCTATTAACAGGCCACCTGACACGACTCAACGAACATCAAAAATGACTGGGCCACCGCCGACTCGATCACCTACCGAAATCCCCATGGCATCTCAGGCAGGCACTAAGTGAATGTCTGCTCATCTCATTTCATAATGTTAATCCCAGAAACAGAACCAGAGCCATTCTACCACATCACCCCTTGTTGGAACTGCTATGCACGTACCTCGCGAGAAACCTCCCATGAAAGGAGAAGCAATACTGCTCTAACTGCGACACTGAAGGACACGCTCATAAAGACTGCACCTCTACCCGTCAACGTAAATGTCTCACCTGTAAGAGTGATCACCACAATCCTGTAGCTAAGTGATATTTAAGAAAGGAAATCGTCAATAAGAACAAACTCGACAACCGAAAGAAAAACATCACCTAAACTCCAACTTACGCTGCAGTCACTAGACTTCAAGTTGATATTCAAAGAATTCTCCAAGTTACCCGACAACCTACTTCTGTTACCAACTTTATTCCAACCATCCCAGCGATGTTTCCACCAAAATCATAAACTGCGTGATGTATGCCAACATCATGAAGAACGCCTCCTCCTCTAGAACCTTCATCTGCACCTCACCTCGACAACCTGTCAAGCTTCCAATTTCCTAACACTGCACCATCAGCACATCAGCAAAAATACTGAAAATTTTCTCCAACTTAAGGAGGCATCACCATCCTATTAAATCCTCCAACCACACCGCCCAGTCCAGTCCACTCCTGCCTCGCCTGCTGCCTGAGTCACTCCACTTGCTCAGCCTCGCACCCTGCTACTCCATATATATATATATATATATATATATATATATATATATATATATATATATATATATATATATATATATATATATATATACAAGGAATTCACAAGAGCAGGCGAAATATATACAAACACTGATCTCTGGCTGAAGGAGACTCGAACCTACGAACCTTGGAACAAGGTACGCAGTGCTTTACCAATCTACCCACACTGGACCAATAATTTGGCGTCCAGCTTGCGCTAGACTTTGATCCAAGGCAGCCAGCTTTCAGGGAGAAGGCTTACAGCTTTTCATCCCCTGCATGCATCAGCCTTACTAGAGATATTAACAATGCAAGGAATTCGCAAGAGCAGGCGAAATATACACAAACACTGATCTCTGGCTGAAGGAGACTCGAACCTACGAACCTTGGAACAAGATACACAGTGCTTTACCAATCTATCCACACTGGACCAATACCTTGGCGTCCAGCTTGCCCTAGACTTTGATCCAAGGCAGCCAGCTTTCAGGGAGAAGGCTTACAGTTTTTCATCTCATCCCCTGCATGCATCAGCCTTACTCGAGATATTAACAATGTGTGTGTTTGTGTGTGTGTGTGTGTGTGTGTGTGTGTGTGTGTGTGTGTGTGTGTGTGTGTGTGTGTGTGTGTGTGTGTGTGTGTGTGTGTGTGTATGTGTGTGTGTGTGTGTTTGTGTGTGGGTTTGTTTGTTTTTGTGTATGTGTGTGTGTGTGTGTGTGTGAGTGTGTGTGTGTGTGTGTACTCACCTAGTTGTACTCACCTAGTTGAGGTTGCAGGGGTCGAGTCCAAGCTCCTGGCCCCGCCTCTTCACTGGTCGCCACTAGGTCACTCTCCCTGAACCATGAGCTTTATCGTATCTCTGCTTAAAGCTATGTATGGATCCTGCCTCCACTACATCTCTTCCCGAACTATTCCACTTCCTGACTACTCTGTGGCTGAAGAAATACTTCCTAACATCCCTGTGATTCATCTGTGTCTTCAGCTTCCAACTGTGTCCCCTTGTTGTTGTGTCCAGTCTCTGGAACATCCTGTCTTTGTCCACCTTGTCGATTCCTCTCAGTATTTTGTAAGTCGTTATCATGTCTTCCCTATCTCTCCTGTCCTCCAGTGTCGTCAGGTTGATTTCCCTTAACCTCTCCTCGTAGGACATACCTCTTAGCTCTGGGACTAGTCTTGTGGAAAACCTTTGCACTTTCTCTAGTTTCTTTACATGCTTGGCTAGGTGTGGGTTCCAAACTGGTGCCGCATACTCCAATATGGGCCTAACGTACACGGTGTACAGGGTCCTGAACGACTCCTTATTAAGATGTCGGGATTCTGTTCTGAGGTTTGCCAGGTGCCCATATGCTGCAGCAGTTATTTGGTTGATGTGCGCTTCAGGAGATGTGCCTGGTGTTATACTCACCCCAAGATCTTTTTCCTTGAGTGAGGTTTGTAGTCTCTGGCCCCCTCTGTGTGTGTGTGTGTGTGTGTGTGTGTGTGTGTGTGTGTGTGTGTGTGTGTGTGTGTGTGTGTGTGTGTGTGTGTGTGTGTGTGTGTGTGTGTGTGTGTGTGTACATATATACAGGGTGTATATATACATCACCGCATGTCTTCGGATCACGGTAAAACACCTAGCTCTGCTGGGTGCTTGATTCTTGTAGGATTGCTTAGTCCTGTGGGTTAGAACGTTATGTGTGATTTTCGCTCACCACGAGGCGGGCCCAAACGACATGGGTTCGAATCCTCGGCTACTCGCAGTGTTGTTATTGATTCAATACCACTCGTTTGCGATTACAATAATATATACACACACACACACACACACACACACATATATATATATATATATATATATATATATATATATATATATATATATATATATATATATATATATATATATATATATATATATATATATATATATATATATGTAGTGGTACCAACGCTCTTATATGAGTGTGAAGCATGGGTGGTGAATGTTGCAGGAAGGAGGAGGCTGGAGGCAGTGGTGATGTCGTGCTAGAGGGCAATGAATTATTATACTCATCCTTATGTTTACATATGATGTGCCCAGAAGCAGACAACAACAGTTTTATGCTGCATTCTTAATATTCTGATTAATTTTCATAATACTATATACTGCATATCATTTGGTACCTCACCATGTAATTTATTTCGCTCTTTGTGTGGCCTGAGTTATTCTGTATAAATAACACTATGGAACACAGTTTTTGTTCCTGGCAAATAAGTCTTATTTTCCAACTCCTTTTATTGCAAAACACTAGAAAATGCCCATTATTTGTTTTAAACTTTGGCTTTGTGGCTTACAGGGTGAATTTTTGACAAAAATGGCTAACTTTCAATATTTATTGCCAGTTTTGGATGTAAAACAAAAACATATAATATAATAAATAAAATTTACATAAATAAAGTTTACACAAAGTTTCTTTTAAACTTTCTGAAACATATTTAAAAGTTAAAAGTGAGCAGTTTTTCTAGATTCGCTAGAGTGCAACAAATCACTTTTCCGTTTAAGCCCCCAAATGTAGTCTCCCATCATGTTTTCGTTATAAGATCCCTGATATCTGTGTTCAAAGCCCATTGTATGTTGGTGGAAGCGCTCCCCTTGCTCCTCTGAGTATGCTCCCATATTCTCCTTGAAATTGTCAAGATGAGCATCAAGGATATGGACCTTAAGGGACATCCTACAGTCCATCTGACCATAGCTTTTTACCAAGGTCTCAACAAGTTCCACGTAATTGTTAGCCTTGTTCTTGCCTAGAAAGCCCTGTGCTACAGCAACAAAACTCTCCCAGACTTCCTTTTCCTTCTCTGTGAGCTTCTTTGGAAATTCTGAGCACTCCATGATTTTCCCGACTTGTGGTCCAGTGAAGATGCCAACCTTCACATTTGCCTCTGATAGCTTGGGAAAGAAGTCTTGAAGATACTTGAATGCTGCAGACTATGTATTAAGAGCTGCAACAAACTATTTCATTAGCCCTAGTTTGATGTGTAATGGAGGGAACAGAACTTTTTGAGGATCCACCAATGGTTTATGTTTGATATTATGTCTTCCTACTGAGAACTCAGTCCTTTGAGGACAGTGCTTCCTCTGGTAATGTGCTGCTCTGTCTCTACTATCCCAATGACAGAGATAACAGGGAAACTTAGTAAAACCTACTTGGAGTCCAGTCAAAAATGCCACCATTTTGAAGCCTCCAAGCCATACTTATCATAGTTCAAGGCTTCCAGTAGAAGTCTGACACTGTTGTAATCCTTAAGATGCACTGAATGAGCCATGAGAAGAGATAGATACTTGTTCCAATTGTGCAGAAGTACAGTTTTTAGGCTTCTGGAGGAGCTATCAATGAAGAGTCTCCACTCGTCTGGATTGCATGCATTTCCAGTTGCATCAAACAGTCCTGATACATCATTACAGTAGCACAACCTGTCTTCATTAGTGAAGAAGCTTGAGAAATGTTAGTAACGTTTTCTTTGGCTTGTCACTTGCACACTTTCACCCACCAAGTCCCACTCCTTGAGCCTTGAAATCAAAATCACAGCATTTGACTTTGTCAAACCAAGATCTCTGATAAGACCATTGAGGTCTGGTTTGGGTTGTAAGGATTCCTCCCAACAGCTGCATCTGTGAGATCATAGTCTTCTTCACTGTACTCTTCATTTTCTGATTTGCCGCTTACTTCTTCTGACGGTTGACTTCTTTCAGGAGGTGTAGGTACAGGAAGATCAGCACTGTGTGGTACTGGTGCAATAGTAGAGGGAAGGTCTAGATAAGAAAGAGCAGGTGCAGTTTTCACAGTTCGGGATTTGGAAGGATCCACCAGGCAGAAGTAGCAGTTGGTTGAGTGATTAGTGTGTTCACACCATATTCCGGGAACACCAAACTTCATAGCTCTTTTTTCTCCTCTATACCATCCTGTAAAAGAACAAAAGAATTAGTTTCTGTTACATTTCTTTACAAAAAATTTCTATTCAAGGTTATACCCTTCATATAACTAATGATTTTCTTACCTTCCAGTGTTTTCTTACAATGTTCACAAACATCCTGAGGTGCCCAGGTCTTGTCTTGGTCCCCAACTGGCATGCCAAAATGCGCTTTGTAAGCTTCATACATTTTTTTAGATGCTGTTACAGAGAACTTCTTTGGTCTTGTCTTAATGAATTGACCACATATGTAGCAGAATGCATCTGGAGAATGATTGCAGCCTCTTGATACCATTTCACTTCTTCTGATGTGTCTTCTCAGGCAGCCAGAGCTGAACTGAATGCTGGTTAGTGAGCTCCTGTTTTTATATTTGCCAAGCAAAACCCTAGAATATAATAGTTTTACATCAGCTTTTCTTGAAAGTGTTCCAGAAGTGTCCTGACCACAAAAGCAAAGTTCTGAGATCAAAATTGTTTTTAAAAAATTTGTTTAGTTATAAGGAATTGGGAAATGATGCTTATTTCCCAGGAACACTACAAAAGTGAAATTTTGTTACATAGTATAATAATAATAATAATAATAATAATAATAATAATAATAATAATAATAATAATAATAATAATAATAATAATAATAATAATAATAATTACTATTATTAATATTAATATTGTTGTTGTTGTTCCTATTATTATTATTTTTATTATTATTATTATTAGCATCGGGAAGAGCTAATCAGGGTTGGATAACATCCTAGAGATTGGAAGGTAATCAAGTTTGATTCAAGGAAAAGGAGAGAAGTTTCAATTCCTTAAAGAGATTAAAAGGATCGAAGACTATGAAATTAAAAAAAAAAAAGGAGACTAGAGTCACAATAAATTCTTCCAAGAAAGAACCCATTCGTTCAGACAATTGGCCCCGACTGACTCGATATTTGTTTTAAGATAGAAAGTCGAACCGTCCGTGAAATTCGTTCAGAATCCACCAAACACCAAGAGGCAAAGACACGGGTTGTAAAACGAGCTTAAAAACAGGGAACGTTTTGCTCCGTGTAGACGAATAAAGCACACTTGTAAAACTTGCGTATGTTTACTGATGAGACGTTTCGCCAACCATTGTTTTTTTTTTTTAATCCAGTACAGAGAATATGTAATGGATTGGGAACAGCGGAAGACGTGGGGAATGGAATTTTATATCACTAATGTAATTGCGCTTGCCTGTCTCAGAAACTCCATGGAATCTTGGAACCCATTATGTTGTTCTACAACTCTGTTGCTAACCTATGGCCCAACTAATGGGCCTACTTCTACTAGTGGATTCCGCCCACCTGTGACACTGTCTTCAACTGCTGCACTTCTCCTATGGTTTAAGTATATAAGTCTCAATCCTCATGCATCTACTGCAGATATAATAAGGCTGAGGGACAGAACACCTTTCGAGGCTGACCGACTGAACACCAATCAAAGCTGAGGGACTGATCACCTATCAAGGCTGAGGGACTGAGCACCTCTCAAGGCTGGGGGACTGATCACCTATAAAGGCTGACCAACTGAACACTTATCAAAGCTGAGGGACTGATCACCTATCAAGGCTGAGGGACTGAGCACCTATCAAGGCTGGGGGACTGATCACCTATAAAGGCCGACCAACTGAACACTTATCAAAGCTGAGGGACTGATCACCTATCAAGGCTGAGGGACGGAGCACCTATCAAAGCTGAGGGACTGATCACCTATCAAAGCTGAGGGACTGAACACTCATCAAGGCTGAGGGACTGATCACCTATCAAAGCTGAGGGACTGAACACTCATCAAGGCTGAGGGACTGATCACCTATCAAAGCTGAGGGACTGATCACCTATCAAAGCTGAGGGACTGAACACTCATCAAGGCTGAGGGACTGATCACCTATCAAAGCTGAGGGACTGATCACCTATCAAAGCTGAGGGACTGAACACTCATCAAGGCTGAGGGACTGATCACCTATCAAAGCTGAGGGACTGATCACCTATCAAAGCTGAGGGACTGAACACTCATCAAGGTTGAGGGACCGAACATCTCAGAATTACATCTCCTTCCGCTGTCTTTAAGAAAAATATCGACTTGAGAAGGTCAATAAAGATACCGTGGTGCTGCACATGGACTGGCCTGGTCTGGGACTGGACCGTGGGGGCGCTGATCCCCCCCGAAAAGATTTTCAGGTATCCTTCCCGTACTACACACCTCAAATATAATGAAAATGAGATTTCATAGAGCTCTACGCATTGTGTTAATAAAAACTTTTTCTTCAACTTGTGTCTTTTCTTCAATACTGTCGCCAGGACGCCATCGTAATCACTCACTTCCTGTAGAATAACATTTAAACTAACGCAAACAATCACTGGATAAAAGCACAGTAACATCGTAGTAGTACTAATAGAAGTTTTATTATTATTATTATTATTATTATTATTATTATTATTATTATTATTATTATTATTATTATTATTATTATTATTATTATTGTTATTATTATTATATTCATGGGGCAGCGCTAAATCCATATGGGTCATGCAGAACCTGGGACAAGGGACGTGATACAGTAATGTTCGAGAAAGGGGAGGATGGCTCCAGTTTCCTGCACCATCACCAGCTTCAAGGCACCAACTAGAGGGGACAAGGCAACTGCGAAGGAACGTAGTCAGGTCAGCTGTAGCAACCAGAATAACTTTAAAGGAATTACAGGCAGCACTAATAACTGTGTGTATGTGTGTGTGTGTGTGTGTGTGTGTGTGTGTGTGTGTGTGTGTGTGTGTGTGTGTGTGTGTGTTTATGTGTGTGTGTGTGTGTGTGTGTGTGTGTGTGTGTGTGTGTGTTTATGTGTGTGAGTGTGTGTGTGTGTGTGTGTGTGTGTGTGTGTGTGTGTGTGTGTGTGTGTGTGTGTGTGTGTGTGTGTGTGTGTGTGTGTGTGTGTGTGTGTGTTGTTTATGTGTGTGAGTGTGTGTGTGTGTGTGTGTGTGTGTGTGTGTGTGTGTGTGTGTGTATTTATGTGTGTGAGTGTGTGTGTGTGTGTGTGTGTGTGTGTGTGTGTGTGTGTGTGTGTGCGTTTGTGTGTGTGTGTGTACTCACCTATTTGTACTCATCTATTTGTGGTTGCAGGGGTCGAGTCCTAGCTCCTGGCCCCGCCTCTTCACCGGTTGCTACTAGGCCCTCTCTCTCCCCGCTCCATGAGCTTTATCAAACCTCGTCTTAAAACTGTGTATGGTTCCTGCCTCCACTACGTCATTTTCTAGGCTATTCCACTGTGTGTGTATGTGCGTGTGTCTGTGTATATGTGTGTGTGTGTGTGTGTGTGTGTGTGTGTGTGTGTGTGTGTATGTGTGTGTGTGTGTGTGTGTGTGTGTGTGTATGTATGTGTGTGTGCGTGTGTGTGTGTACTCTCCTATTTGTCATTCCCGGGATCGAGTTACAGCTTCTGGCCTGCCTCTTCCCTGGTCGTTATTAGGCCCTCTCTCTCTCTCTGCTCCAAGAGCTTTATCGTGTGTGTACTCACCTCATTGTATTCACTTATTTGTAATTTTTGTAATTTGTAGTGGCTGAGTCGTAGCTCCTGTGTGTGTGTGTGTGTGTGTGTGTGTGTGTGTGTGTGTGTGTGTGTGTGTGTGTGTGTGTGTGTGTGTGTGTGTGTGTGTGTGTGTGTGTGTGTATGTATGTGTGTATGTGTGTGTATGTGTACTCGCGTGCAAACGCTACACCCGCGCGCATACACGCGCCCAACTGAAGCAAATAAGACCACATTCTTGAAATGTTTCCCTGGATGAACCCCTCGGGCCCGACCCTCCTCTCCCCCTCGGGCCCCGACCATCATCTCCCCCCCCCCACACCCACTAGCTCCTCATAATTACCTCTCGTACACACAGATGGCACCTCCACTATACACGCAGCCAGGGGGTCTACCGCTGGCCAGCTGTAGGCCTACCCACAACCAGGCATCAATGAAGCCACTGATCAGGTATGCCAAAGTGGGGCCATAAAGGCTTCACCCCCTTAAACCCCCACCTCAAAAAAATATGAATGAAAACATCGTGTAACAAACCAAACTATCGGAAAACTCCCCGGTTAGTGCCAAGTGTTGCCAAAGTCGACCCCGGGCCCGCAGCTAGCCGGAAACCGGCTTATTTGCCAACAAAACGCCACGATAAGCCAAGCCATATCCGCGATCTTCGAATCGAGATATCGGCTGCGATTAGCCTTATCTCTGGGACGGCATCGCCAGCTTGGAGTGGCACTCTTGGAGGCTGGGGAAGGGCGAGCAGCGCGGGTGGCACCGCTGCCGGCCGCCGGTGTCTGGGAGATAGGAGGGAGCGCCATTTTTCATGTAGATCGCCGGAATTTTTAATAACTTGCCAGATCGCCCACAGTAGGATACTCAATGGCCAAAATTTGCATGAACTCCATTACGAAATATGGGGACATTAAACTGAGGCCTTCTGGGATCATGAGACAGTGTAGGAAGATGGAAGAGGAGGAAGAGGAGGAAGAGGAGGAAAATGGTGAAATGAAGGAAAACAGAAAAGATGAAGAGAAAAAATGAAAGGAAAGGAGAAAAATGAGATTGGAAAGAAACCATAAAAAGGAGAGCTATATTTAGAAGAGGAAAAATAATAAGCACAAAAAAGGAAAGTAGGTAATAAAAAGAATTAATAGGAAAAAGGAGAATGACAGTTACACAGAACGGGGAAAGGTGAAGAGAAAGACGAAAGGAAGGGGGGAGGAAAGACAGAAAACCAAAAGAAACCAAAACAAAAAGAGCTAGATTAGAAAGAGGGAAGAATCTCAACAAGAAGATAATGAAAAATAAGAACGGGAAGTATAAACTAACATTTACACAGAAAAAAAATACTAAACTGCATAAAGAGGGAAAACACGAGAAAGCAGGAAGAGGGAAGACAAAAACAAGAAGAGAAAGAGAAGGAAAATGTTAACAATGAAGTGGATGTATAGGAGAAAGGTGAGAAGTGGGGGGAAAAAAGCATCATTATATGAAAACGAACACAGGACAATTAAAAAGAGAATAAGAAAGTTGAATAAAATTTGAAGAAGAGAAAATGGAGGCGGCCGACATGAAGAAGAGCAGAAGTAACAGGAAAAGAGGACAAGAGCAGTAAGATGAGCAGGAGCTGCAGGAGCCAAAGCTAACAGAAACAAAAACAGAAGGAGCAAGCGGAAGGAGCAAGAAGGAACAAGCAGAAGGAGGAAGAAGGAGCAAGCAGAAGGAGCAAGAAAAAGGAGCAAGCAGAAGGAGCAAGAAGAAGAGGCAAGCAGAAGGAGGAAGCAGAAGGAGCAAGAAGAAGGAGCAAGCAGAAGGAGCAAGACGAAGGAGCAAGAAGAAGGAGCAAGAAGAAGGAGCAAGAAGAAGGAGCAAGCAGAAAGAGCAAGAAGAAGGAGCAAGAAGAAGAAGCAAGAAGAAGGAGCAAGCAGAAGGAGCAAGAAGAAGGAGCAAGAAGAAGGAGCAAGAAGAAGAAGCAAGAAGAAGGAGCAAGCAGAAGGAGCAAGAAGAAGGAGCAAGAAGAAGAAGCAAGAAGAAGAAGCAAGAAGAAGGAGCAAGCAGAAGGAGCAAGAAGAAGGAGCAAGCAGAAAGGAACAGCAACAGAATGAACAAGACGATCAACGCGACAAAAACATGGCGGAGAAAATAACAAACTAAAAAAAAGGCGGGAATCTTAAGATCTGAGAGAGAGAGAGAGAGAGAGAGAGAGAGAGAGAGAGAGAGAGAGAGAGAGAGTACCCTTCTCCAGAACATCACTTCATCTGAGGTCATTTATCCCCAGGATGACTCAAGTATGGAACACATTATGATGTCAACGAGATAAAGTCAGTTGATCAGATGAAAATGCTGGCCCACAGATGGCTCCAACTTCATCCTGTTCCCTACTTGTATGTCTCATAACAATAAAAATTATTTCAAATGAGCTGATGTAGGTAACAGCTCTATGCTTGTCAATAAAGTTAGGAATCCTTAACCTGTAAATAGCTTGTCAATAAAGCTAGGGATCCTTAACCTTGTCAAACCCTGTGTAAAAAGAAAAAAAAAGAGAGAGAGAGTATACATGAACTAGATGGAGTATACGGGAAAGACAGATAGCAGAGAGATTTTGAAGGGGAGGGCTATCTTCTTCTCTGTAGACTAAGGACTCTTGTATTATCTAGATGTTTGAAGCAAGGATAGTCAAGCAGAAGGTTCTTTTCCCACCCTCCACTCCCTTCGGCTACTGCCGGCATAAAATAGGGGGAAATATAAACCACACCACATTGAAAATAAATGGCATGGAATTTACATGAGGTGAAGGTAAGACTGGGCTACAGTTACCTTTGCTTAATTAGTATTGTTCCTACCGTAAGTATTCGTGTTCTGTACTGCCACTCACAAAACTGTGTGTACCAGCAGTTCTACTTTTGGTAGATAAGACACATAAGCAACATTTAGGCAACTTTATTTCGAAACGTTTCGCCTACACAGTAGGCTTCTTCAGTCGAGTACAGAAAGTAGGCGGGAGCAGTAGAGATGTGAAGACGATGTAATCAGTCCATCACCCTTGAAATCGTAGATTTGAGGTTGTCAGTCCCTCAGCCTGGAGAAGTTCTGTTCCAAAGTCTGGAACTAACTGAAGATCAAGCGACAGTGTGAGACTTAAATACTGTCGGAAGGAAACGTGTAGAGTAGTAGTAGTGAGAATGTAGCCACTGGGAGGTCACGTCCCTCTCAGATCAAACAGTTCTCACTTAAAAAAGTTGTCCAAGGTGTTTTCTCTTCTGTACCAAGATGCCATTGTGTTGCAGTGTCTGACAGAGTGATTATCAAGTGAGAACTGTTTGATCTGAGAGAGACATGACCCCTCAGTGGCTACATTCTCACCACTACTACTCTGCACCTCTCCTTCCTACAGTATTTAAGTCTCACACTGTCGCTTGATCTTCAGTTAATTCCAGACTTTGGAACAGAACTTCTCCAGGCTGAGGGACTGACAACCTCAAATCTACGACTTCAAGGGTGATGGACTGATTACATCGTCTTCACATCTCTACTGCTCCCGCCTACTTTCTGTACTCGACTGAAGAAGCCTACTGTGTAGGCGAAACGTTTCGAAATAAAGTTGCCTAAATGGTGCCTATGTGTCTTATCTACCAACCTGTCGGTATTGTGTACCATTTGATAATCAGTTCTACTTTTGTTTGCCGATAGTTCTATATCTGTCACAAAGCTGTATATACCAGCAGTTCTACTTTTGTTTGCCGATAGTTCAATATCTGTCACTCACAAAGCTATGTGTACTACTAGATCTTCTGTATACTGTGGTGCACCTGGGCACTCACCACCACTGCTCTGACTGCAACAACAACCCCGGTTGCCTCTACTTCTATCATATTATTGTTGACCTGGATGACACAATGATCGTCCTGATGTGATGTCATGTTGTCCCTGTATAACATCATGTTGAATCCAAAGTTCGAAAGTGCTCCAGCAGGTAGCTTGTTGCACTCTGCTATAATTGTATTAACGAAAAAAAAGAAAGTTCGTTTTCCTTCACGTGCCTTGAGGTTTCATTCCATTCTTTCGAGTCACTGACTCAAAGTGCACTTCAAACAGTTCTTCGAGTTAAAGCACAACCAATTCATTCAATATTTTAAAGGTTTGAATGAGATCTCTTCGAAGTCGCAGTTTCCTCATAGAGATAAGGGCAAGTGCTTTGTATCTTTTCTTTATATGACTTAATTTATAGTGATAATAATAATAATAATAATAATAATAATAATAATAATAATAATAATAATAATAATAATAATAATAATAATAATAATAATAATAATAATATCTCTATTTACTACAAGTACATGTACAAGGTATACAGGCCTAGCTGACATCAATGACATACTCTTCTCTGTATCCTCTCCAGTCTATCTTCTTTTATGTAATTCCTGGTTATGAAACTTCACTTACTGTTGCAGTTTACTTCTTCTTCTGGTTTAACTAATTTGTTTCGAAACATTTCGTATTCTATCTTAAGATTTTTAATATTCAAAATGTATTACTTGCATCTGCGACACTGAAACCTCATCATAAACGTCTCTGTCCACAGAGCTAACCTATCCAGATCACTCTAAACTCTCTGTTTGTTACGTATGCCTCATTCTCCCCACCTGTTTCATTCGCAAATTCTGCTGTCTTAGATGCTTAGCCCTATCACAAGATCATTCATGTACATTGTGAGCAGAATTGGACCGAGAACAGAGCCCGGAGGAACTTCTCTCTTTACGTCTAGCCACACAGACACCTCTCTGTTCAGCATCTTTAATCCATGCATAAAGTTTTTCTTCTATGCCATGTGAATTAGTTCTGCCCAGCAATCATCATTGGGGTAGTTTGTTGATTTTTTTTTTTCTTTGCTGGGGAAGGGGTGATAAATTTTGACACAGTACAACAATCGAGACTTGTTTCATCCCTGTTTTTCTATACTGAATATTATTTAATAATTCCAGTAAGTCAGTCAGGCATGATCATCTCTTGTGAAATCCATGTTCATTTCCATTTATGTTCCAGATAATTAAATATTGTATGAGTCTTCATTTCCTTACCTAAAATTTATATTAATTTGATGGGAGGGTAGACAAGGGCACAAACCCTGTCTTTGAAATATTGAGGGTAACATGGGAGAGTAGACGAGGGCACAAACCCTGTCTTTGAAATAATGAGGGTAGCATGGGAGGGTAGACAAGGGCACAAACCCTGTCTTTGAAATAATGAGGGTAACATATGAAAGTTTCCAATCTTATGGCACCTTGTCAGTCTTCTAATGTTAAAAATTTCTGTCACTGGGTAAGCAATTTTGTATTTACATTTCTGATCAGTGGGTGACAGTTCTCCAGGTCTACCTGATGTGATGATATTCAGCTTCTCCACGTGTGTTAATAAGTCAAGGCTGTTAATTTTGCTAATATTTAGTCTATCAGATTCAGGCACGAAAACAATTTTTTTTTGTAGCCTCAGTTATAAATACGGACCCGAAGGTTGTATTGACGTCATATCTCTGTTGTTTGCTATCCTTTCGATATCGCTAGATATCTTTTTTTATATCTTTGATACTGTGTGTAGTTTGTCATTCAAACTGCTGATTAGCATTTGCAATTTTCTGTTTGCTTTTCTCTTTCTTATCGTAAGTAATTTTGCAAGGTCTTCCAGATTACCATTCAATTGAAATTTATTTTATTCATTACTTTTTCTTCGGCCTATTAATTTCAACTTTTCATTTAGTTGTCCAATCCGGCTTTGTTTTATGTCCATGTTTTATCTTTCTAGGTATGTTATCCATATATAAATATTTATGTTAAATTTGCTTCACATTTCTTCTACATGTTTGTGTTTTGTAGTTAGATTCGTATTTACGTTGTTGATATCTTGGAGCATCTTATCAGCGTGTATGTTGTTCTGTAGTCGGGGGCTACCGAATTATTCTGCATCTCAGTGCAGAATTGTGTTGTAGTTATTATTTCCTAGTTTCACCTCCACCCCGCATGAATGAATGAGGTCACACTCTGTGGTCTGAAATGGATCCAGTGTGGGGGACGAGAAAGAGAGTTTGCGATGAAGGAGGGAGTGTGTGAGATGAGGGAGAGAGTGTGGTATGAAACAGTGTGGGATGAAGGAGAGAGTGTAGGACGAAGGAGGGAGTGTGGGATATGGAAAAGAGTGTGGGATGAGAGTGAGAGTGGGATGAGCAAGCTGGGTGGGTAAGTGGGATGTGAGGGAGAGAGTGAGTGTCGTGAGTGGCACTAAGTGGGCGTGGCAGGCACCACAGCAGAAGTAGAGACCATTAGAGGTCAAAGTTCATTCACAGAGAACGAGATTTCCCATCATATTTGTTACAAGTTAGACACGTGCCTCTGATTGGACGGCAGGGAGGAACGGCCAGCGTTCCCATTGGCCCAAACATATTTACCATCGAGCCTTCACTGGTGGACAGAAAAATGAAATCCCTCTTTTATTGGTGAATTTTATGCCAATCACTACAAATAGCGTTACACTTCCCTTCAATTTCCATTGGAAGAGCAGTGATGATGCAGTCACATTACTGCAACACAGTAATCCTCAGCAATTTACCTCATAACTGGAGGATTGGTCAGAATTTATGTAATATATATATGAGGACCCAACTTGTGTACGGCACTCATATTTTAACGTCATGTTCGTGCCGCCTAGCATTATGAACATGCGTGTGTGTGTGTGTGTGTGTGTGTGTGTGTGTGTGTGTGTGTGTGTGTGTGTGTGTGTGTGTGTGTGTGTGCGTGCGTGTATGTGTGTGTGTGTGTGTGTGCGTGTGTGTGTGTGTGTGTGTGTGTGTGTGTGTGTGTGTGTGTATGTTAGTTGTGTGTGTGTGTGTGTGTGTGTGTGTGTGTGTGTGTGTGTGTGTGTGTGTGTGTGTGTGTGTGTGTGTGTGTGTGCGTGCGTGTATGTGTGTGTGTGTGTGTGTGTGTGTGTGTGTGTGTTTATGTGTGTGTGTGTGTGTGTGTGTGTGTGTGTGTGTGTGTGTGTGTTTATGTGTGTGTGTGTGTGTGTGTGTGTGTGTGTGTGTGTGTGTGTGTGTGTGTGTGTGTGTGTGTGTGTGTGTGTGTGTGTGTGTGTGTGTGTGTGTGTGTGTGTGTGTGTGTGTGTATGTGTGTATGTGTGTGTGTGTGCTCGCCAATTTATATTCACTTATCTGTGGCTGCTGGAGTCTACTCTCAGGTCCTAGCCTCACCATTTTTATGAATACGCTCCTTTTAAGTTGCTCCATCATTCTTTGCCTAATTATCCTCTCCATAACTTTACATGCTATACATGTCGGTGACAATAACTGTAATTTAATGCCGCCTATCTAACTCCCTTCTTAAATACTGGGATTACGTTCGCTGTGTCCCATACAACTGGTAGCTCCCCTGTATCAGTTGACTTACTGAAGATTTTTACCAGTGACTCAGACACTGCTTCTGCTCCCTCTTGCAGAACACATGCAGAAATATTTCGCATGAAGCATCTTGTTCGCTCACTTATCTTCTTATCTTTTCTACTATTGTGTATATTGGGTCCAGAATTCGTTGATGTGGTCTCTCTCTCTTTGACTCGCTGGTGATGCCCCTATTTCTTCACTGAATACCTCCTTAAAGCTCTCGTTCAGCTCCTCGCAGACTTCTTGATTATTTACGTTTCAGTTCTCTGCCCTTCTTCAGCTTTATTACTTGGAAATTTATTGTTGTTTTCTTTTGATGTAATCGCATAGCAACTTTAATTCACGTTTTGACTTTCGACTTTCGTATCCGTTTTTGGTTCTACTGCTCACTTCCTTGTTTTCCTCTGTTCTTTGTTTTCTATAATTTTTCCACGTCCTTGCCCCTTTTTTTTTTCTTCTTCACCTCTGGGTGAACTAATGGCTCTTGTCATTATTTTTCGTGTCTCTGGATGTGAAATTTTTCTCGGTATCCTAGCAAGTGCCAGCTGTATACTACATCAATTCATTCATTGTCATTCCTTCCAGTTCCTTTTCCCACTGCACCTATTCTGGAATTATCTCATACATATTAACCCTAATCTCTGAAGGTGCAGTTTCTCCTTTCATTCATATATAGTATTTCTCTTCATGAGTTGCTGCAAAGTATTCATACCTCAGTACTACGTGGTTGCTTGAACAGAGGGCTCCCTCATATTCTTTAGCCCTTATGTCAGATTTACTTAGTGTTAATAATAGATATAGCCATGCTGGTGCTACTTCTTCTCTTTTTGTTTCTTTCTCTCTCTCTCTCTCTTTCGCTGTGTCCTTGACATGTTGCCACATAAGGTTTTCCATCATCACATGCGTTTTCTTAAGACTACAATTTTTCTGTCCTCATTATGGCTCCAAAATTTCCCAGTCTATTTCCTAGTTATTAAAATCTTCCACGATCAATATCTTTACATTGTTCATGTGTGCTCTTTTAGCCACCGCTTTTGCAGTGTCTCCGTCGCTATTCTTGTAGCCATAGCTCTGCACTGGTTTTATGTTACTTTATGGAGGGCTGTATATCACTGTTATCACCACCTTAGGTCTCCCAGTCTTTAGTATACCTACTGCTTTGTTATTTGACTCCTCTCTGTTTATTCCTGCCATCTTTTCAAAAAACCCTGGTTTCTGATTAGCAGTTCTACGGCTCTCCCTTCTCTGCCTCTTTGGCCATCCTTATATGGGTTATCCAACTGGGAAAATTGCATCTATTGTCATCGCTGTAAGTTTTTCCCCAGTGAATTTAGGTTGCTTAGGAATGCCGCTATTTGCTCGTTCCACTAGTAATATTTGTTTGTTTCTCCATCTGCATTTATATACAAAACTTTGCTCCCTATTTCTGTGTTCCAGTTTTCAGTTTTCTGCTTTCCTGATCCTTGCTTCTTCGTCAGGATTGAAGGAGGGTGTTACATGGGGCTGTAGAATGAGGCAAGGGTTAGAAGTCAGTGTAAGGGTTGATTATGATGATAGTTCTTTTACTTGAAAGGGTCAAGATAATGTATATAGACAAGGAACGATGGGCTGAGGGAAGTGGGGGATTGAGGGCTGGGATGAGGGGTGGTTTTAGGGAAGGGTCTTGCATTGAAAGAGGTCAGGATTGTGGATATAGGTGTCACCCAGGAGGCTGAGATTATGCACCTGTTTCTCCAGGAGAAAATACAATACGTCAGTTCTGTCCTGGCAAAGGAATACAAATCGATATCTTATCGTATCGCCTCTTAACTTAATCCTGTCTTAAACTGCAAGAGTCTTTTTAGATTGGACGTATTTTGTCCACTGAGATCCTTCCGAATCTCTGTAAAATTGTTACTCGCTGTACTTCAGCATCTCCTCCTGTCAAGCCAGTGGCACTATGAATTTCCTGTTCCTCTGCGACCCATGTATCATTATTTGTCCTCTCATCTGGCTCTTCAAGACCCGTGATTATCAACGACCACTCTCTTTCCTTCCATTTTTACCCCTCTCCTGATTGTCTTGTCTATTGATAACAGTTCCTTAATTGCAAAATGGAGGCGTAATGCAGACAAGTGGTGAAAAAAAAAACACTAGCAGCAATTAAGTCCTTTAATGGTACAAAGTTTCATCCACGAGGGTGCTGTATAAAAAAAATAAGGAAAATAAGATACAGCAGCCTGAATAGTCATTCAGGGAATGAGAGTCAAGTGCAGACGTCAGATGCACGAAATTTATGTCTGAGAGTTGTACTACATGAGGTTACCTATCTCACATCAGGATTTTTTTTTCTAAAATAATGTGAAATATTGGGGTAGATTAATTAAACTTCTACTTTTGTTGGGTTTTGAAAGTTTTATTGTAGATGATTTCCAGGCATCTATGTTTACCATTATCATTTTTCTGGAACAGTAACTTGGCTCTGTCCTACGCCATTCTGTGAGGGGGAAGTTGGGGTACTGCACACTTTTGTATTGTTATCTTTTCTACAAATGTATTTGTGCTTCTGTAAATTAATAGGAGGATGTGATCTTGTCTACGTCACTCTTATTCCTGAATAACTATTTAAGCTGTTGTATCTTATATTTGATATGTATCTGAAAGGCCCAGTTAGGAGGGAAACTTAGTGTCAATAAATTACTTCACTGCTACTAGCTTTTTTGTTGCTTCCCATTTCATTGCACGACCCTCCTGCTCTCTGTAGAGCAGGAGGGTCGAGTATACCTTGAAGTATACCTGAAGTATACCCGGGTATACCCTCCAGATATACTCTTGACTCCTGTTATCTTGCCATAGATCTCAGGCAGGTTTGTGAGACAGGATTTACCATCTCTAAAACCGTGTTGGTTGTTTATGAACCCGCACCTTTACAAGTGTTCCATCACTCTCCTGATTATCCTCTCCATAACTTTCATCACATGCATGTCAGTGACCTGCGGTTTAATGTTACCTGCCTGTTCCCTTGCATCATCTATCATTAACTCCTCAAGCGGTTTTCTTGTACTAAGAGACTTGTAGAAGATTTTAGATGGTGGTTCACACAGTGCTTCTGCTCCCTCTTTCAGAATCCACAGAGAGATATTATCTGACACCATTGCCTTCGAGGTATTTAGTTCGCTCAGTCATTTTTTCAACTCCTTTTCCATATGCGTATTGTTTCTGATTCTCGTCGATGCATTCTAACTCTCAGACACTCTGCTGGTATCTCTACTTCCTCAGAAAATACCTCTTTAAATCTGTCTTTCATTTTCTCACAGCCATCCTTATTTCTTCTGAGCTCTCCTTCTTCCTCTCTTCAGTCTTTTTACCTGGTCCTTTACTGTTGTTTGCCTTTTATTATGGCTGGGATTTGACTTTCAGTGCTGTCTTATGCAAATTTTTTCTTAGCCACTCATCTTTCCCAAGCGTTTCTATATTTTTCCATTCTCTTACACTTTTAGCTTTGCCTCTGCACACAAATGAGTGAACACTAGACCTTACCGTTGCTTCTTCTGTTCATGGTTTCGAATTTACGTCTCGGTATTTTACATCTGCATACTCTATTATTTCAATCGTTGTCTTTTCCTTCCAGTTCCCTTTCCCACCACACTACATTTAGGAATTCTCATACCTGCTTCCTCTTTCGAAGCCTTACTTCCAGTGCTGTTTATTCTATGTCATATTAGCTTTGGGTAAAATCTAGGTCCAATCTTGCTGGTTCACCACTTTCTCTTTCTCTAGTTGTGTCCATGACATGCTAGCACGAAGTTCTCCATCACCGCCTCCATCACCATGGTTCTCTACACCACAGTTTTCCTGTTTATTTCCTTGTTAAAGTCTTGTACTATCAGAAGCTTTTGGTTGCTCATACCAGCTTCTACTATGATATCTGGCACTGTTTCCTTCTTACAATCATATTTACGCTGTTTAATCTTGAGACATTCGTCACTGCTATTACCAACTAGGATCCCTTAGTCTTGGGTGTACATACAGTTTACTCATTTAACTCCTCACTGTTTATTCCTGTCATCTCTTTAAATCTGGGGTCCCAAAACTCTTTAGCTCATCGACTCCTTCGTGAAATTTTAAATTGTTCGTCGACTCCCAAACATTTATCATATGAACATAATTTAATAAATAGTACTTCAACTAATAGTACTTTAATTAATCGTACTACGAATAATAATAATAGATGATAATAATAATAATAATAATAATAATAATAATAAATTTCGAAAAAATAGATAATGTTTAAATTATGAAAAATGCAAGATATAACAAGGACACTGATATTTGGTTGGAGACTGGTGAGTTTTAGTCCTAAATCGCCACGCTTTTCTACGTTCACTCTGTTCCTCTGCTTAGTTATAATTGCATTTGCATGGCTAAAACCAGCTTGAACCATGTAGAACTTGGGAAAGCATGTAAAACTGGCTCAACCGTTGCACAAAGCCTGGGTATATAGCAATAGTATGTACATTACTCCAGTAGTCACTTAAGCTTTCACTTCTGAACAATTCTAATGCTTTGAGATCCATAGTCTTATCAATGAGTTCTTCCTACAGTTGACAGTCAATGTCTGCATTTACTGACTCACTTTTGACCTTCAGCATTTATCGACTCCTTCGACAGTCCCATCGACCCTTAAGGGACGATATTGACCACTATAGGGAACCCTGCTTTAAAACTACACTGGTTTCTGATTAGCGATGCCACACATTCCCCTCCCTTATCTCCCTCTACCCTTTATCACCATCACCTTTTACCACTAACATCCCAGTTGTGACTTAACAATGGTTTCGGGATGACCGAAAAGTCATAAAGTTCTACACTTCCTCATGAATTGATATCCAGATGGGAAAATTGCATCAGTTATATTTTCCAACTGTAAGTTCTATGATGTCCGTGAATGCCTCTGCTATTCGCTCGCTCCGTACTTCCCTTTGATTTGCTACTCCATCTTCATTTATGTGTCATACTGTGTTTCCTTTCTCTTATTTTATTCCAATTTTCATTGCTCTCGTTTCCTGGTTCTCCCTCATGGGCCAGGGTAGAGGAGGCGCGACGCAGAGGGTGGCAGGGATTGTAATTAGGGTGAGAAGTGGTTGAGGCTATGTTTTATGTGTGTGTATACTCAACTATATTCTTACGTATATGTGGTTCCAGGAGTAAAGTCACAGCTCCTGGCTGCGTCTCTTCGATGGTGGTTACTAGGTCCACTCTTTCCTAGCTTCAAGATCCTTATAGCACCTCTCCTTTCTCCATATTGTTTCACTTCTTGACGACTCTAAGGCTGAAGAAATATTTTCTAACATCCCTATAACTCATCTGGGTTTTCAGCTTCCAGCTGTGTCCTCTTGCTTCTATTTCCCTTAACTTCTCCTCATAAAACATACCTCCTTAGGTCCGGGACTAGTCTTGCTGCAAACCTTTGCAGCAAGTGTCGTGAATGATTCGTTACTTAGATGTCGAAAAGCTATTCTTAGATTTGAAAGACGCTCATTTGTTCCCGCAGTTATTTAGTTGATCTGCGCCTCAGGGAATATGCTCAGTATGATACTTACCCCAAAGTCCTACTCCATGAGTGAGTGAGGTTTGCAACCTTTGTCCCCTGAGCCTGTACTCCGTCTGCGGTTTTCTTTGTCCTTTCCCACGCTTTATAATTTTGCGCTTGGTGGGAATAAACTCCAGGAACCATTTGTTAGACTAGGCGTGTAGCCTGTCCAGATTTCTTTGAAGCTTTCCCTGGGTCTCGTCCGCTAATATTCTTCTCATTAGTTTCACGTCGTTTGTGAACGTTTACAGCACCGGTCCCAGGACTGATCCTTGTGGAACCCCATTTGTCACATGCACTTTAACCGGCACCTTGCCACGGACCAGCATTCGTTGTTTCAATCCACTGTAGTGCTTTTCAAGTTATTCTTGCCTGCTCCTTTAGCTTTCGTACTAGTCTCTTGTGTGGTATTGTGTCAAAAGCCTTCTTACAGTCCAAGAAGATGCAATCTACCCACCCCTCTCTCTCCTGTCTTACTTCTGTCACCTTGTTGTAAAACTCCAGTACGTTTGTGACACAGGATTTTCCTTCCCTGAAACCGTTCTTGTTATCAATGCATAAGCCCATTCCTTAATAGCTGTTCCACCACTCTTCTGATAATCTTCTCCATGACTTTACATATTATACATGCAAGTGACACTGGTCTGTAGTTTAATGATGCATGTAGACCTCCTTTCTTAAAAACTGGGACTATATTTTCTGTCTTCCACTCCTCTGGCAGTTGCCTTCTTTCGACAAACTTGTTGAAGATTGTTGCTAGCGGCACACACAAAGTCTTTGCTTCCTCTCTCAGGATCCATGTAGAGATATCTGGTCTCACCGCTTTCTAGGTATCTGACTCACATAGCGGTCTCTTCACCTCCTCCTCCTCCTCCTAGATTGTGAGTATTGTGTCCAACACTTGTTGGTGCCCTCTACCACCTTGGTTTGCTTGAAGATTTTGTCTCCTTTGAGAATACCTCCCTAAATTTCATGCTGAGCTCTTCACAGATTTCCTGGTCATCTTTTCTGAGCTCCACACCTTCCCTCTTCAGCCTGATTACCTGGTTTACCTCCTGATGTGGCTACAACAATTCTGGGTCGGATTTGGCTGTCAGTGCCATGTCATTCTGGAATTGCTGTTGAGCTTCTCTCCTTAACCATGCATACTCATTAATGGTTCTTCGGCTCAACTCCTTGTTTTACTGAGTTCTTTGCCTTCTATGTAATTTTCCAAGCTCTAGCACATTTGGTTTGGCCTCTCTACACCTTTAGGTAAACCATGGGCTCACTCTGGTTTTCCCATTGCTTCTGTTACCCTTGTGAATGAACTCCCTGCACTTTCTCTTCCCTACTGCACATCATCTAGGTACTTCTCTCATGCCTGTGTAGTCCCCTCTATTGAAGTTTGGTTTCTCACCTCCTTCCTGTGCTACTTCACTCTCTACTGTTAATTCCACAAGTTATTCGAAACTCAGCACCAAGTAATCACTAGTACCGAGGGCCCTTTCATACGTAATGTTCCCAGTGTCAGAAACACTCAGGGTGAATACGAGGTCCAGCTATGCTGGTTCATCCTCTCTTCTCTCTTTGGTTGCATAGTGGTGCATAAAGCTCTTCATTACCACACCATCATCTTAGCCCTCCACATTTCTGGTTCCTCATGTGACTCTTAAGTTCTCCAAGTCAAAATCCTTGTGTTTAAACTTCCCTATGGCTAGTAGCTTTGTCCTGGTCTTGCAAGCCTTCCTGGTAACCTCGGCTAGTGTATCCAACATTGCTCTGTTGCTTTCGTAATAC
>NC_091297.1:38615158-38630158 GCF_038502225.1 Cherax quadricarinatus | reverse complement strand
GGGACTCGCCCCAAGATTATTCTCTTTCCGGAAGGTTTCAGTATTTTTTCCCCGAGCCTGTGCTCTGTTTCCGGTCATCTTTGTCCTTCTCTGCTTTATCATAACTTTGCGTTTGCTGAGACTAAATTAAAATAGCCACTTGTCAGACTAATCTGCATCTTGTCCAGATCCACCTGAAGTCGATCTTTGTCTACCCGTGTTTGTTTTCTTCTCATCATCTTCGAACAGGGACTCCTCTGACTCGATGCCCTCTGTCATTCCTATGTGTGAGAGAGAGAGAGAGAGAGAGAGAGAGAGAGAGAGAGAGAGAGAGAGAGAGAGAGAGAGAGAGAGAGAGAGAGAGAGACAGACAGACAGACAGACAGAGAGAAAGAGAGAGAGAGAGAGAGAGAGAGAGCAAAGGGCTGGCCAATTACCTCTTTCCCATAGCCAAGTTGAGGTGAGGATTCCACACGCACAACCCGGCTATGGGTAAGAGGTAATTGGCCAGCCCTTTGCGTTGAGCTCGCCCAAGGGGACGTTGACAACCAAGTGAAAGCTTTCACTAAACACATCCTTAATCTACAACAAGAATACATCCCTCACCGGCAATATGTGACGAAGCCTACAGATCAGCCTTGGTTTCATTGTAGAGAGGCTGCTCCTGTTAAGTACAAGGCATGGCGAAGGTATAAGAGACATCCTACCACCTACATGCCTGTGGGCATATGGGTGAACTTCAAAAGTGGGCCATCGCTAAATGGGAGGTGGACGCAAAAGGAAAGTTAGCATCAAACAAGGTTATCTGCCTGATGAACTCATTCCACCTCTAAATCGACAGGATGTGACCACCTCCACTAGTATTCAAAAGAAGGCGGACCTCTTTCCCGAACACTTTGCTACCAAAATGCAAGTTCCTGATCCAGTAAGAGACCCTCCTTGGCTAGCTGCAAGAACTGTATCAAAACTGTCAGTGGTGACAATAAGGCAGGAGGAGGTGCATTTCCTTCTTAAATCGCTTGACCAAGAAAGGGCTGTGGTACCAGACACGATGAGCAAAGGATTGCTGTACCCTTCTAAAGAACATCACTTCATCTGAGATCATTTATCCCCAAGATGAGTCTAGTCTGGAACACATTCGTACAGCATTATGTTGTCAACGAGATAAAGTCAGTTGATCAGATGAAAATGCTGGCCCACAGATGGCTCCAACTTCATCCTGTTCCCTACTTGTATGTCTCATAATAAAATGCTCTCAAATGAGCTGAAGTAGGTAACAGCTCTTAGCTTGTCAATAAAGTTAGGAATCCTTAACTTGTATATAGCTTGTCAATAAAGCTAGGGATCCTTAACTAACGTTGTCAAACCCTGTGTAACAAAAAAAAGAGTTGTACACAAGACAGTAAATAAATATGAAAATGGTTGGTTAAACATTTGTTTTCTGCTGTTAATCGCCTTTCACAGTTACATTCACTTAATACTCAAACCATTATTGAATTATTGAAAAACTTAAACTTGTGAAAAGGGTAATCTGCTACGTCTAAAGTTAATCAAACCTAACCTAACCTAACCTAACCTAACCTAACCTAACCTAACCTAACCTAACCTAACCTAACCTAACCTAACCTAACCTAACCCAATCTAACCTAACCTAACCTAACCTAACCTAACCTAACCTAACCTAGCCTAACCCAATCTAACCTAACCTAACCTAACCTAACCTAACCTAGCCTAACCTAACCTAACCTAACCTAACCTAACCTAACCTAACCTAACCTAACCTAACCAAACCTAACCTAACCTAACCTAAGATAACCTAACCTAACCTAACCTAACCGAACCGAACCTAACCTAACCTAACCTAACCTAACCTAACCTAACCTAACCTAACATAACCTAACCTAACCTAACCTAACCTAACCTAATCTAACCCAACCTAACCCAACCTAACCTAACCTAACCTAACCCAACCTAACCTAACCTAACCTAACCTAACCTAACCTAACCTAACCTGACCCAACCTAACCCAAACTAACCTAACCTAACCTAACCTAACCTAACCTAACCTAACCTAACCTAACCTAACTCAACCTAACCTAACCTAACCCAACCTAACCTAACCTAACCAAACCTAACCTAATCTATCCTAACCTAACCTAACTTAACCTAACTTAACCTAACGCAAGCTAACCTAATCTAACCTAACCCAACCAAACCTAACCTATCCTATCCTAACCTAACCTATCCCCACCTAACCTAATCTAACCTAATCTAATGTAACCAAACCTAACCAAACGTAGCGTAACCTAACCTAACCTAACCAAACCTAATGTAACCTAACCTGACCTAACCTAACCTAACCTAACCTAACCTAACCTAACCTAACCTAACCTAACCCAACCTAACCTAACCTAACCTAACCTAACCTAACCTAACCTAACCTAACCTAACCTAACCTAACCTAACCTAACCTAACCTAACCTAACCTAACCTGACCCAACCTAACCCAAACTAACCTAACCTAACCTAACCTAACCTAACCTAACCTAACCTAACCTAACCTAACTCAACCTAACCTAACCTAACCCAACCTAACCTAACCTAACCTAACCAAACCTAACCTAATCTATCCTAACCTAACCTAACTTAACCTAACTTAACCTAACGCAAGCTAACCTAATCTAACCTAACCCAACCAAACCTAACCTAACGTAACCTAACCTAACCAAACCTAACCTAACTTAACCTAACCCAGCGTAACTTAACCTAACCTAATCTAATCTAACCAACCAAACCTAACCTAACCTAAGCTAACCCAACCTAACCTAACCCAACCTAACCTAACCTAACCTAACCTAACCTAACCTAACCTAACCTAACCTAACCTAACCCAACCTAACCTAACCCAACCTAACCTAACCTAACCTAACCTAACCTAACCTAACCTAACCTAACCTAACCTAACCTAACCTAACCTAACCTAACCTAACCTAACCTAACCTAACCTAACCTAACCTAATCTAACCCAACCTAACCCAACCTAACCTAACCTAACCTAACCTAACCTAACCTAACCTAACCTAACATAACCTAACCTAACCTAACCTAACCTAATCTAACCCAACCTAACCCAACCTAACCTAACCTAACCTAACCCAACCTAACCTAACCTAACCTAACCTAACCTAACCTAACCTAACCTAACCTAACCTGACCGAACCTAACCCAAACTAACCTAACCTAACCTAACCTAACCTAACCTAACCTAACCTAACCTAACCTAACTCAACCTAACCTAACCTAACCCAACCTAACCTAACCTAACCTAACCAAACCTAACGTAATCTATCCTAACCTAACTTAACTTAACCTAACTTAACCTAACGCAAGCTAACCTAATCTAACCTAACCCAACCAAACCTAACCTAACGTAACCTAACCTAACCAAACCTAACCTAACTTAACCTAACCCAGCGTAACTTAACCTAACCTAATCTAACCTAACCCAACCAAACCTAACCTAACATAATCTAACCTAACCTAACCTAAGCTAACCCAACCTAACCTAACCCAACCTAACCTAACCTAACCTAACCTAACCTAACCTAACCTAACCTAACCTAACCTAACCTAACCTAATCTAGCCTAACCTAACCTAACCTAACCTAACCCAACCTAACCTAACCTAACCTAACCTAACCTAACCTAACCTAATCTAACCTAACCTAACCTAACCTAACCTAACCTAACCTAACCTAACCTAACCTATAGTTGCCAACAGGGTAATTTTTCAATCTTCATTTGAAGCAAACCTAAGTTAATCTTGACAAGTGGGCGATCAGTCATTTGTGATGTTATCGCAAAGGTTTATAAAAGAAACAATCGAAGGAATTCTTAGCTTTTACCAGAGATTCTTGTTGATTCAAGATCTACTAGCATAACTGTCTTGCGATATCATCTTTCTAACTAATAACACTTCTTCTCCAGCATCCTCATGGTAAAGCAACGTAATATCTTCTAAGATAAAGTCAGGTCACTTTTGGAGTGCGGAGTACGTTGAGACTGAGTTATTACTCAAGAAATAACTTCGTGATCAAGTAAGCTTGAAGTATGCAGAGGACATTTTCTTGGCCAGAAGAGCAACAGACCTAAAGTAAACTAAATAACTTATGTTATCCCTTGAATTCAAATACAAACCTGTAACACAAAGTAAACTCCATTTCTTCTCTATTCTGACTACCCGGTCGATGGTAGCATTAGGATTACAATGTATGCAAAAGTTACACACTTTTGTGTATACAAATGCTGCTTGTATCGTTACGAACTGGTGAAGAAGTACGTAACGTTGCATGTTTCTGAGAGTTTATCGCAAAATCCAAGTATTAAAGAAGATGAAATACAGAAAATAATTCAATATTGTCCCTTCCAGGCGGGTTATGGTGCATACTTTGGACTGGGGCAACGGGTACTAACAGCTTGATCGATCAGGCCAGCAACCAGGAGGTCTCTTCTGGGACTGCGACTCCAGATAAACTCCCAGAGGGTAAGGGGTTGCGTTGGCTCTGGTGAAGGGCTCTTGATTTAAATAAATTGATCTTCCCGGTGCTTTCCTAGGATCGAATGTAAATGCTTTTACTTCTCAGGCACTGTGTGATTCTTAGGATTTCATTGCATCACCAACAGCACAGACCTATGTCAATTTCTATGCTTAAAATCTGTTGCCCTTTTCTTATCAATTTCGATGTGCTGATTTCGTAAATGATGCTTAAATTCGTGTTACGCACAGGTTTTGCTCAAACGCCTATAAAGTCACGCTGCTACTATCCCCTGTCATATAAAGATCTTAACATGAATATGGGTAGTTAGGGAAAGAGGTTGTGAGAGAGAGAGAGAGGTTGAAGGAGTCAAAGGGCAGTTGAGGAGGTTGAAAACTGCCAGTTGACCTCATTTCTCTGCACGGTATGGACGTGTATTGTACTCGTATTTGTATCTTGTTTTAGTACAGGTGTTTATTATGTTTTTGTTCACTTTCAGAACAGAGCTGTGGTCGCTGTGACAAAGGTGACATGAGAATGGTGTGTTAACTGTAAAGACTGTCTCTAATATTTATGGTCATTTTGCCCATAAAAACTTTCTGAGGGTCACTGAAAATAATAATAATAGTAATAATAATAATAATAATAATAATAATAATAATAATAATAATAATAACAATAATAATAATAATCAACATAACTAAATGCATTTCGGTAGCCTTGGGATCTGAGGAAGGTATCCCCTGGAGCGCTGACCCCTGGTACTCCCTCCAGGTAGTCTCCAGTGCATGCGAATGGAACAGAGGTAAATGCGGCTTTGGTTAAATATTATCACTGAAGATTTGAAGACAATCAGAAGAGATATTGACAAATCCTCACACGGAAACTGGCATTCAAATTTCTTCACTAAAAATAGAAAATTTGGTTATACACAAACCAAATTCAAACCCTTCATAAGGACCAAAGCGACCAATATCTTAAAGCATATAAGCACATTAAGCCTGAAACCTCTCAGAACTTACATTATAAGCTTATCACCATGGAAGGTGAAGCTAAGCAGATGCGGCACTCACGAGTCACCGCATGAAAAGTGTTATTTAACTGTTTTCCAATTGATGCTTCTTCTTCTTCTTGAAAAAAAAAAAAAAAACTGGTACCTTCACTGGTCAAAATCAGTCTTAACCTTTCTTTAAGGAAGCCTGACGAGCTTCTAAGAAAATAGTGCAGTAAGTTTCATGTAAACTTAGTGTTTATAACTTACCAATTTTAATGATGGTCTTGAGACCACACGGATGTTATAGGTAAATAATAAAAAAAACATTCAGTTGATTGAATCAAGGATAACCAAATAATTTCTATCATTGTGACTCATTTTTGATCAGAAAAGACATTCTTTTTGTACAGAAGACATCAACAACTTTATTCCTTAGCCACTGGTTATGAGGGCGAAGGAATGGATTCGAGAGGGACCTACTTAGCAAGGGCCAGTAGGCCTGCTGCAGTACTTCTAAATTCTCCCTTTCTGGCTTCTGCTAGTAGGATTCGCCTCTGCAACGTTTTCGAGGACTTCAACACCTCACCTTCGTCGGAATACAAAACTTCATTCTCATGCTTCAACTTCACATTATTCCAGACTATGTAGCTGAACTCATCTCCAGGCTGAAGTACTGACCACCTCGAGAACTCCTTCAAGGTTGATCACATCATCTTTCACCTCGCCACTACTGCTGTTGTCTATTCATTTATTGTCTTCTGTATTTGATTGAAAAAGCCTTCCGTGTAGTCAAAACATTTCATCAATAAAACTACCCTACTGTTGTACATGTGTCTCACTCATCAGTTTCACAGACCACAATTTGATTAATACAACTTGCTCATGATAACTTACACAACTTAACATCTAGAGATTGATTCCTCTGAAGAAAACAATTGAGCACTAAAAGTTTAAAAGCTGACTAGAAGAAGCATTTTCATGTTACTGAGCAGAATCTAATAAAAATTTCTTCCTACACAGCATAAGCCCAAGAAACGTTCCATCCACTTCACACGATGCATCAGCCACTGGAGATTGATTTCATTCCCAGTTGTTATACTTGAATCAGAGGCAAGAGCTAAACCCGTAGGGATCATATAGTGGAACAAGAGTGCATTCAAATTCGATTAAAGCAAATGGGAAGACACGTTCAGCTCCTTGGAGCAAGAACCGATTACCAGCATGAAGCCAAAATTGTGCAATAAGCTAAAAAAAAAAAAATTTCGAAATTAAAAAAATGGCGAAATGGCACCTACACACGCCATTAAATATACAGTGGAGGTAAGCTATAACGAACGGTTTATATTACGAATATTTACATAACGAAAGGTTTTCCCTATATAGCTGAAAATATTGAAAAGTTCAAAAACATGGTAGAGAGGAACTGGGCGTAGGAGAGTCACCAGAGATGACTAGGAACTGGGCGTAGGTGAGTCACCAGAGATGACTAGGAACTGGGCGTAGGAGAGTCACCAGAGATGACTAGGACCTGGGCGTAGGAGAGTCACCAGAGATGACTAGGAACTGGGCGTAGGAAAGTCACCAGAGATGACTAGGAACTGGGTGTAGGAGAGTCACTAGAGATGACTAGGAACTGGGCGTAGGTGAGTCACCAGAGATGACTAGGAACTGGGTGTAGGAAAGTCACCAGAGATGACTAGCAACTGGGTGTAGGAGTCACAAGAGATGACTAGAAACTGGGTGTAGGAGTCACCAGAAATGACTAGGAATTGGGTGTAGGAGTCACCAGAGATGACTAGGAAATGGGTGTAGGAGTCACAAGAGATGACTAGGAAATGGGTGTAGGAGTCACGAGAGATGACTAGGAACTGGGTGTAGGAGTCGCCAGAGACAACTAGGAACTGGGTGTAGGAGTCACCTGAGACAACTAGGAACTGGGTGTAGGAGTCACCAGAAATGACTAGGAACTGGGTGTAGGAGTCACCAGAGACAATTAGGAACTGGGTGTAGGAGTCACCAGAAATGACTAGGAACTGGGTGTAGGAGTCACCAGAAATGACTAGGAACTGGGTGTAGGAGTCACCAGAAATGACTAGGAACTGGGTGTAGGAGTCACCAGAGACAACTAGGAACTGGGTGTAGGAGTCACCAGAGACAACTAGGAACTGGGTGTAGGATTCACCAGTGACAACTAGGAACTGGGTGTAGGAGTCACCAGAAATGACTAGGAACTGGGTGTAGGAGTCACCAGAAATGACTATGAACTGGGTGTAGGAGTCACCAGAGACAACTAGGAACTGGGTGTAGGAGTCACCAGAGACAACTAGGGACTGGGTGTAGGAGTCACCAGAGACAACTAGGAACTGGGTGTAGGAGTCACCAGAAATGACTAGGAACTGGGTGTAGGAGTCACCAGAAATGACTATGAACTGGGTGTAGGAGTCACCAGAGACAACTAGGAACTGGGTGTAGGAGTCACCAGAGACAACTAGGGACTGGGTGTAGGAGTCACCAGAGACAACTAGGAACTGGGTGTAGGAGTCACCAGAAATGACTATGAACTGGGTGTAGGAGTCACCAGAGACAACTAGGAACTGGGTGTAGGAGTCACCAGAGACAACTAGGGACTGGGTGTAGGAGTCACCAGAGACAACTAGGGACTGGGTGTAGGAGTCACCAGAAATGACTAGGAACTGGGTGTAGGAGTCACCTGAGACAACTAGGAACTGGGTGTAGGAGTCACCAGAGACAACTAGGGACTGGGTGTAGGAGTCACGTGAGACAACTAGGACAGGTGACTCTACTGCCACATCTCAGTAATTCTCTCCTCAGCCTCCTGTCCTGCACCCTCAACAACACTGAACTATAATAAAGTACACTATTTATTATACTAATTTATTATTTTATTTCAAGTATTAACGATATTCTTTATTTCAGGAGTTTAAATGAACATTTATTAACTTTTTTTACAATTTTATAATACATTTTTTACTGTTAAGCATTGTATTTGGGAGCCTGGAACGCAATAACCCTATAACGAACGAACGCTATAACGAACGAACGCTATAACGAACGAGGTTCTAAAACCAATTACATTCGTTATACCTCACTGTACTAACGTTCTTCTAAGTTGGATACTTGACTGTTGAAAATTTGAAGCCGATTAGAGGAACCTGTCACCACCTGTCAAACAGAAACAAAATTTGGAATGGCCTATGAATCTTGGGAAGCCACTCATGTAAACAGTCCTACGACTTTTACTCAGGATATATTTCACAAATGTTGAAAATTTTAACAAAAATCTTTTTTTTTTTTTTGGTTTACTTTTTTATTTACATTCTTTTTAAACTTCTCTACACTCCAGTAAGAAAAAAATATTTTATTTTGATATTTTAAAACACGCAGTTGGATGTAATTGACAAACTGGTATCCACACAACCCCCAAATTAACACAAAAAAAATTTCCATAAATATACACCAGTATTTAGGGTTTGAAGCTGATCAGAAGAGGCATTCTCTAGTTATAAGATGGAAAAGAATTTGCTTAATAAAATTGGCAAATTGAAATTTACGCAGCACGAAGTAACAATCAGTATGTCAATCAGAAAAATTATTGACGAGTAACTGATCTGATTCAAACGATTCCAAATTTTTAAACTATATCAGCAAAATTTCAAATTTGTGCCTGTTCGAACTTCCTGCCTGGAGGGTGTTCCGGGGGCCAACACCCCCGCGGCCCCTCCATAACTAGGATCATGGGTTATCATTCGTCCATAACTAGGATCATGGGTTATCATTCGTCCATAACTAGGATCATGGGTTATCATTCGTCCATAACTAGGATCATGGGTTATCATTCGTCCATAACTAGGATCATGGGTTATCATTCGTCCATAATTAGGATCATGGGTTATCATTCATCCATAACTAGTATCATGGGTTATCATTCGTCCATAACTAGGATCATGGGTTATCATTCGTCCATAACTAGGATCATGGGTTATCATTCGTCCATAACTAGGATCATGGTTTATCATTCGTCCATAACTAGGATCATGGGATATCATTCGTCCATAACTAGGATCATGGGTTATCATTCGTCCATAACTAGGATCATGGGTTATCATTTGTCCATAACTAGGATCATGGGTTATCATTCGTCCATAACTAGGATCATGGGTTATCATTCGTCCATAACTAGAATCATGGGTTATCATTCGTCCATAACTAGAAACATGGGTTATCATTCGTCCGTATCTAAGATCATGGGTTATCATTCGTCCATAACTAGGATCATGGGTTATCATTCGTCCATAACTAGGATCATGGGTTATCATTCGTCCATAACTAGGATCATGGGTTATCATTCGTCCATAACTAGAATCATTGGTTATCATTCGTCCATAACTAGGATCATGGGTTATCATTCGTTCATAACTAGGATCATGGGTTATCATTCGTCCATAACTAGGATTATGGGTTATCATTCGTGCATAACTAGGATCATGGGTTATCATTCGTCCATAACTAGGATCATTGGTTATCATTCGTCCATAACTAGGATCATGGGTTATCATTCGTCCATAACTAGGATCATGGGTTATCATTCGTCCATAACTAGGATCATGGGTTATCATTCGTCCATAACTAGAATCATGGGTTATCATTCGTCCATAACTAGAAACATGGGTTATCATTCGTCCGTATCTAAGATCATGGGTTATCATTCGTCCATAACTAGGATCATGGGTTATCATTCGTCCATAACTAGGATCATGGGTTATCATTCGTCCATAACTAGGATCATGGGTTATCATTCGTCCATAACTAGAATCATTGGTTATCATTCGTCCATAACTAGGATCATGGGTTATCATTCGTTCATAACTAGGATCATGGGTTATCATTCGTTAATAACTAGAATCATGGGTTATCATTTGTCCATAACTAGGATCATGGGTTGTCATTCGTCCATAACTAGGATCATTGGTTATCATTCGTCCATAACTAGGATTATGGGTTATCATTCGTGCATAACTAGGATCATGGGTTATCATTCGTCCATAACTAGGATCATTGGCTATCATTCGTCCATAACTAGGATCATGGGTTATCATTCGTCCATAACTAGGATCATGGGTTGTCATTCGTCCATAACTAGGATCATGGGTTATCATTCGTCCATAACTAGGATTATGGGTTATCATTCGTGCATAACTAGGATCATGGGTTATCATTCGTCCATAACTAGAATCATTGGTTATCATTCGTCCATAACTAGGATCATGGGTTATCATTCGTCCATAACTAGGATCATTGGTTATCATTCGTCCATAACTAGGATCATGGGTTATCATTCGTCCATAACTAGGATCATGGGTTATCATTCGTCCATAACTAGGATCATGGGTTTTCATTCGTCCGTATCTAGGATCATGGGTTATCATTCGTCCATAACTAGGATCATGGGTTTTCATTCGTCCATAACTAGGATCATGGGTTATCATTCGTCCATAACTAGGATTATGGGTTATCATTCGTGCATAACTAGGATCATGGGTTATCATTCGTCCATAAATAGAATCATTGGTTATCATTCGTCCATAACTAGGATAATGGGTTATCATTCGTCCATAACTAGGATCATTGGTTATCATTCGTCCATAACTAGGATCATGGGTTATCATTCGTCCATAACTAGGATCATGGGTTATCATTCGTCCATAACTAGGATCATGGGTTTTCATTCGTCCGTATCTAGGATCATGGGTTATCATTCGTCCATAACTAGGATCATGGGTTTTCATTCGTCCATAACTAGGATCATGGGTTTTCATTCGTCCATAACTAGGATCATTGGTTATCATTCGTCCATAACTAGGATCATGGGTTTTCATTCGTCCATAACTAGGATCATTGGTTATCATTCGTCCATAACTAGGATCATGGGTTTTAATTCGTCCATAACTAGGATCATGGGTTATCATTCGTCCGTATCTAGGATCATGGGTTATCATTCGTCCGTATCTAGGATCATGGGTTATCATTCGTCCATAACTGGGCTCATGGGTTATCATCCTTCCAGAATGCGTCGTCAGTAATATTTTGAAGCCAGTCAGAAGAAGCATTCTTCAGATTCTGAATAAAATAATGAATATCAATATTTACTTAATAAAATTGGTATATTGGAATTGACAGTAGCCAACAGCAGTGTGAGTCTTGTACTCAGGAACCCACACAAGCAGTGTGAGTCTTGTACTCAGGAACCCACACAAGCAGTGTGAGTCTTGTACTCAGGAACCCACACAAGCAGTGTGAGTCTTGTACTCAGGAACCCACACACCAGTGGTGAAAATTTGAAATCGATCAGATGAATCATTCTCCGGTTATGACACGGATTCTAAGAAGACATTTTATTTATTTTTACTATCTTACAACATCAACGAACTTGCCTACACTCAAACATAACTTACTAGGCACTATCCTGGCACTAAGATGCATCAGCCATTACATTCTGAAGCCATTCGGAAGAGTTAATACAAAAAAACTACAAAACCCGATTTAAAGAAAATACAAATTTCACACTAAGACATAAAATTGTTAGATTTGTGCCTACGAATCTGAGTTTCACTCTTCACCATTATCCGCTTTTTTTTTTTTTTTTTTTTTTTTTGACATCTTATATGAACGTGGAGGTTCTACCTCTGGAAACGTTGGAAGTCATCCCAGCCATTCCAGAAGGATGGGAATGGTTTGAATAACTTTAATTACAAGGGAACGTGAACGTGCCAATTGTTCCATGAATTTAGTTCTCGTTACCGTACACACTTGTTGAGAAACTGAAGCATATTGGATCAGGAGTTCTCGAGTTACGAGCAAAATAAAATAAAAAAAAATTAAGGGAGAAAATAAAAAAAATTCAGGCAACCTCTTTAAGAAGCCCCTTTGATGATACATAATAATAATAATAATAATAATAATAATAATAATAATAATAATAATAATAATAATAATAATAATAATATTTTAATAATTATTATTATTATTATTATTATAATTATAATAATAATTATAACAATAACAGCAGTAACAATAACAATGATAATAATAATAAAAATAACAATAATAATAATAATAATAATAATAATAATATGTAAGATTTTGAGAGACCTACATTACCCTGAACGGTTCACTCTACGAGATCATTCTGCTGCCAGAAAATCTTTATATTGCTTTCACGCTTTCATTTTTAAAGACTTAAGAAAATGTTTAATATACCGTTACAGTGAAAATCTATGGTATTACCTTACAATTAAAATCTGGTATTACCTTACCTTGAAGATCTATGAAATTACCCCACAACGAAAATCTATGGTATTACCATACAATGAAAATCTATGGCATTACCTTAAAATGCAAAACTATAGTACTACCTTACTATGGAAAGCAACATTGTCGTACAATAAATTTTCATTATGAACTTCCGTTCCTTCACTAATGTCCTTGTAATTCCACTGGGGATCCCTGTGCTCTGTCATGTGCACAACTGCGACAACATTAAAGAAAGATTCATACGATTACAAGGTGGTGTTTAAGTCTGGTAATTATAAAAGAATCAATCTGTGGAAACTGTATTGCATCAGGTTGCAAATTTTCATTTGTCTGAAGAGCAATATATATATATATATATATATATATATATGTCGTGCCGAATAGGCAGAACTTGCGATCTTGGCTTAAATAGCAACACTCATCTTGCCATATAGGACAAACGAAAATTTGTGTATGCAATAATTTCGCCAAAATCATTCTGAACCTAATGAAAAAAATATATTTCACTGTGTTTGTTTAGTATTAAATTATTGTAAACAAATCTAAAATATATTTAGTTGGGTTAGGCTAAAATAAATTGTTCTTGTTATAATAAGGTTAGGTAAGTTTTCTAAGATTCTTTTGGTGGAAAATTATAATTTTTTACATTAACATTAATGAAAAAAATATATCTTTAAACATATAAGAGAAAATTATAGAAAGGACTAAATTTTAAATGAGTTCTTGCTAATTGACCAGTTTTACATATTCGGCACGACATATATATGTATATATATATATATATATATATATATATATATATATATATATATATATATATATATATATATGTATATATATATATATATATATATATATATATATATATATATATATATATATATATATATATATATATATATATATATATATATATATTATTTTTATTATTATCACACTGGCCGATTCCCACCAAGGCAGGGTGTATATATATATATATATATATATATATATATATATACATATTTATATATATATATATATATATATATATATATATATATAAATATATATATATATATATATATATATATTATTATATTATTTATTATCACACTGGCCGATTCCCACCAAGGCAGGGTGGCCCGAAAAAGAAAAACTTTCACCATCATTCACTCCATCACTGTCTTGCCAGAAGGGTGCTTTACACTACAGTTTTTAAACTGCAACATTAACACCCCTCCTTCAGAGTGCAGGCACTGTACTTCCCATCTCCAGGATTCAAGTCCGGCCTGCCGGTTTCCCTGAACCCCTTCATAAATGTTACTTTGCTCACACTCCAACAGCACGTCAAGTATTAAAAACCATTTGTCTCCATTCACTCCTATCAAACACGCTCACGCATGCCTGCTGGAAGTCCAAGCCCCTCGCACACAAAACCTCCTTTACCCCCTCCCTCCAACCCTTCCTAGGCCGACCCCTACCCCGTCTTCCTTCCACTACAGACTGATACACTCTTGAAGTCATTCTGTTTCGCTCCATTCTCTCTACATGTCCGAACCACCTCAACAACCCTTCCTCAGCCCTCTGGACAACAGTTTTGGTAATCCCGCACCTCCTCCTAACTTCCAAACTACGAATTCTCTGCATTATATTCACACCACACATTGCCCTCAGACATGACATCTCCACTGCCTCCAGCCTTCTCCTCGCTGCAACATTCATCACCCATGCTTCACACCCATATAAGAGCGTTGGTAAAACTATACTCTCATACATTTCCCTCTTTGCCTCCAAGGACAAAGTTCTTTGTCTCCACAGACTCCTAAGTGCACCACTCACTCTTTCCCCTCATCAGTTCTATGATTCACCTCATCTTTCATAGACCCATCCGCTGATACGTTCACTCCCAAATATCTGAATACATTCACCTCCTCCATACTTTCTCCCTCCAATCTGATATTCAATCTTTCATCACCTAATCTTTTTGTTATCCTCATAACCTTACTCTTTCCTGTATTCACCTTTAATTTTCTTCTTTTGCACACCCTACCAAATTCATCCACCAATCTCTGCAACTTCTCTTCAGAATCTCCCAAGAGCACAGTGTCATCAGCAAAGAGCAGCTGTGACAACTCCCACTTTGTGTGTGATTCTTTATCTTTTAACTCCACGCCTCTT
>NC_091297.1:38535158-38605158 GCF_038502225.1 Cherax quadricarinatus | reverse complement strand
GGCTGGAGAAGGCACTAGAGAACTGAAGAGGGCAGTAGAGAACTGGAGAAATCACTGGAGGGTTGGGGAGAGCCCTGAAGTACTGGAAAGGGCAATGGAGGACGAGGAAGGGCACTGGGGGGCTAAGGAGGGAACTGAAGGGCTAGGGAGGGCAATGGAGGACTGGGGGGGACATTGGAAGACTGATGAGGGCACTGAAAGGCTGGGGAGGGCTGGGAGGACACTTGAGGACTGGGGAGGGCACTGGTGGACTGGGGAGGGTACTGGAGGACTGGGAAGGGCACTGGAGGACTGGAGAGGGCACCAGAGGGCTGGAGAGGATAGTGGAGGGCTGAGGAGGGCACTGGAGGGCTAGGGAGAGCACTGGAGGATTGGGAGGGCACGGAGGGGCTGGGAAGGCACTGGAGGGTTAAAGGAGTACTGGAGGGCTGGGGAAGGCACTGGAGGGTTGAAGGGGTACTGGTGGACTGGGAAGGGCACTGGAGAACTGGAGAGGGCACTAGAGGACTGGGGAGGGCACTGGAGAACTGGGAAGGGCACTGGAGGACTGGAGAGGGCAGTAGAGGACTGGGGAGGGCACTGGAGGACTGTGAAGGGCATTGGAGGACTGGGAAGGGCACTGGAGAACTGGAGAGGGCACTAGAGGACTGGAGAAGGCAGTGGAGGGCTGGAGAGGGTAGTGAAGGGCTGAGGAGGGCACCGGAGAACTGGGGAGGGCACTGGAGGACTGGAGAGGGCACCAGAGGGCTGGAGAGGATAGTGGAGGGCTGAGGAGGGCACTGGAGGGCTAGGGAGAGCACTGGAGGACTGGGAGGGCACGGAAGGGCTGGGAAGGCACTGGAGGGTTGAAGGGGTACTGGAGGGCTGGGGAAGGCACTGGAGAGCTGGGGAGGACACTGGAGGATTAGGAAGGGTACTGGAGAAATGTGGAGGGTACTGGAGGACTGAGGAGGGCACTGGAGAACTTGGGAGGGTACTGGAGGGCTGGGAAACGCACTGGAGTGCTGGGGATGGCACTGGAGGGGCTAGGGAGGACATAGGAGGGCTGAGGTGGGCACGCGAAGGCTGGGGAGGGCACGGGAGCGCTGGGAAGGGCACGGGAGGGTTGGTGAGGGCACGGGTGGGCTGGGGAGGGCACGGGAGGGTTGGTTAGGGCACGGGTGGGCTGGGGAGGGCACAGATGGACAGGAGAGGAAGGGGGAGCTGCAAGTAACTCAACAACCAGTGCTTATTGCAGCCTCGGTCAGAAACACTAAGGTGATTATTCGCTGTGTGTGTGTGCGCTCACCTAATTGTGGTTGCAGGGGTTGAGACTCAGCTCCTGGCCTCTGTGCATGTGTGTGTGTGTGTGTGTGTGTGTGTGTGTGTGTGTGTGTGTGTGTGTGTGTGTGTGTGTGTGTGTGTGTGTGTGTGTGTGTGTGTGTGTGTGTGTGTGTGTGTGTGTGTGTCTGTGAGTGTGTGTGTGTGTGTGTGTGTGTGTGTGTGTGTGTGTGTGTGTGTGTGTGTGTGTGTGTGTGTGTGTGTGTGTGTGTGTGTGTGTGTGTGTGTGTAAGAAATATTCCAGTCTTCTGGAAATCATCAGTCTTCTTGAAACTTCCTCATTCAATTCATTCCACATTATCTTCCACCTGAGATCATCTATATTCTATCACAGCTGTGTTCCACATGTGTCTATAGTGTTCAGTGGTGTTCCCTTGTTCCCTGGTCCTGGCAGATCAAATAGTTTATCCTTATCTGAGCTATCAGTTCCACTTATAAACGTGGACGTCGCAATCATCTCCTGATGGTGTCCAGAGGCTGTGGAGGGAAATGGCATGATATTATGTGGCGGTGGGGAAAGGATGGGGATGTGGGAGTGATGTTTGAAAGTTCGGGTCTGGGTACTGTGTGAAGATGGTTACAGAAAGTGGTATTAGAGTGGGGTGGTTGGGGGTGGGGTAGGTTTGATTGGTGGTTTGAGGGAGAGGTGTGGGAGGTGCTATGAGAGTATTGATGGGGAGAGTGAAGGAAGGGGAACTGGTGGGGAGGACTGAGGGAAGAAATCTTTCAGTAAACTGACTCTTGTTCCTTCACTGTTGCTCTTGTAAAATGTTCTCTTAGACCCTCTTGTTGTATGCTCCCTCACTCCCCCACTGTCTCGCCTCCCTCCTTTACCTCCCTCCATCCCTCGCCCTCCTACCCCCTCCCACACTTCTGACTCTCCAACGGTACTGCCTAGCTCAACTATCCTCTATCATCACTACCTTCTATCACCACCCTTCAGCATTACCCTAGAACACTATATCAAAACACTATTCTTGAACACAACCATAGAACACTACCCTTCACCACCACCTTACAACACTACCCTCCAACGCCACCCTCCAACACTACCCTCCAACACTACCTTACAACACTACCCTCCAACACTTCTCTCCAACGCTATCTTACAACACTACCTTACAATACTCCTCTCCAACACTACACTCCAACACTACACTCCAACACTCACCATCTGAGAAGTTAAGATGCAATCAGTCTTGAACGCCGTCTGCAATAAGAAATAAACTTTATTACTCCTTATTTTTTTGCAAATACTGGTTGTACTACTGTTATTATTTATCTGTTATATCTTGGTATTATTATTATTATTATTATTATTATTATTATTATTATTATTATTATTATTATTATTATTATTATTATTATTTATATTATTATTAATATTCGTGGGGAAGCACTAAACCTGTAGGAATCAAACAGCGACTAGTCAATAGGAATCAAGTAGGTTCGATCCAGTGAGGGTAAGAATAACTCTAAAAGCTTGGATCAAGAGACTTTTACCAGCATCAAGGCGCCCTCTTTAACCGGTCGCATCTTGAAAACCTTATCATTTGAAATTAATAGACAAGGAAGGTCATATATCACCAAACATGAAATACGTCTTAGAAGCCACATCTTATTTAAAATTTCCAGCTTTGAAGAGAAATTTTACCTCCTAAGAATTTTTTAATATATATATATATATATATATATATATATATATATATATATACATATACGGTGAGCGAAAATCACACATGACACTCTAACCCACGGAACCATTGCGTGGTCCCGTGGGTTAGAGCGAAATGTGTGATTTTTCGCTCACCATGAGGCGGGTCAAAACGACATGGATTCGAATCCACGCCTCGTCGCAGTGTTGTTATTAATTAATACAGGGTCTACAAAAACACTCCCTGATTTCAAATAGGTATAACATGTAACTTAATTGTAATAATCTTTCATAGTTAGTAGCTTCAGATGCAAGATTTCATTCAGTTTCATGTGGTATAGGGTAGCATTAAAGGCACTCAATGTGCGCCCCTCTGGTTGCTCGGCAAACATCGATGTGACAGTCCAGTTCGGTCCAGACGCTCTGCAGCATATCTGGTGTTATGCGAACTGCTTCAGTGATCGAAATTTTCAGCTCCTCCAGTGTTGCGGGTTAGTGGTGGTACGTAAACTGTGTTCTTCACAGTTAGGTCCGGTGACCTCTGCAAGTGGCCTGCGAGGTCACCGGACCTAACTGTTTGTGACTTCTTTCTTTGGGGGTACGTGAAGAGCACAGTTTACATGAAATATTATTACTGTAAAAGATTATTACAATAAAGTTACATGTTATACCTGTTTGAAATCAGGGAGTGCTTTTGTGAACTATATATATTTGTACTGACTTATTTGTGGTTGCAGGGATCGATTCATAGCTCCTGGCCCCTCCTCTTCACTGATCGCTACTAAGTCACTCTTTCCCTGCTCCATGAACTTTATCAAACCTCGTCTTAATTAAAATTATGTATGGTTCCTTCCTCCATTACGCCACTTACCAAACTATTCCACTTCCTAACAATTCTATGACTAAAGAAACACTTCCTAACATCCCTTTGACTCATCTGAGTCTTCAACTTCCAGTTGTGACCCTTTGATGCTGTGTCCATCTCTGGAACATCCTGTCTCTGTCTACCTTGTCGATTCCTCTCAGTATTTTACGTCGTTATCATGTCCACCCTCTGTTTCCCGTCCTCCAGTGTCGCCAGGTCGATTGGATATCCTTAACTTCTCGTAGAGCATGCCTCTTAGCTCCTGGGCTAGTTTCGTTGAAAACCTTTATATTTTCTCCAATTTCTTGTCGTGCTTGACCAGGTGTGAGTTCCAAACATTTGTTGCATTCTCCAGTATGAGCCTGACATACACTGTGTACAGAGACCTGAACGATTCCTTACTGAGGTGCCGGAACGCTATTCTTAGATTTGCTAGTCGCCTATGCGCTGCAGCAGTTATTTGGTTAGTGTGAGCCTCAGGAGATGTGCTCGATATTATGCTCACCCCAAAATCCTTTTTCTTGAGTGAGGTTTGTAGTCTTTGGCACCCCTAAACTGTACTTTGTCTGCGGTTTTCTTTGCCCTTCCCCGATCTTCATGATTTTGCATTTGGTGGGGTTAAACTCTAGGAACCAGTTGCTGAACCAGGCTTACAGCCTGTCTAGTTCCCCTTGTAATCCTGCCTTATCCTTATCGATTGAATTCTCCTCATTAGCTTCACATAATCTGCAAACAGGGACACTCCTGAGTCTATCCCTTCCGTCATATCATTTACGTAGACCAAATACAGCACCGGTCGTAGGACCAACCCTTGTGGAACCTTGCACGTCACAGGCGCCCAGTCTGACACCTCGTTGCATCCCATGACTCACTGTTGCCTTCCTGTCAGGTATTTTCTGATCCATTGCAGTGCCTTCCCTGTTATATTTGCCTGGTCCTCCAACTTTTGCACTGATCTCTTGTGTGGAACTGAATCAAAAGCCTTCTTACAGTTCAAGAAGATGCATTGTAACCCCCCCCCTCTCTCTCCCTCTCTTGCTTTACTGCCATCGCCTTGTCATAGAACTCCAGTAAGTTTGCGACACAAGATTTCCCTTCCCTGAAACTGTGCTGGTTGTCGTGAAAAAGCTCATTCCTTTCTAGGTGCTCCACCACTCTTCTCATAATCTTTTCCATGACTTTGCATATTATACATGTAAGCGACACTGGTCTCTAATTTAGTGCTGTGTTTTTGTCTCCTTTCTAAAAAACTGGGACAACATTTGCTGTCTTCCACACCTCAGGTAGTCGCCCTGTTTCTATAGATATGTTGAAGATGTTGTTAGTGGTAGCAGTAGTAGTCGTGTGTGTGTGTGTGTGCGTGTGTGTGTGTGTGTGTGTGTGTGTGTGTGTGTGTGTGTGTGTGTGTGTGTGTGTGTGTGTGTGTGTGTGTGTGTGTGTGTGTGTGTGTGTGTGTAAGGTTATATTTCTCTTGCATTATGGTGTGTATACTATATGGGGTACCCGTGCTTATAAATATGCGTTATGATGTCACACACCACTGACCGAGGGACATAGGAAGGCTTTTAGAGCCTGTATTGATTATAAAATGCAATGATATGGAATAACTTGATTCTGAGACATAATTAAGAGGTTTTCTCTCCTCCTTCAGTGTGTACTCACCTATACGTGGTTGCAATGGTCGATTCACTCTTCCTGGCCCCGCCAGGAGGTGTGTGTGTGTGTGTGTGTGTGTGTGTGTGTGTGTGTGTGTGTGTGTGTGTGTGTGTGTGTGTGTGTGTGTGTGTGTGTCTGTGAGTGTGAGTGTGTGTGAATGTGAAGGAGAGAGAGAGGGTGGAAGAGATAAGGTGGCAGACAGGCAACCAGATTACGTTGTATATAAAGGAAAAACGTAAATGATCATATAAACAGACGTACACGGGAAGGACAGATGAGATGACCTTACACTCGTATAATATAGACTCTTACTGCAGGCCACGTCCAGCTAGTTAATTTTACACTACTTAATAAAAACACCTACAGCACTACTGAGAAGAGAATCAAGGTAAGGAGTGAGACAGAGACCAGCAGATGGACGCGGTGAATGGCGTAGAATGTACGGTCAAATTAGCAACCCCGAGATATGTGAGTAAGGACATGAGACCCACTCTCCCTTCACGCGATTATTTGCACGGGTTACGGTGTCAATTCAGGTGGGGAGGTTGTCGCCCCAGAGGAAGCGGGGGTGATGGGATGGGTGGGGCTGGCTTGCTGGCTGGCTGGCTGGCTGGCTGGCTGGCTGACTGGCTGACTGGCTGGCTGACTGGCTGACTGGCTGGCTGGCTGGCTGGCTGGCTGGCTGGCTGGCTGGCTGGCTGGCTGGCTGGCTGGCTGGCTGGCTAGCTGGCTGGCTGGTTTGCCCCAGGCAGGAGATACGCTGCAATTCATGATCTAAGGTGCTCTAGTGAGTAGCCATTCTCGTCCAACTGTGTCGAATTGCGTTCGATTTCTCTTCCTTCCTCCCTCCCTCTCTCTCTCTCTCTCTCTCTCTCTCTCTCTCTCTCTCTCTCTCTCTCTCTCTCTCTCTCTCTCTCTCTCTCTCTCTCTCTCTCACTCTATCTATATATCTGTCTACCTATCTACCTATCTCTCCAATTCTCTCTCTCGAACTACCTATTTATCTATCTCTTCCATTCTCTCTATCTCTCTCTCTTCCTTGTCTCTCATTTTCCCATTCTCTCTCCCCTTCTCTCTCTCCCCTTCTCTCTCTCTCTCTCTCTCACTCTCTCCTTCCTCCCCCACCTCTTCTTCCACTTAAAAATAAAAATTAGCACCTGCACTCAGACAGCGGTAGTTGGGTGGGCGGTTACGTGAGAAAGCGAGCTAGAGGGTGGATGGTGTGGGCGTGGGTATATGGAGGGGGGGGGTAAGGTGATTGTGGGTAAGTGGAGCGTAGGTAGAGTGATTGTGGGTGGCTGAAGTGTGTCTAGGGAGATTGTGGGTGGGTGGGGTGACTGTGGGTGGCTGGAAGGTGGATAGGGCGAGGGTAAGTGGTGGGGGTGGGCGTGGGTGATTAGTGGGGTGGGCGTGTTGAGTGGTCACAGTAAGGTTTCCCGGGGGCGTTACAAGGACACAGAGTGTGTCTACGTGTGCTGATGTGTTGATTGATGATGACGGGTGACTTGTGGCTGCCACCCAGTGAATTCCTCAGTGATGACAGTCAACTAAGTGATGTATATGATTGATGACTGTATAACTACTGACTGGGGGTAGGGAGGGTTGAGGTGATGGGTGCTGGGTTGTTGTGGTGGTGGTGTTGGTGTTCCTCCTGCTAGTACTGCTGCTGCTACTGATGGTGCTATTGCTGCTGCTAGTGCTGCTGGTACCAGTGCTGCTGTTGCTGCTGCTGCTGCTGCTGCTGCTGCTTCGGTTGCTACTCCTGTGTCACTAGTGCTGCTGCTGGTGTTAATAGTACTGGTGTTGCTACTAGTGTTCCTGGTGTTGCTGCTGCTGCTGGTGTTACTGGTGCTGATGCTACTGGTGTTACCGGTACTGCTGCTAGTGTTACTGGTGCTAGTGCTGTTGGTACTGTGCAGGTGTTGCTGGTGTTACCGGTGCTGCTCTGCTGCTGCTGGTGTTATCCGTGCTGGTGCTGCTGTTGCTGGTGCTACCGGTTCTGCTGCTGCTGCTTCTGTTGCTACTGGTGTTACTGGTGCTGCTGCTGCTGGTGTTAATGGTACAGGTGTTGCTCCTAGTGTTACTGGTGCTGATGCTGCTGGTGTTACCGGTGCTGCTGCTACTGGTGTTAATGGTACTGGTGCTGCTACTAGTGTTACTGGCGCTGATGCTGCTGGTGTTATCGGTGCTGCTGCTAGTGTTACTGGTGCTAGTGCTGTTTGTGTTACTGTGCAGGTGTTGCCGGTGTTGTTGTTGTTGCTGCTGCTCTTCTGCTGCTGCTGCTAGTGTTACTGGTGCTAGTGCTGTTTGTGTTACTGTGCAGGTGTTGCCGATGTTGTTGCTGCTGCTGTTGCTGCTGCTGCTGCTCTGCTGCTGCTGCTTCTGCTGCTACTCCGGTGTTACTGGTGCTGCTGTTGTTACTGGTGCTGGTGTACTGGTATTCATGCTGCTGCTGACGTTACTGGTGCTGCTGCTGCTGCACTCACTGCCGCGGCCACCGCCGCTGATAATGTTACTGCTGCTGTTACCCCTGCTGCTAATGCTACTGCCGCTGTTAGTACTGCTGCTGCTACATAACTGCAGGTCACGCTCGATGGTTCGCCCACTCTCGTATCAACACGATGTAACTTCCTCACTGTGGCACGCACTCTCTCATTCTCTCTTCTCTCTGGGATAAACGAAGAACATTGGGAGATATGACCATGACAGAGAAAATCGTCCGTGGTGTAAATGATGCCGAAAAGTACAGGTGCGTTACAGAAACTCGTTCTGCTGGATGGTGTTTTTGCTACTGAGGAAAATTGTGCCTATGCTGCTGAGGACAATTGTGTTGTAGAGGCCTGAGCGAAGCTCAGACCTCTACAACACAATTGTCCTCAAACATTTGTTAAGTTATACCATGAATTATGATCCCAGACTTCACCTTACGAAAACAGATAAAGCTAATGCGATAGTAATTATGGACAAGGTAGATTATAGTGGAAAAATGTTCATGTTGTTAGAAGATGGGGAATTTACGTGGCCATTAATGCTGCCTCCAAACAACCACGAATATTTACCTGTAGGTTTGCCCTCAGTAATTATCATGTCCTCGCCCAGACGGAACTCTATAAGAGCTAGCTCTTCACCTGTGTCTTTCTTTCACTAACCCAGCGTCATACAGGGAATCAAAGGTTTCTAGATCAGTACAGGAAATTAGCCACACCTGAAAATCAGTGAACAAATGGTAAAGCCCGAGATCAACCTAGCTGAATAGTGAACATCCGAGCACACAGACGCACATACATACAGGGATGTTAGAAAGTATTTCTTCAGCCATAGAGTTATCAGGAAGTAGAACAGTCTGCAGAGTGATGTAGTGCAGGCAGGATCTATACATAGGTTTAGAAAGAGTTATGATAAAGCTCCTGGAGCAGGGAGAGAGTGGACCTGGTAGCGACCAGTGGAGAGACGGGGCTAGGAGCTATGATCGACCCCTACAACCACAGTTAGGTGAGTGCAATTAGATGACTACGCGCGCACACACACACACACACACACACACACACACACACACACACACACACACACACACACACACTCTCTCTCTCTCTCTCTCTCTCTCTCTCTCTCCATCTTTCTCCCTCCTATCCTTCTCTCTTCCTATCTTTCTCCCCATCTCGTTCTCTCTATCTCTCACCCCCTCCATCTACCTACCCACCAATCTACCTTCCTCTCTCTTCCTCTCCACCCTCCATTCACCTTGCATTCTATCTCCCTCTCCCTCTCCCTCTCTCTCCTACCCCTGCCCCCTGGCTTCCCCCCTCACTTCCCTCTCATCCCTAGCCTTCTCTCTATCATTCTCTCTCCCTCTCTTCTCGCTCTCTCTCCCCCCTTTTTATCTTTCCTCCCATCTCTCTCATTCTCTCTATCTCTCTCCCCCTCCCTCTATCTTCCTACCAATCCATCTCCCTCTTTCCTCTCATCCCGAGCCTCTTCCCCCCCCCCCACTCTGAAAATACATAATCTTGTTTCTGGGGTAAAATACATCAGCTCCTTTCTGTGGTAAAAAAAAAAAGGGTAACCCATGAGGGCGGAGACCCAGGGGTCTGGTGGACCAACCCGGGAGAGAAGAATCTGGGAGTGAAGATTGGGAGGTAGAGCTCAAAAAACTGGAGGAAGAGTGAGGAAGGAAGCTAACAGATCTTGACAAGAAAATGGAGGAGAGGATAGCTGAGGAAAGCAGGAAGTGGGGACTACAAGTCTTAGCAGCAGAAAATAAGATAAAGTGCTTAGATGAGGAACTAAAAAACCTGAAACAGATTAGAGACAAATGACAGAACAGACATGACATCAGGAACTCCTATACCAGTCACAGACAAGGGGACTGTAGAGATCCAGGAAAAGATGTGCACACTAAGATCAACTGAGAGACCTGTAGACAATGAAGGAGCTATGACAGATGCAGAGACCCCAACAGACAACTGCAGTGGCAAGGAACAGGTGAGCAGGAAAGACAGTCCACTGAGCATAGGGGCTGCAGCAAGGGCAGGGATTGAAGGCAGGAACGTTTTGATGGAAGGAACTAAAACACCTCAGAGGATACAAAGGGAGACACAGTGGGAGGAGGAGAGGGAGAGGTCTGTGTTTGTCTATGGGCTCCGAGAAGTTGAAGGGGAAACCTACGATGAAAGAAACCAGGGGGAGAAGAAAGCAATAGAAGGTATCATGAAAGCAATAGGTTAGGGAGACATGACTCAGGTGACAAATTTTCGGAGAATTGGGTGGTTTGCGAGTGGAAGGAAACGGCCTGTCAAAGAAATTTTCAATGCAGAATCAGCTCGAACCAGGATCCTGCAGGAGAAAGCACGACTGAGGGACAATCCAGAGTACTGGAGAGTGTACCTCGATCGCAACAGAACATAAGAAGAAAGGACAATACTGAGAGAGAGGGTACATAGATGATAGGAGGAATGAGATGCATTGATGAAGATGAGCAGAACCCAGACTCAGTTGGAAGGGCAAACAAACCTCACAGAAACACCCGCAGAAGGATTCCAACCATGACAACCCCAAAGCAACTGAACAATCTAAACCAAAACCCACACACTCTTCCCTCTGCCCCCACCCACCACATCACAAACCCCACCCCTACAGCACCCCCCTATGGGCACTCTGCCCCCACCCCCATCACAAACACCACCCACATTGTGAGAACCCCAATGCAACTGAACAATCTAAGCCAAAACCCACCCACTGTTCCCTCTCCCCCACCACCACAGCACAAACCCCACCCCTACAGCAGCTCCCCATGGGCACTCTGCCCTCACCCCCCATCACAAACCCCACCCACACCACAAACCCCCATAGGCCACCTCTGGGGCTCCCACTCCCCCAACCCCAATATTTTCCCAGGACCACCATGATAGATAAGAAAGTGAAGATGTGGTACATGAATGCAGATGGATTAGCAAAGAAATACGAGGAGTGGCATGCAAGAATCAATGAGAAGTCCCCAGACATCATAGCAGTCACAGAAACAAAACTCACTGAGACAATAACAGATGCAGTCTTCCCACCGGGATATCAGTTAGGTCCTGAGGAAAGACAAAAGGAGTAGAGGGGGAAGAGGGGTTGCACTGCTCGTAAAAAACCTATGGGGTTTGAGGAAATGGAAGGCATGGGTGAGATTGGAGAAAGGGACTATATAGTAGCAACAATTCAGTCTGGGGAACATAAGGTGATGTATAACCCACCACAGAACTGCAGGAGGCCAAGAGAGGAATATGAAGAGAACAACAGAGCAATGGTGGACACACTGGCTGAGGTGGCACGAAGAGCTCAATCGGGCAGAGCAAAGTTACTGGTTATGGGTGATTTTTACCATAGGGAGATCCACTGGGAAAACCTGGAGCCTCATGGGGGTCCTGACTCATGGAGAGCCAAGATGATGGATGTGGTACTGGAAAACCTCATGCATCAACACGTTAGGGACACTACCAGAAAGAGAGGGGAGGATGAACCAGGAAGACTGGACCTTGTGTTCACCCTGAGCAGTTCGGACACTGAGGACATCACATATGAGAGGTCCTTTGGAACTAGCGATCACGTGGTTCTGAGTTTTGATTGCATAGTAGAGCTACAAGTGGAGAGGGTAACAGGAGTAGATTGGGAAAAGCCAAACTATAAAAGGGGAGACTGCACAGGTATGAGGAACTTCCTGCAGGAGGTTCAGTGGGACAGAGAGCTGGTAGGAAGGTCAATAAGCGAAGTGATGGAATATGTAACAACAAAATGCAAGGAGGCAGGGGAAAGGTTTGTTCCTAAGGGAAACAGAATAAATGGGAAGACCAAAGTGAGTCCTTGGTTTACCCGAAGGTGTAGGGAGGCAAAAACTAAATGCATTAGAGAATGGAAGAAGTACAGAAGGCAAAGGACCCAGGAAACTAAGGAGATAAGTCGAAGAGCCAGAAACGAGTATGCTCAGATAAGGAGGGAGGCCCAGCGACAGTACGAAAACAATATAGCGTCGAAAATCAAGTCTGACCCGAAACTGCTGTATAGCCACATTAGGAGAAAGACAACAGTCAAAGACAAGGTGATCAGGCTGAGGAAAGAAGGTGGGGAACTCACAAGAAACGATCAAGAGGTATGTGAAGAGCTCAACAAGAGATTTAAGGAAGTATTCACAGTGGAGACAGGAAGGACTCTGGGAAGACAAGACAGAGGGTCACACCAACAGGGAATACACCAACAAATGCTGGATGACATGCACACAACTGAGGAGGAGGTGAAGAAGCTGCTAAGTGACCTTGATACCTCAAAGGCAATGGGAACAGACATCTCCCCTTGGGTCCTTAGAGAGGGAGCAGAAATGCTGTGTGTGCCATTAACCACAATCTTCAACACAACCCTTGAAACTGGGCAACTACCTAAGGTATGGAAGACAGCAAATGTAATTCCCATTTTCAAAAAAGGAGACAGAAAAGAGGCACTAAACTACAGACCAGTGTCACTGACGTGTATAGTATGCAAAGTCATGGAGAAGATTATCAGGAGGAGAGTGTTGGAGCACCTGGAATGGAACAAAAGTATAAATGACAACCAGCACGGTTTCATGGATGGCAAATCCTGTGTCACAAACCTTCTGGAGTTTTATGGTAAAGTAACAGAAGTAAGAGACGAGAGAGAGGGGTAGGCTGATTGCATCTTCTTGGACTGCAAGAAGGCCTTCGACACAGTTCCTCACAAGAAATTAGTGCAGAAACTAGAGGATCAGGCACGTATAACGGGAAGGGCACTTCAGTGGGTCAGAGAATACCTGACAGGGAGGCAACAACGAGTCATGGTACGTGATGAGGTATCACAGTGGGCACCTGTGACGAGCGGGGTCCCACAGGGGTCGGTCCTAGGACCAGTGCTATTTTTAGTATATGTGAATGACATGATGGAAGGGATAGACTCGGAGGTGTCCCTGTTCGCAGATGATGTGAAGTTAATGAGGAGAATTAAATCAGATGAGCATTAGGCAGGCCTTCAATGAGACATGGACAGGCTGGACACGTGGTCCAGCAACTGGCTTCTCGAATTCAACCCGGCGAAATGCAAAGCCATGAAGATCGGAGAAGGGCAAAGAAGACCGCAGACAGAGTATAGGTTAGGTGGCCAACGACTGCAAACCTCGCTCAGGGAGAAAGATCTTGGCGTGAGTATAACACCGAGCACGTCTCTGGAAGCACACATCAACCAGATAACTGCTGCAGCATATGGGCGCCTGGCAAACCCAATATTAGGATTAGTAAGGAATCTTTCAAGACACTGTACACCGTGTACGTCAGGCCCATACTGGAGTATGCAGCACCAGTTTGGAACCCGCACCGGATCAAGTACGTTAAGACATTATAGAAAGTGCAAAGGTTTGCGACTAGGTTAATTCCAGAGCTAAGGGGAATGTCCTATGAAGAAAGGCTAAGGGAAATCGGCCTGACTACACTGGAGGACAGGAGGGTTAGGGGAGATATGATAACGCCATACAAATTACTGCGTGGAATAGACAAGGTGGACAGAGACAAGATGTTCCTGAGAGGGGACACAAAAACAAGGGGTCTCTCTTGGAAGTTGAAGACTCAGATGAGCCACAGGGATGTTAGGAAGCATTTCTTCAGTCATAGAGTGGTCAGGAAGTGGAACAGTCTGGCGAATGAGGTAGTGGAGGCAGGAACCATACATAGCTTTAAGGCGAGGTATTCGACCCTTGCAACTACAATTAGGTGAGTACAATTAGGTGGGTACACACACACACGCGCGCGCGCGCGCGCTATACATGCAAGTACACATTGGTTAGTACAAGTGAGTACTCACACGCACATAGATTACAGAAGCCATAAGTCATAAAGGACAATGAAAAGTGAGGAATTTATACGGCTTTCACAGTTTCAGATATTTTTATTTTCCCGCTTTCAACACCTGTTACTGTAACACTAACATCTAACACTGTAGCACTAACACCTAACACTGTAGCACTAACACCTAACACTGTAACACTAGCACCTAACACTGTAACACTGACACCAACACTGTAACACTAACATTTAACACTGTAACACTAACAATGTAATACTAACACCTAACAATGCAATACTAACACCTAACAATGTAATACTAGCACCTAACACTAATACTAGGCCATCCACTTCACTGGATCAATCCATTCCACCAGTAGAAGAGACAGACTTAGCTCCCACTGACTTCCCAGACGAGGTCAGGCGTTTGTTGAATCTGTTGAACAAACGTCGTAAAGCCATTGCCTTACCAGGTGAGAAGATGGGTATAACGAACTTATTGCCCCATTGTATCCCACTTGAACCTAGTACCAGACCTATTTATATACCTGCATACAGAATGCCTCATTCACAAATTGCTGCTGCAGAGGAATTGATCAATCAGATGCTTGATGATGGAGTTATTGCACCTAGCAATTCACCCTGGAATGCACCCTTGATTCTAGTACCTAAGAAGGACGGCACTTGGTTCCCAGTGATTGACTTTAGGAAGTTATATGCGAAACCTGTTCCATATCGCTTCCCACTTCCTGTACTTGGTGACCTTTTATGTAACATCGGAGATAACAAAGTCTTTTCGACCCTGGACTTGTTACAAGGGTTTTGGCAAGTCCCTCTAATCGAGGATAGCCAAGAGCTAACCGCATTTTTCACACCTACAGGTCATTGTCACTTCCTCCGTATGGCCTTTGGATTATGATCTTCACCTATCACATTCTCGAGGCTCATGGTTAATAACATTAGAGGCCTCAGAGGTAACGCACTTATGGTGTACCTAAATGACGTAATCGACGTGTCTGAAGATGTGGATACACGCTTGAAAAGACTTGATGTAGTACTTGGTAAGTTTGAAGAAACCAATTTAAAGATCAAACTGTCTAAATGTCAATTTTTCAGATCGGAAATCAAGTTTCCGGGTCACGAAGTCACTCCTAGAGGGGCTACGACTGACCAAAGTAAAGTGACTGCAGTATTAAATTTTCCAACTCCCAAAACTGTTGATGCCATAAGATCCTTCGTAAGCTTAGCAGGTTTTTATAAATCTTTCATTGCCAATTTTTCTTCCATAGCTGCTTCTCTGAGTTTCTTAAGAAAAATACTCCTTTCATTTGAACCTTCCATCAAGAAAGAGCATTCCAAACTCTAAAAGAACAGCTAACATCTGCTCCAATCTTGAAATTTACAGATTTTTCTAAGCCCTTCTATCTGACAACTTGTTGCAACCCCTGAATGGGTTACAATGATTATTATGTATATATAATGTATATTACCTTTTCATTTAATTTTATATTGCTTATATTTGCGATAATAGCTAAATCGTAAATGTATGACTTTATATTATTATTTGACTGTTATATTGTTATTTAGCTTATGTTGTTAGGATGTACATAATATGTGCTCAGTTAGTCTTGATTGTCAAACTACTGTAATTATCGCTTGTCGCTTGTTATACTGCCGGCTTCTGAGCTGCGCTGTCCACGGAGCTATCACGTGATCGAGGGGGGGTGTCCTCACCTCTCGTGAAGTATTCAGTCTGCTCTAGACTTGCTTGCTGGTTGGACAGATTGTCTGTCTCATTATTCTTGTTAGTTCTGTAGAACTCTGTTCACAGAACATTGTATAGACTTTGTGATTTTCGACGTTGTACTGAGGTTGTGTGTCACATAGACACTCTGAGTATCTCAGGTCCTTAGCTATAGCTTCTGACCTAATTTTGTACTGGTTCCTGTGTATTGTCACAGTCACAGTTTTACCTATGCTGAACATAGATTCAGTATTATGGGAGTTTTGTAACTTTTGTGGAGGATCTGCAGATGGTCCCTACTTAGTGTCGTTATATTATCTCCTTGTTCCTGATTCTGTGTCGCAGTCGCTTGATATTGCACTGCTATTGGGCTTAGCATTCTTGGTTGTTCAAGCAGACTGTTCGGGTTGCCAGTCGGTCAAGAAGTTAGTTTATTTGAGGACTTTGTCAGTCACTTATTTAAGTCTTATTCGAGTCTTGAGACATAGCTAACTACTTAAGAGCACTTACACGCATACACACACTTGTACATATTTGTAATATCTTATTAAATGTTAATGTACCTGACAGTACTTAAGAATTATAAATGTGATATGTGCTTTCAGCACAATAATATTGAACTCGAGAGATTGATTTTATTTTGATTGCTGTAATTTAATTTACTTTGATAATATACCTCTAGACAACTTATAGACTTAATAAATTTATTAAATTTTAATTTCTCTAGTTAGTAGCCTACCAGTTATAATCCTGAAGCACTATTGAATAATACTGAATTCTAATGGATAATTGGACAAGGATACTGACTACTTGTTACGAAAACCCAGTAACAGGCTGGATGCTAGAAGGGCAGTCCTTTCTAGTATTCACTGGAGATCTCTAAGCTTTTAGAATCGTGTTTTTTGTAACACAACTGATACTAGTTCAATTGGCATAGGTGCCGTACTAGCTCAGAAGACTGATGGCAAGTACAACGCAGTTGCATTTGCTAGCCAAGTCCTTATGAAGGCTGAACGTAATTATACAGTAACTGAGCAAGAAGCCTTAACAATAGTATGGTCTTCAAAGCACTTCTGAGACATTATATATCAGTACTCTGTTCATGTCTTGACAGACCATGCTCCACTCATACATTTATTCCAGAACAAACAACCTACTGGAAGGTTAGCCAGATGGACCTTGACTATCCAGGGGTTCAATCCTACATTTGAATACTTTCCTGGCAAATCAAATGTAGTCGCAGATGCTTTATCGCGACATGTTAGTATAGTAGCTGCAGACCCTCCATTTAGTGCAGAGGACGTAAAGAATGCTCATAGAATGGATCCCATGTGGTCTGGTATGATTTAGTTCCTGCTCCAGGAAGATCTTATTCTGACTGTGAAGCCACCAGCACCCATCAGTGACTTTGTCGTGAACCAAGAATTACTGTATCACACAGCCGAGCTGGGTATCCAAGCAGACGGGTATACCAGTTAGTAATTCCACAGTCACTAGTGAATGAAACCTTACAGCTAGTTCACGATGTACAAGGTGCTGTGTACCCTGGTATGGATCATTCAGTAAAACAAGCCAGATTGAAATACTTTTGGCCTCGTATGGCAACTGGTATTTCTGAGTATGTTAAGAAATGTAGTGTCTGCATGCAACACAAAGGCAATGTTAATGGTCCTAATCCAATCCAGGTGTATCCAACTACCAGCAAACCATGGAAAGAGTTGTGCTAGATCTGTTAACTAATTTCCAATGTTCCCTCCAGGGCAACAAACATCTGTGTGTTACGGTAGATCATTTCACCAGATATTGTGAATTAGTTCCTATTGTAGATAAGACTGCTGAGACATTAGTTAAAACATTTAAAGAATGCATCATCTGCAGGCATACAACTCCTAAGTCCCTAGTAACAGATAATGGAGATGAATTCTGTAAAGAGATCTTGAAAATTTGTGTACTTTGTACAACATCTCTAAATCTACCATTGTTCCCCACCATCCTGCCAGTAATGGGTTAGCAGAACGAACCAATAAGAAAGTACTTGATGTCTTGAGAGCCACTATCAATCCCAATAGTGCAACTTGAGATGTAGTTATACCTGATGTTCAGTGTGCCTTAAATTCTGCTTACAATGTTCCTATAGGTGACACTCCATATTATGCATTGTATGGTGTAGATAAGTGTTTGCCTTATGAGTTGTTATACTCTAGCCCGAAACCATAAGTATAAGGTTAAAGAAATTAGTACTGGTCAGTTTAAAGAATTGCATTTAGATCATATGAAGTTAGTATGCGATGATAATGATGTTCCTACCCAGACTAATGTGACATACTCTGACAATTCTCCTGACTCTGTACCCTCTACCTCTAATATTCAGTCAGACGATCAACCTGAATGTCGTTATTCCCTACATACATGACAAGTATTGAGAAATCCTCAAGTATCATTTGTAAATACCAATTCAGATCTGCCTCAACCACAACATGAGTTAGCCAGTGCAACAAAATCTGTTCCTCCCAGAGATGATACCCATACTGCATATGTGAATCTCACCCTAGCAGAGTTGGGGTTAAATGTCAGTAAACTGTATAGATGAATAATATAGTTTAAAATGTATTTCATTTGCCTGTTACAATATCAGATTATTAACATTCAAGAATTTTTTTTGTGTTCATGTTCTCTCTGAATTCTGAGATTTAACAGTTTAGATTTGAGTGCACCAAGTCGGCCTTTTCTATTAAAAACTTCTTTCTTTTACATATCCCTCCTCAGAATCCATAGATCACATGAATACTGATTGATCAACCAATTTATTTTATCACTTTTATTGTATAATCCCACTGTTGAATCTATTACTTCTATGACTTGTGCTATATTATACCTTGTAATGCATTACAATAAGTTCCATTATATTAGCTTCCATCCTGATAATCTCCTTGTGTATGTTATAATGTTCAACTGTTGTGCACTTTGACATTGTATAGAATCAGCCCAGAGCCATACACCTGTCGCCTCTAGTTTGTATTAGCTTTATGTCAGGACACCATATGTTAGTGTCACCGAGCTCTCAGTAGTACCAGTTACCAGCAGTATCAGTTACCAGTAGTATCAGTTACCAGTAGTGTCAGTAGCAATGACTCATACCAACCATTACTGATTCACCTCCTCCTGCATGAATCACTGACTGTTACTGCTGACCTAGTATAATTTGTATGCTGCTCGCCCTCCAGGCACTCACTAGAGCAGTTCAAGTTGAGTCGAAAGAGAGGAGACATATATCCATATATCCATATATGGATATATATGGATATATATCCATATATCCCATCTAATATATGTATTAAAACATCTGACTTGAGTGTTTATTACCCAGTCCGTGATTGAACCCCATTCGACAGTAATACTAACACCTAACACTGTAACACTAGCACCTAAAAATATAATACTAACACCTAACACTGTAACACTAGCACCTAGCAATGTAATACGAACACCTAACACTGTAACACTAGCACTTAACAATGTAATACTAACACTGTAACACTAGCACCTAGCAATGTAATACTAACACTTAACACTGTAACACTAGCACCTAGCAATATAATACTAATATAATACATGGGATCATCTTTGTCATCTTCCTCTGTACGTTTTCCAGAGCATTTATACTCATTCTGTAATATGGTGACCAGAACTGAGCAGCATAGTCTTATTGAGGCCTAACCAAGGATATATAGAGTTGAACAACCTGAGGACTTCTATTATTTATACTTCTAGATATGAAGCCAAGAATTCTGTTAGCTTTATTGTGAACACTAATGCACTGTTGTCTTGGTTTTAGATTACTGCTAACCAGAACTCCTAAATCCTTTTCACAATCAGTAGTATTAAGATCTACATTATTTAGTTTATATGTGGCATGGTTATTTAACTGTCCAACATTTAGAACTTTGCATTTGTCAATATTAAACTACATCTGCCACTTCTCCGACCATTGCATCAGTCTATTCAAATCATCCTGGAGTGCTCTAGTGTCCTCATTAGAATGAATTGGACGGCCTATTTTGGTGTCATCAGCAAATAAAATGAGTGAGTGAAAGTGTTTTCCCCCATTTCCTGGTGAACCTGTCTCTGTGGGTGACGGTCCGTGTTAAAAATAATAAATATGTATACAAACTTATTTGTGATAGCATCGGTAGAATCACAGCTCTTGGTCCCGTCTCTCAACTTACCACCTGCCAGATTCACTCCCTCCTAGCCCTGTGGGCACTATCGTAAGTGCTCTTAAAGCTGTGTATAAAGCCTGACTCTACTACCACTTCATCGAGGCCATTCTGGGACTGTGTGTGTGTGTACTCACCTAATTGTGGATGCAAGGGTTGACTCATAGCTCCCGTCCCCGAGTCATAGCTCCTCGCCTGTGTGTGTGTGTGTGTGTGTGTGTGTGTGTGTACTCACCTATATGTACTCACCTTATATGGTTTTTCAGGGGTCGATTCATAGCTCCTGGCCCCGCCGCTTCACTGGTTGACACTAAGTCACTCTCTTCTCGATCCATGCGCTTTATTACACCTCTTCTTGAAGCTATGTATGGAATTTGCCTCCACCCTTCACTCTCCAGATTATTTCACATCTTGACAAATCTAAGGCTAAAAAAAGTACTTCCTAACATCCCTACGGCTCATCTGGGCATTCAACTTCCAATTTTGGCCCCTTGTTCTTGTATTCCATCTCTGAAACATTCGAACAGTCTCCACCTTGCCAATCCTCTCAGTATTTTATACGTCGTTGTCATGTCCCCACTGTCCCTCTTGTCCTCTAGTGTCATCAGGCGCGTTCCCTTAATCTCTCCTCGTAAGACATTCTCCTCAGTTCCGGGACTAATTTTATTGCAAACTTTTGCACTTTCTCCAATTTCTTGACGTGTTTCACTAAGTGTGGGATCCATACTGGTGCTGCATACTCCAGTATGGGCCTGACGTACACGGTGTACAGTGTCGTGAATGATTCCTTACTCAGCTTTCGAAATGCTATTCACAGGATTGCCATGTGCCCATGTGCTGCAGTAGTTATTTAATTGATGTGTGCCTCAGGGGGCATGTTCGTTATAATGCTTACCCCAAGATCCTTTTCTTTAAATGACGTTTGCAGCCTTTGATTCCCTAACCTGCACTCCGTCTGCGGTCTTCTTTTTCTTTCCCCAATCTTCATGACTTTGCACTTACTGGGGTTAAACTCCAGGAGCCATTTGTCGGACCAGACTTGTAGTCTGTCCAGATCTTCTTGTAATCTTAGCTGATCCTCACCCGGTTCTATTCTCATCAGTTTCACATCATCAGCAAACAGCGACACATCTGAATCTATTCCTTACATCTTGTCATTCACGTATGTAAGAAACAGCACCACCAGTCCTAGGACATACCCTTGTGGAACCCCACTCGACACATGCACCCACTCTGACACTTCATCACGTACCAACACTCATTGTTTCCTTCCTATCAGCTATTGCATGATCCAATGTTGTACTTTCAACACTTTTCCTGCCTGCTCCTCTAATTTTTTGTACCAGTCTCTTGTGTGGTACTGTGTCAAATGCCTTCTTGCAGTCCAGAAAGCTGCAATCTACCCATCCTGCCCTCTCTCCTGTCTTATTTCTGTTACCTTATCCTAGAACTCATTACATTTGTGACACAAGATTCCTCATCTCGGAAACCGTGCTGATTGTTATATATGAGCCCAATCCTTTCAATGTGCTCCACCACTCTTCTCCTGATCATCTTTTCCATGACTCTACATACTATACATGTCAGTGATACTGGTCTGTAGTTTAACGCTGCTGTCTATTTCCTTTCTTAAAAATTGGAACTACATTTGCTATCTTCCATGCCTCAGGCAACTGCCCAGTTTCGATAGATTTATTGAAGATTGCTGCTAGCAGCACACATAGCTCCTCTGCTCCTTCTCTCAGGATCCATGGAGAAATGTTATTTGGGCCCACCGCCTTTGAGGTATCTAGTTCACTTAGGAGTTTCTTCTCATCCTTGGATATGTGTACTGTGTCCAGCACCTGCTGGTGCACCCTACCTCTATGGTATGCTTGAAGTATTTCTCTCTCTGTAGTGAATACTTCTCTGAATCTTGTGCTAAGTTCATAACATACTTCCTGATCACTCTTTGTGAGCTCCCCTCCTTCTTTCCTCAGCCTGATTACCTGGTCCTTGACTGTAGTTTTTCTCCTAATGTGACTGTATAACAGCTTTGGTTGAGATTTGGTATTTGATGCTACGTCCTTCTCGTATTGCCTCTGGGCCTCTCTCCTTATCCCCGCATATTCGTGTCTGGGTCTTCTGCTCAACTCCTTGTTTTCTTGAGTCCTTTCCCTTCTATACTCTTTCCATGCTCTAGAACACTTGGCTTTGGCCTCTTTACATCTCCATTTAACCATGGGCTCACTCTGGTCTCACCATCTTTTCTGTTACCCTTTGGTATGGATTGTGTGTGTGTGGGTGTGTGTGTGTGTGTGTCCACCTAATTGTGGTTGCAGAGGTCGATTCATAGCTCCTGACCCCGCCTCTTCACTGGTTGCTACTAGGTTACTCTTCCAGCTCATGAGCTTTATCATACCTCTTCTTAAAGCTATGTATGGACCCTGCCTCAACTACACTTCCCAGACTATTCCACTTCCTGAGAACTCTGTGACTGAAGAAATACTTCCTAACATCCTTGTGATTCATCTGAGTCTTCAAATTCCAACTGTGCTGTGACCCCTTGTTGCTGTGTCCCATCTCTGGAACATTCTGTCTCTGTCCACCTTGTCGATTCCTGTCAGTATTTTACATGTCGTTATCATACCCTCCTCCCTATCTCTGCTGTCCTCCAGTGTCGTCAGGTCGATTTCCTTTAACCTCTCGTTGTAGGACATGCCCCTTAGCTCCGGGAGTAGTCTTCCTGCAAACCTTTGCACTGTCTCTAGTTTCCTTACATGCTTGGCTAGGTGTGGGTTCCAAACTGGTGCTGCATTCTCTAATATAGGCCTAACGTACACGGTGTACAGGGTCCTGAATGATTTCATATTAAGATGTCGGAATATTGTTCATAGGTTTTCTAGGCGTCCATATGATGCAACAGTTATCTGGTTGATGTGCGCCTCAGGAGATGTGCCCGGTGTTATACTCACCCCAAGATCCTCTTCTGTGAGAGAGGTTTGTAGTCTCTGGCCTCCTAGACTGTACTGCGTCTGCGGTTTTCTTTACTCTTCCCCTATCTTCATGACTTTGCACTTGGTGAGGTTGAACCCCAGAAGCCATTTTCTGGACTAAGCCTTCACCCTGTCCTGATTGCTTTGTAGTTCTATCTGGTCCTCGTCCGACTGAATTCTTCTTATCAACTTCACATCATCTGCAAACAGGGACACTTCGGAGTCTATTCCTTCCGTCAAGTCGTTCACAAATACCAGGAACAGTACCGGTCCTAGGACTGACCCCTGTGGAACCCCGTTCGTTACAGGCGCCCACTCTGACACCTCGCCATGTACCATGACTCGCTGTTGTCTTCTTGATAGGTATTCCCTGATCCATTGTAGTGCCTTCCCTGTTATCCCTGCCTAGTCCTACAGCATTTCCACTAAATTCTTGTGTGAGACTGTGTCAAACGCCTTCTTACAGTCCAAGAAAATGCAATCTCCCCACCCCTCTCTCTCCTGTCTTACTGCTGTCACCCTGTCATAGAACTCCAGTAGGTTTGTGAAACAGGATTTCCCGTTCCTGAAACAGTGTTGGCTGCTGTTGATGAGATCATTCCTTTCTAGGTGTTCCACCACTCTCCGCTTGATAATTTTTTCCATGACTTTGCATACTATACATGTCAGTGACACTGGTCGGTAGTTTAATGCTTCGTATCTGTCTCCTTTTTTAAAAATTGGAACTACATTTGCTGTCTTCCATACCTCAGGTAGTCACCCTGTTTCTATAGATGTGTTGACGATTGTTGTTTGTGGTACATATAGCACCTCAGAACCAATGGAGAGATTTTATCCGGCCCCATCGCCTTTGAGGTATCTAGCTCGCTCAGCAACCTCTTCACTTCTTCCTCGGTTGTATGTATTGTGTACAACACTTGGTGGTGTATCCCACCTATCCGTCTTTCTGGAGTCCCTTCTTTCTCCTCTGTGAACACTTTGAATCACATGTTGCGTTCCTCACATACTTCGCGGTCGTTTCTTGTGATCTCTCCTCCTTTCTTCCTTAGCCTGATTACCTGGTACTTGACTGTTGTTTTCCTCCCGATGTGGCTGTACAACAGCTTTGGGTCAGATTTGGCTATCGGTGCTATGTCATTTTCATATTGTCGTTGGGCCTCCCTTCTTATCTGTGCATATTCATTTCTGGCTCTACGACTGCTATCCTTATTCTCCTGCGTCCTGTGCCTTCTATACTTCTTCCATTCCCTAGCACATTTGGTTTTGGCCTCCTTGCACCTTTGGGTGAACCATGGGCTCTTCCTGGCTTTTTCAGTATTGTGTGTGTGTGTGTGTGTGTGTGTGTGTGTGTGTGTGTGTGTGTGTGTGTGTGTGTGTGTGTGTGTGTGTGTGTGTGTGTGTGTGTTTGTGTGTGTGTGTGTGTGTGTGTGTGTGTGTGTGTGTGTGTTTGTTTGTGTGTGTGTGTGTGTGTGTGTGTGTGTGTGTATATATGTGTGTGCATATGTGTGCGTGTGTGTGTGTGTGTGTGCATGTGTGTGTGTATATATGTGTGTGCATGTGTGTGTGTGTGTGTGTGTGCATGTGTGTGTGTATATATGTGTGTGCATGTGTGTGTGCATGTGTGTGTGCATATATGTGTGTGCATGTGTGTGTGTGTGTGTGTGTGTGTGTGTGCATGTGTGTGTGTGTGTGTGCGTGTGTGTGTATGTGTGTATGTGTGTATGTATGTACGTGAGGTAATAAAGTCACGTGTGGTCACTCAATACTTGGGGTAGAGTTAGAGTCTGGAAGCACTTCACGGTCAGCACATGGAACACGCACCGCCAATATCTTCTCACTTTGTCCAACACATTAACTAAGTCACCCCAAATATGGGTCGACCCATTAAGTCAACTCATCCCTGTCACAACAAGCAAAAAATGAACAACACGTTAAAAAGAAGAAAAAAATGACCTAAAAAAGTTCTATAAAAAGGTTGCCTTCTTTGTGGTAGGCGGAGTGAGCACTCATCATCCCCCGTGGGTAAGTAGGGGGAGCATCATCTTCACCTCCCCCGTGGGTAAGTAGGGGGAGCATCATCTTCACCTCCCCCGTGGGTAAGTAGGGGGAGCATCATCTTCACCTCCCCCGTGGGTAAGTAGGGGGAGCATCATCTTCACCTCCCCCGTGGGTAAGTAGGGGGAGCATCATCTTCACCTCCCCCGTGGGTAAGTAGGGGGAGCATCATCTTCACCTCCCCCGTGGGTAAGTAGGGGGAGCATCATCTTCACCTCCCCCGTGGGTAAGTAGGGGGAGCATCATCTTCACCTCCCCCGTGGGTAAGTAGGGGGAGCATCATCTTCACCTCCCCCGTGGGTAAGTAGGGGGAGCATCATCTTCACCTCCCCCGTGGGTAAGTAGGGGGAGCATCATCTTCACCTCCATTGTGGGTAAGTAGGGAGAGCATTATCTTCACCTCCCCCGTGGGTAAGTCGGTGGAGCATCATCTTCACCTCCTTTGTGGGTAAGTAGGGGGAGCATCATCTTCACCTCCCCCGTGGGTAAGTAGGGGGAGCATCATCTTCACCACCCCCGTGGGTAATTAGGGGGAGCATCATCTTCACCTCCCCCGTGGGTAAGTAGGGGGAGCATCATCTTCACCTCCCCCGTGGGTAAATAGAGGGAGCATCATCTTCACCTCCCCCGTGGGTAAGTCGGGGGAGCATCATCTTCACCTCCCTTGTGGGTAAGTTGGGGGAGCATCATCTTCACCTCCCCCGTGGGTAAGTAGGGAGAGCATCATCTTCACCTCCGCCGTGGGTAAGTCGGGGGAGCATCATCTTCACCTCCCCCGTGGGTAAGTAGGGAGAGCATCATCTTCACTCTCGTAGGTACCTATGGAGACCGTCATCTCCACCCTCGTGGGTACGTATGGAGGGCACCATCTTCACCCTCGTGGGTACGTAGGGAGAATATCATCTTCACCCTCGTGGGTACGTAGGGAGAGCATCATCTCCACTCTCGTGGGTACCTATGGAGAGCATCATCTTCACCTCCCCCGTGGGTAAGTAGGGAGAGCATAATCTTCGCCTCCCTTGTGGGTAAGTCGGGGGAGCATCATCTTCACCTCCCCCGTGGGTAAGTAGGGAGAGCATCATCTTCACCCTCGTGGGTACCTATGGAGAGCATCATCTTCACCCTCGTGGGTACGTAGGGAGAGCATCATCTTCACCCTCGTGGGTACGTAGGGAGAGCATCATCTTCACCCTCGTGGGTACCTATCGAGAGCATCATCTTCACCCTCGTGGGTACGTAGAGCGGACATCATCTCCACCCTCGTGGGTACGTAGGGAGGGCATCATCTTCACTCTCGTGGGTACCTATGGAGACCGTCATCTCCACCCTCGTGGGTACGTAGGGAGGGCACCATCTTCACCCTCGTGGGTACGTAGGGAGAATATCATCTTCACCCTCGTGGGTACCTATGGAGAGCATCATCTCCACTCTGGTGGGTAAGTATGGAGAGCATCATCTCCACCCTCGTGGGTACCTATGGAGAGCATCATCTCCACTCTGGTGGGTAAGTATGGAGAGCATCATCTCCACCCTCGTGGGTACCTATGGAGAGCATCATCTCCACTCTGGTGGGTAAGTATGATGAGCATCATCTCCACCCTCGTGGGTACCTATGGAGAGCATCATCTTCACCCTCGTGGGTACCTATGGAGAGCATCATCTCCACCCTCGTGGGTACCTATGGAGAGCATCATCTCCACTCTGGTGGGTAAGTATGATGAGCATCATCTCCACCCTCGTGGGTACCTATGGAGAGCATCATCTTCACCCTCGTGGGTACCTATGGAGAGCATCATCTCCACTCTGGTGGGTAAGTATGATGAGCATCATCTCCACCCTCGTGGGTACCTATGGAGAGCATCATCTCCACTCTGGTGGGTAAGTATGGAGAGCATCATCTCCACCCTCGTGGGTACCTATGGAGAGCATCATCTTCACCCTCGTGGGTACCTATGGAGAGCATCATCTCCACTCTGGTGGGTAAGTATGGAGAGCATCATCTCCACCCTCGTGGGTACCTATGGAGAGCATCATCTCCACTCTCGTGGGTAAGTATGGAGAGCATCATCTTCACCCTCGTGGGTACGTAGGGAGAGCATCATCTTCACCCTCGTGGGTACGTAGGGAGAGCATCATCTTCACCCTCGTGGGTACCTATGGAGAGCATCATCTCCACTCTGGTGGGTAAGTATGGAGAGCATCATCTTCACCCTCGTGGGTACGCAGGGAGAGTATCATCTCCACTCTCGTGAGTACGTAGGGAGAGCATCATCTTCACCCTCGTGGGTACCTATGGAGAGCATCATCTCCACCCTCGTGGGTACGTAGGGAGAGCATCATCTCCACCCTCGTGGGTACGTAGGGAGAGCATCATCTCCACTCTCGTGGGTACGTAGGGAGAGCATCATCTCCACCCTCGTGGGTACGTAGGGAGAGCATCATCTCCACCCTCGTGGGTACGTAGGGAGAGCATCATCTCCACTCTCGTGGGTAAGTATGGAGAGCATCATCACCACCCTCGTGGGTACGTTGGGATGCATCATCTCCACCCTCGTGGGTACGTAGGGAGAGCATCATCTCCACTCTCGTGGGTAAGTATGGAGAGCATCATCACCACCCTCGTGGGTACGTTGGGATGCATCATCTCCACCCTCGTGGGTACGTAGGTAGGGAACAAGTGCTACTTAGAGGGGCTGTTTCTTTCCCAGCGCTACAGGAAGTAATTTGTTCCTTAGTGATACTTAGTGTTACTTAGAGTAGTCATTTTGTTTCTTAAATTATATTTTGCAGTATCAAGGCAGCAGTAGCAAGAATAACATCAACAACAATATCAACAACAACAATATGAACTACAACGACAACAATAGCAACAACAACAATATGAACTACAACGACAACAATATCAACAACAACAATATGAACTACAACGACAACAATAGCAACAACAACAATATGAACTACAACGACAACAATAGCAACAACAACAATATGAACTACAACGACAACAATAGCAACAACAACAATATGAACTACAACGACAACAATAGCAACAACAACAATATGAACTACAACGACAACAATATCAACAACAACAATATGAACTACAACGACAACAATAGCAACAACAACAATATGAACTACAACGACAACAATAGCAACAACAACAATATGAACTACAACGACAACAATATCAACAACAACAATATGAACTACAACGACAACAATATCAACAACAACAATATGAACTACAACGACAACAATAGCAACAACAACAATATGAACTACAACAACAACAATATCAACAACAACAATATGAACTACATCAACAACAATATCAACAACAACAATATGAACTACATCAACAACAATATCAACAACAACAATATGAACTACAACGACAACAATAGCAACAACAAAACACTTTACTTACTGTCCACTTCAAACCACTATTATGCTCGTCTCCCGTGGATCCAAACCACCATAAAACCAGTAAATAACATTAACAACAAACATTTGAATTATTTTTGCTAATAATAATTTTTATTATTATGATTATTTTACTATTCTAATGCAAATGCCAAACCCGTATCGGTCAGTTACAATAATGATAGAAATAGTAGTAGTAGTAGTAGTAGTAGTAGTAGTAGTAGTAGTAGTAGTAGTAGTAGTAGTAGTAGTAGTAGTAATAATATAATCATTGTTATTATTATTGTTATTATTATTATTATTATTATTATTATTATTATTATTATTATTATTATTATTATTATTATTATTATTATTGGAACCCAAGAAGTAAGAGCAGCTGTTCAGTAACCTTCTGAGAGTCATCTCTTCTTTATTTAATTATTAAGAATGATTCATTACTTTGATTTATATTAAATTAAGATATGAGAATAAGAAACAGAAGCGAGGTGAGTACTGTGCCTTGGAGAACATAACTGTTCGTTGTAGCAGCCCCTGATTTAACTCTGTTTATTAATACAATTTGTTAGATTTTGCATCATTTTATGAGTAATTACCACATCGTCATGTTTGTCAAGGACTTTTGCAAGCATTTTCATTTTGCTTAACTTCTCTTGTTTCGATGGACAGGTCGTAATGGTCCAGTAGCTGCGGGAGGAAGGAACGACCTGCTCTGAATCCTCTTGATAACCATGTTATACAGTTGCTGGGATCCCATATGACTGGCAATCTTGCTTCTTAAAACCCTTTCAGATATTTTAGAAATGTGGATCGTAAGCCGCATCGGTCAATGGGTTTCTGCAATTAATATTAATTACTGTATTGCCAGTGTTGTGGAGAAAGACGATATCAGTAAGATTTTGATGATTTTGGGGAAGACTCAAGTGTATCCATATCTTAACATGCTGTTCCTGCTCACCTAACAATAAACAGTGACCTGGATCCTGCCTCTACTACTTGTGTGTGTGTTTGTGTGTGCCGTATTATAGCTGCTTTTAAAACTGTGTATGGAATTTTCTTCTGTTTTCATAGTCGATTCATTCTACTTACCTGCTACCAAGAGACTCAGAGAAGTACTGCTGTATATCCCTGTGACTCTTTTGAGCTGTAAATTTCTGTCTCCTTGACCAAGGTCATCGTATTTCAGTGTCCCTACTTACCCTATCGGTTCCTCTGAGTATCTCGAGTGTTGTAATCTTGTTTTCACTAGTCATCTTAAGTATTTTGGCTGGGTTCCTTTCGTCTCTCCTCACAGTGCACATCACTTCGCTCTGGGACTAGTCTGGTTCCAAACTTTTTGCACGGTCAGGTGCTGGCTCCCTGCTGGTGCTGCATATTTTAGTATGGGTCTGACATACATCGTATTCGAAGTCATAAAAATTTTGCTAATTGATGTTCCTGAAGAATATTAATTAGATTCACTTGCATCAGCTAGACTGCTGAAGTCATAAGGACAATGAAATCCTCCAGTGATGTGTTCAGTGTGGTACGTACTTCCACATCAATTTATTTTGTCAATATCTGCAGTTCATGTCCCCCCAGTTTATTCTATGTTTCTGATCACTCCTCTCCTTTACTAAATTATGTCTTCCACTTATTCGTATTGAAATCCAAAACCACTTGTTTAGTCATCCCTGCAATCTTTCTTGGTGTCCATGGAAGCCGTCGCCACTGTCCTCTGTCGCTCGTGTTCATCTCCATAGTTTCGCATCATCTGTAAACAGACATAATAATACTGACCTTAGTACTTATCCCTGGGAGATTTCACTTGTTACCTCTCTCATCCCGATACTTTTTCTTGGGTACTTTTTGTTTTGCTGGAGGACATTTTCTATCACTTTGCTTGTTCTGTTAGCACGCGCCCGCATGTGTGTGTGTGTGTGTGTGTGTGTGTGTGTGTGTGTGTGTGTGTGTGTGTGTGTGTGTGTGTGTGTGTGTGTGTGTGTGTGTGTGTGTGTGTGTGTGTGTGTGTGTGTGTGTGTGTGTGTGTGTGTGTGTGTGTGTGTGTGTGTGTACTCACCTAGTTGAGGTTGCAGGGGTCGAGTCCAAGCTCCTGGCCCCGCCTCTTCACTGGTCGCTACTAGGTCACTCTCACTGAACCATGAGCTTTATCGTACCTCTGCTTAAAGCTATGTATGGATCCTGCCTCCACTACATCGCTTCCCAAACTATTCCACTTCCTGACTACTCTGTGGCTGAAGAAATACTTCCTAACATCCCTTTGATTCATCTGTGTCTTCAGCTTCCAACTGTGTCCCCGTGTTGCTGTGTCCAGTCTCTGGAACATCCTGTCTTTGTCCATCTTGTCAATTCCTCTCAGTATTTTGTAAGTCGTTATCATGTCCCCCCTATCTCTCCTGTCCTCCACTGTCGTCAGATTGATTTCCCTTAACCTCTCCTCATAGGACATACCTCTTAGCTCTGGGACTAGTCTTGTTGCAAACCTTTGCACTTTCTCTAGTTTCTTTACGTGCTTGGCTAGGTGTGGGTTCCAAACTGGTTTGCGTGTGTGTGTGTGTGTGTGTGTGTGTGTGTGTGTGTGTGTGTGTGTGTGTGTGTGTGTGTGTGTGTGTGTGTGTGTGTGTGTGTGTGTGTGTGTGCGCGCGCGTGTGTGTGTGTGTGTGTGTGTGCGTGTGTGTGTGTGTGTGTGTGTGTGTGTGTGTGTGTGTGTGTGTGTGTGTGTGTGTGTGTGTGTGTGTGTGTGTGTATGTGCGCGTGTGTGTGTGTGTGTGTGTGTGTGCGTGTGTGTGTGTGTGTGTGTGTGTGTGTGTGTGTGTGTGTGTGTGCGTGTGTGTGTGTGTGTGTGTGTGTGTATGTGTGTGTGTGTGTGTGTGCGTGCGTGTGTGTGTGTGTGTGTGTGTGTGTGTGTGTGTGCGCGTGTGTGTGTGTGTGTCTGCGTGTGTCTGCGTGTGTGTGTACTCACCTAGTTGTACTCACCTAGTTGAGGTTGCAGGGGTCGAGTCCAAGCTCCTGGCCCCGCCTCTTCACTGGTCGCTACTAGGTCACTCTCCCTGAACCATGAGCTTTATCGTACCTCTGCTTAAAGCTATGTATGGATCCTGCCTCCACTACATCGCTTCCCAAACTATTCCACTTCCTGACTACTCTGTGGCTGAAGAAATACTTCCTAACATCCCTTTGATTCATCTGTGTCTTCAGCTTCCAACTGTGTCCCCGTGTCGCTGTGTCCAGTCTCTGGAACTTCCTGTCTTTGTCCACCTTGTCAATTCCTCTCAGTATTTTGCATGTCGTTATCATGTCCCCCCTATCTCTCCTGTCCTCCAGTGTCGTCAGGTTGATTTCCCTTAACCTCTCCTCGTAGGACATACCTCTTAGCTCTGGGACTAGTCTTGTTGCAAACCTTTGCAATTTCTCTAGTTTCTTTACGTGCTTGGCTAGGTGTGGGTTCCAAACTGGTGCCGCATACTCCAATATGGGCCTAACGTACACGGTGTACAGGGTCCTGAATGACTCCTTATTAAGATGTCGGAATGCTGTTCTGAGGTTTGCTAGGCGCCCATATGCTGCAGCAGTTATTTGGTTGATGTGCGCTTCAGGAGTGTGAGTGCGTGTGTGTGTGTGTGTGTGTGTGTGTGTGTGTGTGTGTGTGTGTGTGTGTGTGTGTGTACTCACCTAGTTGTACTCTCACCTAGTTGAGGTTGCGGGGGTCGAGTCCGAGCTCCTGGCCCCGCCTCTTCACTGATCGCTACTAGGTCACTCTCCCTGTGTGTGTGTGTGTGTGTGCGTGTGTGTGTGTGTTAGTTACGATTTGGTCCAAGGCACATGTCGATTAGACACTAGGCCTGTTGTATGTGCATGCGTGTGTGTGTATGTCTGTCCGTGCGTGCGTGCGTGTGTGTGTGTGTGTGCGTGTGTGTGTGTGTGTGTGTGTGTGTGTGTGTGTGTGTGTGTGTGTGTGTGTGTGTGTGTGTGTGTGTATGTGCGTGTGTACTCACCTAGTTGAGGTTGCGGGGGTCGAGTCCGAGCTCCTGGCCCCGCCTCTTCACTGATCGCTACTAGGTCACTCTCCCTGAGCCGTGAGCATTATTATACCTCTTCTTAAAGCTATGTATGGATCCTGCCTCCACTACATCGCTTCCCAAACTATTCCACTTACTGACTACTCTGTGGCTGAAGAAATACTTCCTAACATCCCTGTGATTCATCTGTGTCTTCAACTTCCAACTGTGTCCCCTTGTTACGTGTCCAATCTCTGGAACATCCTGTCTTTGTCCACCTTGTCAATTCCTCTCAGTATTTTGTATGTCGTTATCATGTCCCCCCTATCTCTCCTGTCCTCCAGTGTCGTCAGGTTGATTTCCCTTAACCTCTCCTCGTAGGACATACCTCTTAGCTCTGGGACTAGTCTTGTTGCAAACCTTTGCACTTTCTCCAGTTTCTTTACGTGCTTGGCTAGGTGTGGGTTCGAAACTGGTGCCGCATACTCCAATATGTGTGTGTGTGTTAGTGTGTGTGTATGTGTGTGTGTGTGTGTGTGTGTGTGTGTGTGTGTGTGTGTGTGTGTGTGTGTGTGTGTGTGTGTGTGTGTGTGTATGTGTGAGTGTGTACTCACCTAGTTGTGGTTGCAGGGGACGAGTCATAGCTCCTGGCCCCGCCTCTTCAGTGGCCGCTACTGGGTCACTCTCCCTGAACCATGAGCTTTATCATACCTCTGCTTAAAGCTATGAATGGATCCTGACTCCACTACATCGCTTCCCAAACTATTCCACTTCCTGACTACACTGTGACTGAAGAAATACTTCTTAACATTCCTGTGATTCATCTTTGTCTTCAACTTCCAACTGTGTTCCCTTGTTGCTGTGTCCCATCTCTGGAACATTCTGTCTCTGTCCACCTTGTCAATTCCTCTCAGTATTTTATATGTCGTTATCATGTCCTCCCTATCTCTCCTGTCCTCCAGTGTTTTCAAGTCCTTTTCCTTTAACCTCTCCCTTAGCTCTGAGACTAGTCTTGTTGCAAACCTTTGCGCTGTCTCTAGTTTCTTTACGTGCTTGGCTAGATATGGGTTCCAAACTGATGCCTCATACTTCAATATGGGCCTAACGTACACAGTGTAGAGGGTCCTGAACGATTCCTTATTAAGATGTTGGAATGCTGTTCTTAGGTTTGCTAGGCGCCCATATGCTGCAGCAGTTATTTGGTTGATGTGCGCTTCAGGAGATGTGCCTGGTGTTATACTCACCTCAAGACCTTTTTCTTTGAGTGAGGTTTGTAGTGTCTGTTCCCCTAGACTGTACTCCATCTGTTGTCTTCTTTACCCTTCCCCAATCTTCATTGCTTATCACTTTGTGGGGCTGAACTCCAGGAGCCAATTGCTGGACCAGGTCTGCAGCCTGTCCAGATCCCTTTGTAGTTCTGCCTGGTCCTCGTCCGACTGAATTCTTCTCATCAACTTCACATCGTCTGCAAACAGGGACACTTCGGAGTCTATTCCTTCCGTCATGTCGTTCACGAATACCAGAAACAGCACCGGTCCTAGGACTGTGTGTCTGTGTGTACTCACCTAATTGTACTCACCTAATTGTGGTTGCAGGGGTCGAGACTCAGCTCCTGGCCCCGCCTCTTCACTGATCGCTATTAGGTCCTCTCCCTCTCTGCTTCCTGAGCTTTGCCATACCTCTTCTTAAAACTATGTATGGTTCTTGCCTCCACTACTTCACTTGCTAGGCTATTCCCCTTCCTGACGACTCTATGACTGAAGAAATACTTCCTAACGTCCCTGTGACTGGTCTGAGTCTTCAGCTTCCAGTTGTGACCCCTTGTTTCTGTGTCCCTTCTCTGGAACATCCTGTCTCTGTCCACCTTGTCTATTCCCTGCAGTATCTTGTATGTCGTTATCATGTCTCCCGTGACAATTTTGTCCTTCAGTGTCGTCAGTCCGATTTCCCTCAACCTTTCCTCGTTCGACATTTCCCTGAGCTCTGGGACTATCCTTGTTGCAAACCTTTGTACTTTCTCTAACTTCTTGACGTGCTTGACCAGGTGTGGGTTCCAGACTGGTGCTGCATACTCCAGTATGGGCCTAACATACACAGTGTACAGTGTCTTGAACGATTCTTTATTAAGGTATCGGAACGCTATTCTCAGGTTTGCCAGGCGCCCATATGCTGCAGCAGTTATTTGGTTGATGTGTGCCTGCGGTGACGTGCTCGGTGTTATGGTCACCCCAAGGTCTTTCTCCCTGAGTGAGGTCTGTAGTCTTCGTCCACCTAGCCTATACTCTGTCTGCGGTCTTCTTTACCCCTCCCCAATCTTCATGACTTTGCATTTGGCAGGGTTGAATTCGAGAAGCCAGTTTCTGGACCACATGTCCAGCCTGTCCAGGTCTCTTTGCAGTCCTGCCTCATCCTCATCCGACTTAATTCTCATCAGCTTCACATCATCTGCGAATAGGGACACTTCAGAGTCTATTCCTTCCATCATGTTGTTCGCATATATCAAAAATAGCACTGGTCCTAGAACTGACCCCTGTGGGACCCCGCTCGTAACAGGCGCCCACTGTGATACCTCTTCACGTACCATGACTCGTTGTTGCCTCCCTGTCATGTATTCCCTGATCCATTGCAGTGCCCTCCCTGTTATATGCACCTGATCCTCCAGCTTCTGCACTAATCTCTTGTAGGGAACTGTGTCAAAGGCCTTCCTGCAGTCTAGGAAAACGCAATCAACCCACCCCTCTCTCTCGTGTCTTCTGTTACCTTGTCATAAAACTCCAGAAGGTTTGTGACACAGGATTTGCCTTCTATGAACCCATGCTGGTTTTCATTTATAATCTTGTTCCGTTCCAGGTGTTCCACCACTCTCCTCCTGATGATCTTCTCCATGACTTTGCACACAATACATGTCAGAGACACACGTCTGTAGTTTAGTGCCTCATTTCTGTTTCCTTTCTTAAATATGGGGACTACATTTGCTGTCTTCCATTTCTCAGGTAGTTGCCCAGTTTCAAGGAATGTGTTGAAGATTGTGGTTAGGGGCACGCACAGCATCTCTGCTCCTTCTCTAAGGACCCATGGGGAGATGTTGTCAGGTCCCATCGCCTTTGAGGTATCAAGGCCACTTAGCAGCTTCTGCACCTCCTCCTCGGTTGTTTGTATGTCATCCAACACTTGTTGGTATATTCCCTCTGTGCGTGTGTGTGTGTGTGTGTGTGTGTGTGTGTGTGTGTACGGACCTCCACCAAGCTTGTAGTGTGTGGGAGGGTTCTTTAACTACTTAATGAATTGGACACAAGTGCAACATCTGGCTATAGATGTTGCATATGTGTCTCATTCATCGTCTTGTAGGTACTGTGTACCACTGATCTACCTAACTAGTTAGTTGTGGTTGGTGTGGACCTCTAATGATGTTCCTTGCTTCCTTGTACTCATAAGCAAAGCGAGCGGGGAGAACCTTCCTGCTCTCGAGAGATGATCCGCTAATCAGCAATCTGTACTCATTGATCCCTGATCAATATCTCTTGTGGAGAGCTGGTGTCCAGTGCCCCAGCTTGATCCTGCCAACCACCACTGTTGAGCGCTAACTGCCCTCCCTCTGCCTATATGTCAGGACGGAGTGAGTGGAAGGGCAAAGGGAGAATAAGAAGAGGCCACAATGTCGACGCTGATGAAAGAGAGACTGCTTGATGCCCATACGATAGGGGTTAAAAAAGGAAGGCGAGGACTGTAGACGAGGGGCCGGCCTGCTGCATACACTGACCGTGTGATGTGCTTGCCGATGTCCGGTGTGAGGCGAGGTAGCGGCGGCAACCCGGCTCCCACGGTGCGAGACACCAGCCCACCCTGAGCCTCTCATGGGTCTTCCCCTACGCTTCCGTGGGCCTGGACGGACAGACGCACCCATGCATACCCATTCCTCCACCCCTCCTCCCGTACCCACATTTGCATACGCCCTGCAACCCCGCTACCTCGAACACCACCTCAATATCCCCCAGTTGTTTACTTCTCCTACCTTCAACATTACGTCAGCGTTCTGGGCATTAGTTGACTTAAGACCATGAGATGTTATGAACATTCAGGAACAGATTAGTTCATGATCCTGTAGGGACGTGGAGGAAGGTTACTGATTGCTTTGCCACATTCAAATGAGCTAACCCTTCTTCTCAACTCTCTTGCCCACCTGAAAGGCCCTCATAGGCACACGGGCAGCGTTCAACCCTCTGCATTATGGAGATTAGGGTCAGGTTGGCCTGGGTAACCCAGCCTTTCTCACCAGTTCTCAGACTCTGTCAGGGATTACATGAAAAATTATATAGAAGGAAGCATTTATAATTTTGGAAGCTCTCTGCATTACAGGCCTCTACAGTTATTGAGAGCAGTTATACAGCCATAGTGAAATGATAGGCGTGTGTCTCTCGGTGCTTTCAGCCGTGGGAGAGGTGCAGGACGGGAAAGTATGATTGTTTGTGGGCCGCTGTTGAGAACCGCTTAAGCCGGGTGGAAAAGCAATGAAAGGGAGCTGTGACAGCGGCAAGGCTAGCCCCAGCCGGCCTAGCAGCCAACCCTTTATCCCCACACAGATGCCCGGATGCCCATATGCAATAGGATGCTGACGGTGAGCAGGCCCATATGACCCTCGTTCAACCGTTCTCTTTCTCTCTCTCTCTCTCTCTCTCTCTCTCTCTCTCTCTCTCTCTCTCTCTCTCTCTCTCTCTCTCTCTCTCTTTCTCGCTCTCTCTCTCGCTCTTAGCTCTGTAGCCAGAGACGTGGAAGATAAGCTTCAACTTTGACAAGTGCAAAGTAATTCATCCTAGATATAACTGTCTCAGTCATACAAATAAAATGTTTGGCAACAAGCTAACCTAAACAAGAAAATAAAAAGACCTTCAAGTAATCAAAAGCAATCACTCAAAAAAATCACCCAACAATGCATATCCGTAAGCAGCGAAATTATCAGAATGATAGCTTTCACAGTTAGATATCTGGTATTCAAAACACCATCCACCACATTGATTTTCTATGATGCACTTATTAGACCACATCTTAAATATACCATCCAGTTAAGGTCTCCGAATTACAAAAAAAAAAAAATGACAAAGATATTTTTGGAGAGGATACAGGAAAAGTTGGTAGACTCGAACCGTAAACAAATTTCTGATATGGACACTAGAAGGCCACAGGATGACCTGAATTAGGTTGATGCTGTGGTCGAAGAAGTGACAAATGTAGCTCAATGCAGACAATGTTGAATGCGATTAAGATACAGGAGGTTTGGTTAGGATAAATTTAATGCCAGGACAAGAGTGCATAAGTGTTCCCAGTAAATGCTAGCATAATTTTTAGCTGTATACCAAGGAGTATAAATAACAGAAGTCCTAAGGTTATACTTCAGGTTTATATATCTTTAGTTAGACCTCACTGATGTAATGTTGCTCAGCTCAAGTCTCCATATTAAATTACGAACATAAGTGCTTTCCAAAATATACAGAGAAGAATGAAGAGGTTGATTACAAGTATCAGAAATCTTTTCTTTTCTACAAGGTTAGTTTGAAGGCAATGAACTACATTCTTTGGAAAGATGTGATTGAAATGTACTAACGGAAAACAGGAACAAATAATCAGATATAAATAGCGGGTTGAAACTATCTAAATAAGAGACGACTCTCGTCAATGGATTGAAGTTGGAGAAAATTAGATTTAGAAAGAATATTGGGAAATGCTGGTCTGGCAACAGAGTAGTTGTAGAAGACTGGAACAAACTTCCATGAAGGTATATATATATATATATATATATATATATATATATATATATATATATATATATATATATATATATATATATATATATATATATATATATATATATATGTATGTATATATATATATATATATATATATATATATATATATATATATATATATATATATATATATATATATATATATATATAATACGGATGCATGAGTGAGTGTGAACTGGAGCTGTATAACATGGGTCAAGAGGCTTACTGCAGTGTTCGTTTGGTTTAATGTTGAATAATAATAATATTAATAATATCTTTATTTACTACAAGTATATGTACAAGATATACAGTCCTAGTTGACATCAGTGACATACTACTATACAGAAAGCTGCTTGTTATGCTAAACATTTCGGGCAAATTAGGTCAATTTTGTCCCAGGATGCGACCCACACCAGTAGACTAACACACAGGTACCCATTTTGTACTGATGGGTGAACATGGACGGCAGGTGTCTTATGGAAACAGGTCTCTTATATTTTATAGCCGTACCGGAGATTCGAACTCCGGACCTCAGTGTTTGAGCTGAGTGCGCTACCAATCGAACTTGGAGATACAACACTGATAAAGTAAGACTCACAGGACTTGACCTTTTCTCTCTTAGGAAAGAAGCTACGAGATCTTATTAAAATCTTTAGGATATTAAATGGTTTAGACATACAATGACTGTCTTAAGTGCAAACAATGAGTCAGCTCGAATTAATTAAATAAAACTTCTAAGTAGACGATGAGATCCGAGAGTACGTAACGTGTTCTGTACAAACAGAATTATAAAAGAAACAAACTCCCCACTGAAGAAGCTTCTCTAAGGGTGAAAAATATTTAGTTATTTGAGATCTAGCTGGAAAATTACTTTGTGTAGCTGGTTCTCAGTATTCAGTTAGGTACTGTACTATGGTGAGGGGCAAACTGAAATCAGTAACTGCAGCGGGGCTATCAGTTCAAAACGGTGGTGATGGAGTAGGTGGATGTGTTTGGCACAGCAAAGATGCTCGTTCACTTGCTCCATAGCATGAGGAAGTAGATGCAGTTGTAAGTAGAAGTTATACCACTGTCAGTGTAGTAATACGTGTAGTAACGGTAGGAGCGGTGTTAATGTTGCAGATTTACAACTGTAGTGTAAGCGCGCCACTAGCGAGACAGTTATGGAGTGAATGATGGTGAAAGTTTTTCTTTTTCGGGCCACCCTGCTTTGGTGGGAAACGGCCGATGTGTAATAAAAAAAATAAAGCGTAGGAAGTTGTAGCCCCACACCTTCCATCCACTTACATCTTTCTTGTAAATTCCAGGTAATTTTTTCAGTATGGCATGGAATATTTTTCCCCTTGTTTTCATGCCGGCAGGGTGGGGGGAAAGGCTTTGTCTTTACTAAATATGTCTCAAACACCTAGATAAGACGCAATTGTCCCTAAACTTGATTGTAGTACAGTCTTCACAGCGGATGGCCTCGGTGTTAACTCTGTTTTTTCCCTCTCTCTCTCTCTCTCTCTCTCTCTCTCTCTCTCTCTCTCTCTCTCTCTCTCTCTCTCTCTCTCTCTCTCTCTCTCTCTCTCTCTCTCTCCCTCCCTTTCCACCTCCTCCCTCCTCCCTGGCATGCGTAACACCTGCCTCCCAGCTCCACACGTTGAGTATTACCGGCCAAGGCAGCCTCAGCTTGGCAGTAATCCCTTTGAGGCGTTCTGATTCATCACTGAGGTTGATGAGTGGGTGGTGGTGGTGGTTGGGGGGGGGAGACCTGGTCTGGGACCGGGACGGGGAGGGGGAGGGGCAGTGACCACCGGAATCCTCCAGTGAAATCGAATCGTCTACGGGAAACAGTGGCAGTGGAGATGGTGGTAGGGTGGTAGTGGCAGTGATGGTGGGAGTGATGATGGAGATGATGGTAGTGGAGAGAGAGTTGAGTGCTTCATGAGAGACGCAACAGGAGGTTGAGTGTAACATGAGACGGGGTAGAGGCCAGCGGGTGTTGCATTCTCTAACTCCGGAGTCATCACAGGGTCCACTTGATAGACTGGATGTGTCCACTGGTAGACACACTTATGTAAGGGTAGTGTTGGTGACAGTCATGGTTTTGGTGGTGAAGGTGGGAGTGGTTGGGGTGCATACATTGTTTTAGTGCAGGGAGTACCACAGCTGTCTTCCCTCCCAGTGAGAGATGGTAGGTTCCTTCCCAGGGAGAGATGATAGCTTCTTTTCCAGGGAGAGATGGTAGCTTCCTTCTCAGGGAAAAATGGTAAATAAATAAGAAAGGCACAATACCACGACTGGAACATCACACAAATAACCCAAACTCTCTACTCCTGGGAACTCTCCTGTCCTCTGCCTTTCCTACATTCCCGGTCTTTCTAATCTCAACAACTCTCGGTTCCTTAGACATCAAACTTACATTTCGCCAGACTAACACTCTTCGCACTAATCTAGTTCATACCTCTGCTCCCTCTATAGATGCTCCTGGTGTCTACTCTATTTCTTGTTCCTCTTGCCCTCTTCAGTACTTTGGAGAAACTGGCCGATCTCTTTCTGACAAACTTAGGGAGCACAAAAGTAGTGTTAGGCTTGCAGACACTAACAATGCTCTTTTCTGTCATGTCAGAGATCACAGTCATCCTATTGACTGGTCTTCTGCTAAAACTGTCTACCCTACTTCTAACGTTCACAGTCGCCGTCTGGTTGAATCCTCCCTTATACACAACTTTCCTTGTATGAATCTTAGTCTTGGCTTTGTCTCTGTAGATGTCTTCCTTACTCATTACATTGTAAAATGCTCCAAACTTCAGAACACCCGTGACTTAACCTGATTCATTTTTGCTCTTCTCCCTCTTCCCCTTTCCTCTTTCCTCTATCTTTTTTGTGTTTTCTTTCTTCTGCCTTGGGTATTTGTCCTTTATTATTATTCCTCCCCCTCTGTGGGTCCCTAGCTCACTTGTAGTGCTCTTCTTTCTTAGTACATACTTGACTGACTTCACTACCACTACTACTACCTCCATCACTACCTCTCTTGCTCCCATCAATGTCTGCTGACCTATATATGCGCCCTCCTTCTCTCCTTTTTGTTTGTGTGACTTTGTAAATGGTCCAAGTCGGATCGAAGCGTCGTCGTAAGCTCCTCTCTTCTATGTGCGGGTTATCTGTGAAAAAAATGTAGCTTCCTTCCCAGAAAGAGATGGTAGCTTTCTTTACAAGGATAAGTTATAGCTTCCCTCCCAGGAAGAGATGGTAGCTTCCTTCCCAGGAAGATGATAGGTTCTTTCCCAGGAAGAGATGGTAGGTTCTTTCCCAGAAAGAGATGGTAGCTTCTTTCCCAGGAAGATGGTAGGTTCTTTCCCAGGAAGAGATGGTAGGTTCTTTCCCAGAAAGAGATGGTAGCTTCTTTCCCAGGAAGAGATGGTAACTTTTTTCTTAGGGAGAGATGGTAGGTCTTTTCCCAGGAAGAGATGGTAGCTTCTTACCCAGGAAGAGATGGTAGGTTCTTTCCCAGAAAGAGATGGTAGCTTCTTTCCCAGGAAGAGATGGTAACTTTTTTCTTAGGGAGAGATGGTAGGTCTTTTCCCAGGAAGAGATGGTAGCTTCTTACCCAGGAAGAGATGTTAGCTATCTTTAAAAGGATAGAAGGTAGCTTTCCTCCCAGGAAGACATGGTAGCTTCCTTCCCAGGAAGAGATGATAGGGTCTTTCTCAGGAAGAGATGGTAGCTTCCCTTCCAGGGAGAGATGGTAGATTCCCTCTCAGGGTGAGATCGTACCTTCTTTGCCAGGGAGAGGTGGTAGCTTCCCTCCCAGGGTGAGATCGTAGCTTCTTTGCCAGGGAGAGGTGGTAGCTTCCCTCCCAGGGTGAGATCGTAGCTGTCCTCTCAGAGGGAGATGGTATCTTTTAACCCAGGGAAAGATGGAAGCTCCCTCCCAGGGAAAGTTGGTAGCTTTGCCTCCCTGGGGTAGGAGGAAGCTTCAAGAAGCAGGGAAACAAGCGAACTTAAAGTATCAACATGACAAGGTATTCTGAATATACAGTTATACAGAATACAAGGATGTATTCCTCGCACTCGCAGGTGCCTCTTCACTCACATTTCCTCACCTTTAACACTGCTGTCGTTCCGGGTGTTGAAACTGTGTAACATAAAGAAGCACCCAGCAGCAGTGCTTATCTAATCTGACGTGTGTACAACAATCTGTCCTCACTTTATAGTGGTCGAATTTCACCTCGGCGATTATACGCCTTCCTTGTTCTAGCACCGCTTGTTTTTTTTTTTTTTAAGGAAGAGAAGGATGAAAGGGGAAAGGATAGGAGGTGAAAGGAGCCCCCTCATTCAGTTGGTGCCTGAGTGTGCCTCTGTATCCTTCTGACTGTCAGCAGGGAGTTGGGTAGAGTTATGTATCCCTCATTCAGCTGCTGTCTCGAACAAGTTGGGTTAGTGCCTCTCAAGGGAACAAGGGTGCCCGTGATCGTGTTTACATGTGGCATGAGTTAACAGACACTTCCTTATGCCTCATCTCGCACCGTGGAAATCAAGAGGAAATCCTGATCTACTTTGATACTTCCCTGGCTACCGGAAGGCAATGCTTACACTGATATATCCTCTGTGGAACGTCGTTTACAATAAGACTTGTTCTATATTTCATGGTCTTCACGCAAACTTGTCGGTTTGTTGCCCCAGTCACTATCTTAGGTTAGACAGAAGGCATTGCTGTTGATCCCTAATTTAAAGAGGAACATAAAAAGAATGCATTTGTCATATGTAGTTGACGAGGAATAAAGATTTTTAAATATACGTGCATAAAAAATCCCTCTTGAAGTCCAAGAATCGCACGTTAGGTGCGATTCTTGGATAATCTCACAGACAGATGCCAATAAAGTGTCTTCAGGAAGGTGCTGAGACACAAAGTCCTTCATCAACATTAAGGCCTTAATGTTGGTGAAGGGCTCTTGTTTCTGGGAACTGAGAATAACAGTCCCTTTCTATGAATAAAGTAAGGGCTGTAAAATAATAATAATAATACTAGCAACAACAACAATCATAATAATAATGATAATAATAATAATAATAATAATAATAATAATAATAATAATAATAATAATAATAATAATAATTATTATTATTATTATTATTATTATTATTATTATTATTATTATTATTATTATTATTATTATTATTATTATTATTATTATTATTATTATACGACAGAAAATATTCCAGGCTAAGGTGGCAATAAATCAGACAGATGAGCAGCAAGAGACGTCTCTGAGAGAACGAGGCATACTACGAGGCACATCATCGAACAGGTAAACAGCAACACAACCTTAAAAGAAACACAGCGACAAGACCTGTTCCTCCAGCAGGCTGTCATTAGGTTTAGCGAAGCTCGAGAGCCTCCCCTATAAGAGCATCAAAGAGCATACTTCGCTCGGGGTGAGGATCTCGCTGCCTAAACAAATACACAGAAATAGACACTCCGGGGCGTTTGTGGCACCTCCGGATCATTCAGACAGAGAGGGAGCTTTCAGAGCCTTCGCTTTTCTCCACTTGTTTGCTCCCCACGCGCATAGTATATCGCAGAGTATATTCAAGGATATATTTTCTTGCTGGAGAAAATTCATAAACACTCATATCAAATAAGAAATCTGCTGGAGTATAAACTCGGCAGAGGTAAACACCACGACCTTCCAACAAAAGCTTCAGTCCTTTTGTGCGTCGCCTAGCACGGTTTTAGCGGCTTGCTGAACCTCTCTCGTTGACAGGAATCCATCGCGTTATAGCGATTCCGTTCATCCTAACAGCCAATTACCAACATCACAAACTTTAAGAGACATTGTTCCATACGGTCGCATTGTTAAAATACCAATCTACGACAGGTACTGGAGGTGATGGCGTCGTGTAAGCGAGGTGGCAATGTATATGTTTACGGAATGTCACAGGAAAATAAGAGGGCCGAGTTTCCCGGACTAAGAAATAGGAAAGCCAGCCTTGCCTCCGCCTTCTCGTGGGGCTCTAACTTCCTTGCTTCCTCTGGCTAGATTGTATCTGTAGTGGGATTTGTGATATATTAAATTATTCACTGAATTTCCAGGTAAACGGGTGTAATATTACGACCGCATGCAGGCTTCGATGATAATTTGAGTCTTTCCATTTCACCCTCCGGTCACACCAACACAAACTAAAATTGGTTGGAGAGCGTCATTTGGGTATTTCGTGTTGCTCATTGACTGTAGAGGAGAAACATGTAAGCTGCAGCGGGAGCAGTGTATGGTACTCATTATTTAACGGAGGTTGCATCGTTATTTCCTCTCGTTTAAGATGCTTATACACCTACTTAACATGTGTGTTTATTTTCTAAATGTGCATGTATGCACATACATACGTGCGCGCACGCACGTACACAACCGAAAACACACACACACACACACACACACACACACACGGCCAGAGAAAAGGCGGAGCCAAGAGCTGTGAATCGACCCCTGCAACCACATATAGGTGAGTACATATACTAGGTGAGTACACATACTAGGTGAGTACACACTAAAGACGGGAATATATACATACTGGAGCAGAAAAGGAAAGACTACAAACAAATCTAGACAGGCTACAGGTCTGATATGGGGATGGGCAAAGAATAGTGCAAACGGATTACAAACTCTTGAGGGAAGGGGGCAAGGATGCAACTCTCACCCTAAGAGAACTAGCTCGGAGTGAACATTGCACTGAGGATGAGGCACACATCAACCGAATAAGAGCTGCAGCAATCGCCCGTCTGGCAAACCTAAGGTTAACTCACAGGAACCTAAGAAAGAAATCATTCAAGGCATTATATACGGCATATTTCAAACCCGTACTGGAGTACGCAGCACCAGTATGGAACGCGCACCTGATCAAGCATGCCAAGACTCTGAAGAAAGTGTAGAGGTTCGTGACGAGACTAGCTCAGAAGAGAATAGGGGAGCTACACCTGAGCACATTAGAAAGAAAGAAGGGCTATGAGTGATAACAGTGTACAAGATACTGAGAGGAAATGATAGGATGGACAGGGACAGATTGTTGAAGAAGCGGGAAACAAGAAAATAAGAACAAAGCTCGAAGTTGACGACACAGATGAGCCACAAGAATGTTGGGAAGTATTTCTTCAGCCTTAGGTTGGTCAGGAAATGGAACAACCTGAACAGTGGAGTTTTAGAGGCAGGCTCCATACACAGCTTTACGAAGAGGCAAGATAAGGTTCTGGCGGCCAGTAAAAAGTGAACCCAGCAACTGCCGGTGAAGTGACTGGGATTCGACATACAGGTGAGTACAGACATACACACCAATATACTCACGAACACACTTTTCTAGTGCAAGCAAAAAAAAATGAAACATGGGAAAGAGGGACATGAAGGAGGTGGTTGGCTTTACCTTGGATTGGTAATGGATGGCCTGAAGACACAATTGATAGAGTTGAAAGAGAATTTCAATATCCTTCGGAGAATAACTATGACATTATGCAACAAAGCAAAGGACGAGGTTGTAGAACCAACAAACAGGACTAATAGGGCAGAAGAACCCTAAAGCTGGAATCTGAAATGAAAAGGCTGACAGTAAACATGGAAAGAATAACACTGAAAGAAGAGTTTGAAAGGAAGTTCAGTTTCCTTCAGAAGGAAACTGAAGCAGAATGCAATAAATAAAAGAGCTTGGCATAATAAAGAGCCATAAAGCTAAATAGGAAACGAAATGACTAAAGGGGACCATAAAGGAACTGTGAGGAAGGATAGGGGGCAAAAATAACGAAGGAGAAAGGTAGAGGGTTCTAAGGAGGAAACAGAAGAGAAATCACCAGCAGAAATGCTCTCCAAAGATATAAAGGCTAAGGAAGTGACAAAAGAGACAGTAAGGGCAATGGTGAAAAGAGACAAAGAAATGTGGAGAGAAATGCAATATAGGGAAGAAGGAAGGAGGTCTTTGAGGATTCGTGGATTTCAGAAGGCTAAAGAAGGTCCAGGGAGTAGGAAATGGAAAAACATGGAACATGAAATTACATCAGTCATTGAGCGCATAGGAAAAGAGTTAGAGACAGGGCAGATGTCAATTTTCTGGAGGATTGGGAGGTTTTTCTGTGGCAAACAACACCCAAACTAACCTTCTGGTCCCATATATCTTGGGACAGGATTCTACGACAGAAAGCACTTCCATAATTGCGCATACCTGTATCAGGACAGGACAGTGATGCACAGGGAACAGCTGATGGGGTGTGTGAAAACCATCAGGCAAGGAGAAAGCTAGCAGACGCGGGGCCAGGTGGAAGAAGCACCAAAACTTAAGGAGCTCCTCCAGATGCAACCCCGACCCCTTTGCTGGCTGGCCCTACTCTGGGCCAACTCCTACTTCCCCAAATCTGGGCTATCTCCCACTTTCCTAGCCCCATCACTAACACCAACACCTACCCTTTCCCCTCCTCCCTCACATCCTCCCCTTCCCCACTCACAATCTTCTTAATGACCTCTCTCCCAGCAGTGATGTGCATATCAAACCCAGCTCTACAATATCCCTCCGCTCCTGTCTGATGAGCAATATGCGAAGAGAGAGTAAACAACACAAACAAGCATATATTTAGGGAAGGTAAGCTCAGAGTGTGGTGCAAAAAGGTGGATGGAATTATCAAATAAGAATGAAGAGTTGAAAGAACAAATAGCTGTGGTAACTCTAGATATCATACATATCACAAAGACAAAACTGACTGAAATATCAGTTGCCATATTTCCAGCAGGATGTCAAGTAATAAGGGAAGGTAAAGAAAACAGGGAGGCGGAGTGACATTGGCTATCAGATATCAGTAGTTTTGAAAAAGTGAGAGGAATAGACAGACAGAAAACGACTATATAGTTCACTCAGTTAAGACTCAGGGACACAGACTTAGTTGCAATGATATATGTGTATATATATATATATATATATATATATATATATATATATATATATATATATATATATATATATATATATATATCCCTCCACCTGATTACAAGAGACCGATGGATGAATGTGAAGACAACAACGGACTGATGGTTGACATCATGGCTAGAAGTACACGGAGGGTTCAGGCAAAGTTACCTATCATGGGTGATTTCATCCACAGAGAAAGGAAGAAACTGGTAAAACTGGGACCCACATGTGGGACCAGGAACATGAAGGGCCAAGTTAATGGATGCTATTAGAGAAAAGGTTTTTAAGCAGCATTTTTAAGAACACAGTAAGAAAGAGAAGAAAATGAACCAGCAAGACTGGATCCAATATATATTGCAGGTACCTTTGGCATATTGAAGAATGAGACACTAGTGCAACATCTGGGAATATTTACTGAGGAAACGGTTCGCCAGCCAGTGGCGTCTTCAGTCCAATACAGAAGAGAACGGTGGAAGATGAGAAGTTTGAGGAAATCATTCCTTCTGTCTGGAGTCGATGTCTTCCGTCCACCAATTTTGAGAAATATATAGCATAATCGCAGTCAGGCGAGTTGAAATTGAGGGAGGAAGCGGAGTCACCAGTGAAAAGTAGGTTTAAGTAGGTCACGCCTATAGGTTCGGCAAGCGTTGAAGAATTCCCAGTATAAAGATTCCAAGACGTTGCTGTGTCTGACAGATGTGATGTATAAATGGTTTAGAAAACCGACCACTTTCATAATTTCTGACGTAGGTGAACTAGAATACGAGAGCCCCATGGAAGACACTAATAATACTGTCTTAAGCTGTGAGAAGCTAGTGGAGTTAAAGAGGGAAGAGTAGTAGGTGGTAGGAGTAAGAATTAAGACTTTAGAAGAGGAAACTTTTAGGGATGACAGAATTCCTGAATGAAATATGATGGTACAGAGAACTGGAAGGAAAGTCTGTGAATGTGATGACGACGTACCTAGCTGGAAACTACCAAGAGGCGGAGGAGAATATCATATACAGAAGAAAATGTGGAAACGGCAAAGACAAAGAGAATCATTGGTTAAACTAGACATACAAAAAGGCAAAAAAAAAAAAATGACAAGAACAAGAACATGGAAATCTAGTGTAAGCGAAGGACAGACAAAAACAGAAGCGAACAGGTTAGCAAGAAACAAATATGTTAGGATGTGGAGAGAAGCAATGATCAGGTCTAAATAAAATCTAAATAAAAAATTACACACAACCACATCAAAAAAGACGAGAGTAAAAGATTAGATAATTCGATTGAAGAAGTAAGGAAGAGAGTTCACATAATCAAACAATCTGAAAATGTTTTCTCAGTGGAAATAGGGACAATACCAGAAAGACTGGAAAACAGGGGACACCATACACAAAACAGGAGGAAAGGTAGATAAACTTTTAATGGATACGAATATATAAAAGGCAATTGAACCTAGATGAATGGTTCAAAGAACCGACACGTTGTTAAATTAGACACATGTGCAACTCTTGGGTATCTTTATTGAGGAAACGTTTCGCCACACAGTGGCTTCATCAGTCCATACACAGGATAAACTTGAAGAACAGGAGGAGAATGAGGTAATCAGTCCCTCAGCCTTGAGTCGATGTGGTCAGTCCATCAATCTTGAATGGTTCTTTGAACCATTCATCTACAATCCTGTCAGACACTGCAACTTCTTGGGATCTTAATACTTGGGAATTCTTCGCTTGCCTAACCCTTGGGCACGACCTACTTCCACATTGGACAAATGTGACACCACCTACGACTGCTGCACCTCTCCTGCCATACGGTTTATAAGCTGCTTCTCCGCTCATATGCCGTATTCTATTCAAGATTGATGAACTGACCACATCGACTCAAGGCTGAGGGACTGATTACCTCATTCTCCTCCTGTTCTTCAAGTTTATCCTTTGTTTGGACTGATGAAGCCACTGTGTGGCGAAACGTTTCCTCATTAAAGATACCCAAGAGTTGCACATGTGTCTAATTTAGCAACTGAACCTGCCAAGGCGTCACTATGAATTCTGCCAGAGGGAGCAGAAGCATTATCCAAATTATTAAGATCTACTACATGTCAATAGATACTGGACAGTTACTAGAGATCTGGAAGACAGCAGATGTAGTCCCTATATTTAAGAAAGGTGACAGACAGGAAGCACTAAACTACAGACCAGTTTCTCTGATATGCATACCATGCAAGGGAATAGAGAAGATTATCAGGAGAGTGATAGAATAATTGGAGGGGAGTGTTTGTATAAACAATAGCCAGCATGAGTTCAGAGACGGCAAATTTTGTCTTACCATTCTGCCATAGTTATATGACAAGGTAACAGATATGACATAAAAGAGAGAAGGATTTGAGGATTTCATTTTCTTAATCTTCAAAAAGGCACTTGATACTGTACCCCAGAAGACGTTGTGACAATATCATGACGTACTGGTAGGGAGAACAATATTCTCCGGTGGATCAAAGAGTACCTTAGGGAAGAAAGGAGAGTGTTATTATCAGTGAAGAAAAGTTAGAATTGGGAGCAGCAGCAAGCGGGCATTCGCAAGGATCGGTATTAGGACCGGTAATATTTCTGATTTATGGGAATGACATTCCAGATGAGGTTATTACAGACAGTGGCGTAAACCTGGGATTGATTCCAGTCTAGTTTTTGAGTGAATTCAGTTACAACCGAGTACATTGATTCTGACTCTGAAGGGGCAAAAGATAGATCTATCACTATGTCTGTCCGTGGTGGGAAAAGGATCAAAAAAAAAAAAAAAAAAACTTGCATTTGAGTTCGCAGACTGTGAAGCCTGTTAACATTACCAATGAGAGTTGCCGTTGGGGGATTAAAATAACATGGTTGAAAATCTTGTGGAGTTTAGAAGAGTACGTAAAAGAAGGAATATGAAAAGGAGTTCAGGAAGTAGCTAAGCGATGTGTATAATCAGAAACATAGGAAGCGAAAGACTGGAAGACAGACCATAATTAGGAAATAGGAAGAAAGTTGTATACGGAGAATTGGTGCGGACAATATAGAATTCCAAGAGAGGTGTAAAGTTGTTACTTACGACAACGTTCGTTATGCATCCGTCTTTTCTTCTGGAAGAAATCTATTAAATTTAGATTCTTAGGAGTCGAGGTATCAATAGATCGGCCATGCAAACAAGTGGCAAATCTCAGTTTATATGAGGAAAATAAAATAGTAGGAGTATTTTGAAAAAATAATTGCACATAGATGCAAAAATGGGAGAATTTATGATGGTATGGTTGCTCAAACGCCTTTGTATTAGTGCGAAGCTTAGTTGCTGAACGCTACATCAAGGAGGTGTAGAGAATGTCTTGAGAAGGATTGGAAGGAGAGTGTGAAGGAAGTTTTGATAGATAGATAGATAGATATGTAGATAGACAGATAAATAGATAGATAGATAGATAGGTAGGTAGATAGAATGATAGATAGATAGATAGATGGAGGGAGAGAGAGAGAGAGCGAGAGAGAGAGAGAGAGAGAGAGAGAGAGAGAGAGAGAGAGAGAGAGAGAGAGAGAGAGAGAGAGAGAGAGAGAGAGAGAGAGAGAGAGAGAGAGAGAGAGAGAGAGAGAGAGAGAGGAGAGAGGTGGTGCATGAGCATACAGTAGGATATATAAGCATATTAAACCCGAGAAAGTAATGATGAGTGATTTTTAGGCATTTGACGCGCTGTTAGAGTGTGAGAGAGGTAATATCTATGGAGCAAAATCAGTGAAACCAATAAAATAAACTTGAGTTTTGGAGATGGAAAGTTTCGGTGGGATTCTGACGTCTGTGACCTTCTGGAAAGCCAGCAATGGAACAAATAATGGTAAATGTAGGTTACCTGAACTTGGTGGAAAACGGAAATTACTTTTTTAAAAAGACAAGATATACACAGACAGATGTATACTAAAAAATATAATTAAATGCATATACAAAACATACATACTCTCAAACAGACAAGTAAACAGACAGAAAAAACGAACAGAAAGCTGAACAGAAATGTATGTAATGAAAGAGCTTTATAAATCGTTAACGTAAGTATTTAAAATGCTGTACAAACGTGAGAGAGAGAGAGAGAGAGAGAGAGAGAGAGAGAGAGAGAGAGAGAGAGAGAGAGAGAGATGACTCTAGGATGACAGGATGACTCAAGTATGGAACACATTCGTACAGCATAATGATGTCAACGAGATAAAGTCAGTTGATCAGATGAAAATGCTGGCCCACAGATGGCTCCAACTTCATCCTGTTCCCTACTTGTATGTCTCATAACAATAAAAATGCTTTCAAATGAGCTGATGTAGGTAACAGCTCTTAGCTTGCCAATAAAGTTAGGAATCCTTAACCTGTAAATAGCTGTCAATAATGCTAGGGATCCTTAACCTTGTCAAACCCTGTGTAAAGAGAGAGAGAGAGAGAGAGAGAGAGAGAGAGAGAGAGAGAGAGAGAGAGAGAGGAAGAGAGAGAGACAGGTAGACAAACAGACAGACAGACAGACAGAGAGTCAGACAGACAGACAGACAGACAGACAGACAGACAGACAGACAGACAGACAGACAGACAGATAGGCAGACAGACAGACAGAGACATAGAGAGAGGCACACACGCAAACAGACAGAAATTCAGAGGTCTGTGGAGAGAGGGGGGGTGAGTGGGTAGAAAATTTTGAGTCTCATCCTCCCAAAAAAAATCATCCCAAGAGTCGCGGGGCAATTATTGAAAGACTCTGCAGGAGAAGCAAGAGGAGGCTGAGGGAGGAGGCTGGGGGAGGAGGCTGGGGGAGGAGGCTGAGGGAGAAGGCTGAGGGAGGAGACTGAGGGAGGAGGCTGGGGGAGGAGGCTGGGGGAGGAGGCTGAGGGAGAAGGCTGAGGGAGGAGACTGAGGGAGGAGGCTGGGGGAGAATACTGAGGGAGGAAGCTGAGGGAGGAGGCTGAGGGAGGAGGCTGAGGGAGGAGGCTGAGGGAGGAGGCTGAGGGAGGAGACTGAGGGAGGAGGCTGGGGGAGAAGACTGAGGGAGGAAGCTGAGGGAGGAGGCTGAGGGAGGAGGCTGAGGGAGGAGGCTGAGGGAGGAGACTGAGGGAGGAGGCTGAGGGAGGAGGCTGAGGGAGGAGACTGAGGGAGGAGGCATGGGGAGGAGGCTGAGGGAGGAGGCTGAGGGAGGAGACTGAGGGAGGAGGCTGAGGGAGGAGACTGAGGGAGGAGGCTGAGGGAGGAGGCTGAGGGAGGAGACTGAGGGAGGAGGCATGGGAAGGAGGCTGAGGGAGGAGGCTGAGGGAGGAAACTGAGGGAGGAGGCTGAGGGAAGAGGCTGAGGGAGGAGGCATGGGGAGGAGGCTGAGGGAGGAGGCTGAGGGAGGAGACTGAGGGAGGAGGCTGAGGGAGGAGGCTGAGGGAGGAGACTGAGGGAGGAGGCTTAGGAAGGAGGCTGAGGGAGGAGGCTGAGGGAGAAGGCAGAGGGAGGGGGCTGAGGGGGAAGATTGAGGGATGTGGCTGGGGGGGGAAAGAGCCTCGTCCCACGTGATTTACTAAGGCCGGCCAAGTTTCCCCAGACTCGCCAGACAAGGTATAAATATGCATTTCGCGAATCGGGGAGTTTCCTCTCTTACAAAGTTTGATTGATTGTCAGCGTGTATCTTCTCCCAGGATGGTGAGGGAGAAATAGATGGGGAGTGGGGAGACAGGGGCGAGGAGGAGGAATGGTTGGCATGGCGGAAATGGGAGAAAAAGAATGGAGAGAGGGGAGGGAATAGAGGGGTGGGGAGTCCGCAATGGGTTGAATGGTTGGTGAAGTCTGAAGGGAATGGGATGAGAGGGAAAGGGGGATGATTGTGATCGGGTAAGTGACGTGTGGTGGGTTGGTCTAGGAGGAAGTGAGGGGAAAGAAAGTTAGCGAAGATGAGAGAGTTAGAGTAAGGTGATGGGGAGAGTTGAAGGTTATATGGGTTGATGGTAATGTTTGAGGCCATATGGGTGATGGGGAATGTTAGAGGACATATAGGGTGATGGGGAGTGTCATAGGTTATGTTTAGTGCTGGGGAGTGTTAGAGGTTATATGGGGTGATGGGGAGTGTTAGAAACCGAGAGTTACTGCAGAGACCACCCTGGCTCTGGTGCACGGCATAGACTGCAGTTCGCTGCACAGTACCACAGCAACACAAACGACACAGCGGGCTGTGGCCTGCTGCAGAGGCAACCCAGCATGCTGCGGTGGTCTGCTGCACCACACTGGGGTCTGCTGCACAAGCAACGCAGCACTGCTGTGAACTGTTGCACAGCGCGAGGAGAATAAGTGTCAACTAGAGAGGAACTGTGCATACTGCACACGACAGTTAAAGGACGCTCAGCTTCGCCTGGTGGTGAGGGAGAGGAGGCTGAGGGAGGGGGTGAGGGGTAGGGGACAGGGGAAGGGAGGAGAAGAGGGAGGCAGAAATAAGGGTAAGCAGAAGCAACAATGCAGGGGGAGAGTAGGGCAGGAGAATAATCATAAGGGGAAGGCGATTGTGCAGGTGGGAGAATAAGGTAGGTAGGGAGACTCTATGCAGGTGTTAGAACAAAGGGTGATAGGGGAGGGAAAGGGAAAGGGAGGCAGGAGAGGAGGGGTGTAGCTAGCAATGCAGACCAGCAAATGCAGCCGGCAAAGGAAGGGGAGAGAGAGAGGAGGAGAGAGAGAGAGAGAGAGAGAGAGAGAGAGAGAGAGAGAGAGAGAGAGAGAGAGAGAGAGAGAGAGAGAGAGAGAGAGAGAGAGAGAGAGAGAGAGAGAGAGAGAGAGAGAGAGAGAGAGAGAGAGAGAGAGAGAGAGAGAGAGAGAGAGGAGAGCCTCACATTCTAGTTATTATTGTCATGAACATCAGAAAGGAGGAACACTGCAACAAGCTTACTGGCCAATACTAGGCAAGTCCTTCTCTACACCCAAAGGGGTCATACAGCGCACCGGTGGAATTGGAGGTAATCAGGTCTGATCCTGAGGAACGGGGGGAAGGGGGAGACAGTTACTCCAGTTCCTTGGATCAAGATCCCTTCACCGGCATCAACGCCCCCTCTCCCATCCCTATTATAGAAAGAAGCCTCAAAGAGAGGGATGGGGCTTAGCGCAGCGTGCCGTGAGAACCAGATTTAGCGGCAGTAACACATTACTGACCCATAGCGTCTCACCCTTCCCTCTCCTCTCCAGAAATACGCTGTTTTAGCCGCCTTCTCTTGAATATTTTATGTATAACTCTGTATGATGCGTCTGGGTATAACTCAGTAGGAAGAAATTGTGTATAGCTTTGTATGAAGCATTTGTGTATAGCTTCGTCTGATGATGATGATGATGATGATGATGATGATGATGATGATGATGATGATGATGATGATGATGATGATGATGATGATGATGATGATGATGATGATGATGATCATCATCATCATCATCATCATCATCATCATCATCATCATGATCATGATGATGATGATGATGATCATGATCATGATCATGATCATGATCATGATCATGATGATGATGATGACGATGGGTAATATCGCTAAGTGAATAAAATGACAGCCAACTCTCACTGCCTCTAGTCTAACAGCCTGGCAGATAACTGGAACGAATGCCTTCGTGGTCCTTCTAACAAGAGCAATCTCGCCTTGTGTTTGCCTGTCTGACTAAATGGACCCATCTCTCCTTGTATTTGAATAGGAGCACCGACCTCACTGACTATCACAAAAGAAAAAAAGCTAAAACTCGCCATCTCTCTTTCACGGTCAGATATAAAATGTGTGGAACTGGAAGCCATGTGGAGAAGCCAACTATTTGTAGTGAGTATGCTGGTAATGGTGATCCAGCTCCTGTCCTCGTGATTATTATTATTATTAATATCAACATCATTGGGTGAGAGTATTTCCTTAGTCTTAGGGTGGTTGAAAAGTGAATGACTTAGATGAGGCAGTGGTGGAGGCAGACTCAGTATATGAGCACATATTCAAGAGATGGTAGGGGAAAGGACCATGAAGCCAGAGGTCAGTCAGGCCTATCAAAGTAATCTGTTAGGCAGGACCAGGAACTGAATTTCGTCCCCGTCCACAAACACAAATCATGAAGTACAAATAGGGGAGTTCACAAACACATGCACACACAGACGCAGACGCAGACGCAAACACAAACACAAACACACACACACACACACACACACACACACACACACACACACACACACACACACACACACACACACACACACACACACACACACACAAACACTGAACACATTTGAAGCGCATATCAACCAAATAACTGCTGCAGCATACGGGCGCCTGGCAAACCTGAGAACAGCATTTCGACATCTAAGTAAGAAGTCATTCACGACACTGTACACCGTGTACATCAGGCCCATATTGAAGTATGAAGCGCCAGTTTTGAACCCACACCTGGTCAGACACGACAAGAAGTAAGAGAAGTGCAAAGATTTGCAACAAAACTAGTCCCGGAGTTGAGGGATTTGTCCTACAAGGAGAGGTTAAGGGAACTTAACACTAGAGGACAGGAGGGATAGGGAGGACAAGGTAACAATGTATAAAATATTGAGAGGAATTAGCAAGGTGGATAGTGACAAAATGTTTCAGAGATGTGACACAGCAACAAGGGTTCACAACTGGAAGCTGAAAACTCAGATGTGTTACAGGAATGTTAGGAAGTATTTCTTTTGCCATAGAGTTGTCAGGAAGGGGAACAGTCTGGAGAGTGACGTAGTGGAGGCAGAATCCATACATAGGTTTAAGAAGAGTTATGATAAAGCTCATGGAGCAGGGAGAGAGTGGGCCTAGTAGCGACCAGTGAAGAGGCGGGGCCAGGAGCTATGAATCACCCCTGCAAGTGGATGAGTATAATTAAGTAAGTACACACACATAGGAACTGAGACTCGACCCTCGCTCCCCCTGCAGTCACAAACAGACAACTACAGAGGACGCTCTGCCAACAAATCGAAATTGAGCCAACCATTACGACCCAGTTGATAGTTCTCTCCTGGAGTTTCTCCGCCTTATTGAAAATAATAGTAGATAAAAAAAATCTATTTTCTTCTTCGACGCCGTCCTTCAGGTAAGGACACTTCGAGTCCTTTACCGGAATAGCCTTCAGGTAATTTGATGAAAGCCGACCAGCCAAGGAACACACGGAACCCCGAGAACAAAACTCAGGTAAACTCGCTTATTTTTGTGTGTGTGTTGGAAGGGGGACCATGTGCGTGTCGACCGCTTCTAAATACGTTGGTTTATTGGGTTTAAAGCCTATCGACTGCACGAGGGGCCATTAAGGTTGTATTGTAACCCGTACACCAGCAATCGGGGATGCTTTAATACCCAACCCGGGGACTGAAGTAAATTCTCACTGTATATACAGGGAGATACACACTTCTCTGTTTGTGTATATATACACTGAGAGATACTCATGTCTCCGTGTATATACCCTGTGTATATAACTGAGAGATACTCATCTCTGTATATACACTAGAAATACGCACCTTTCCGTGAATATGTACGAGAGATGCACCCCTCCGTGTATATGCACTGAGATGCACACCTCTTCGTGTATATAGCGTAGATTAATTACGAGCCCTTATGTTAGATGATGATGAAGTTGTTATTGTTGTTGTTGTTGTTGTTGCTGATGTTGTAGGTGTTGTTGCTAGTGTTGTTGTTGTTGATGTTGTTGGTGTTGTTACTGTTGTTGTTAATGCTGTTGTTGTTGATGTTAGTGTTGCTGTTGTTGTTGATGATGATGATGTTGGTGTTGTTGTTGGTGGTGTAGTTGTTGGTGGTGTTGGTGTTGGTGTTGTTATTGTTGATGGTGTTGGTGTTGTTGGTGTTTGTATTATTGTTCGTGGTGGTGGTTTTGTTGGTGATGGTGTTGTGTTTTGCGGTGGTGATGGTGGCGACGATGGTGTTGGTGATGTCGGTGATGACGATTTTGATGTTGATGTTACTGCAAACGATTGTATTTCCGGGTGAATAAATGCAACATATCACAGGCAATATCATTAAGGCAAGTGAAATATTCCTTAGGTTTGAGTTGACGCAAGAGAACAAAACTTTCTCCGACCTCTCTAAACATTATTTATGTACTATTGATCACAACAAATAAAAAAAAAAAACTGGCGCATACAAGCGCGTTTTGACGCAGCATTTGTATAAAATGTAAATGGTCCATGATCGAGTATTTCTCCACAATGGAGAGTTTTGGCATTTGTGAATGTCGGCGCAAAGTTGGTCATTGTTGAAGTTCAAGGACACCTCGTTTAGTGTATTACCAGACGTATTAGTCAAGATGTTCGCTGTTCATGCGCGGGCGTGCATGAATACTTATGCTTACTTACGAACATACGTATATGTACTCACATACATGCATACTCAAGCATAAACAGATACAGACACACACACACACAGGAGCTATGACTAGACCCCTGCAACCACAAATAGGTGAGTACAAATAGGTGAGTACACACACACCATACATAGTTTTAAGACGAGGTTTGATAAAGCTCATGGAGCAGGGAGAGAGAGATGACCTAGTAGTAACCAGTGAAGAGGCGGGGCCAGGAGCTGTGATTCGACCCCTGCAACCACAAATAGGTGAGTACACACGCACACACACACACACAGAGGCAAGGATAACAGAGAAGGCACTGCAATGGATCAGGGAATACCTGTCGGGAAGACTACAGCGATACACAAATAACAGCAAGTCATGATACGTGACGAGGTGTCACAGTGGGCGCCTGTGACGAGCGGGGTTCCACAGGGGTCAGTCCTAGGACCGGTGCTGTTTCTGATATATGTGAACGATATGACCGAAGAAATAGACTCAGAAGTGTCCCTGTTTGCAGATGATCTGAAGTTGATGAGAAGAATTCAGTCGGACGAGGACCAGGAAGAACTACAAAGTGATCTGAACAGGCTGCAGGCCTGGTCCAGAAACTGGCTTCTGGAGTTCAACCCCACTAAGTGCAAAGTCATGAAGATTGGGGAAGGGCAAAGGCGATCGCAGATGGAGTAAAGTCTAGGGGAGCTCAGAGACTACAAACTTCACTCAAGGAAAAGGATCTTGGAGTGAGTATAACACCGGGCACATCACCTGAGGCGCACATCAACCAAATAACTGCTGCTAAGAATAACTACCACTAAGAATAGCATTCTGACATCTCATTAAGGAATCGTTCAGGACCCTGTACACCGTGTACGTTAGGCCTATATTGGAGTATGCAGCACCAATTTCGAACCCACATCTAGCCAAGCACGTGCGGGCTATTTGTATATCGTTCCAGTCACGGTATTGTGCCTTTTTTGTTATTTACGTTTGGAAATTAGAGAAAGTGCAAAGGTTTGCAACAAGACTGGTCCCAGTGCTAAGATGAGTGTCCTACGAGGAGAGGTTAAGGGAAATGGACCTGACAACACTGGAGGACGGGAGAAATAGGGGGGATATGATAACGACATATAAATTACTGGGAGGATTTGAAAAGGTGGATAGAGACAGGATGTTCCAGGGATTGGACACAGCAATCAGGGGTCACAGCCGGAAACTTAAGACTCAGGTGAATCACAAGGATGTTAGGAAGTATTTCTTCAGTCACAGAGTTGTCAGGAAGTGGATCAGTCTGGGAAGTGATGTAGTGGAGGCAGAATCCATACATAGCTTTAAGAAGAGGCATGATGAAGCTCATGGAGTACGAAGAGTGACCTAGTAGCGGCCAGTGAAGAGGCGGGGCCAGGAGCTATGAATCGACCCCTGCAACCACAACTAGGTGAGTACAACTAGGTGAGTACACACACACACAGACACACACAGACACATACAAACACATAAAAACACACACACACATATACACACACAGACACACAGACACACAGACACACAGACACACAGACACACAGACACACACAGACACACAGACACACACAGACACACACAGACACACACAAACACACACACACACACACACACACACACACACACACACACACACACACACACACACACACACACACACACACGACCCGAAACTGCTGTATAGCCACATTAGGAGGAAGACAACAGTCAAGGACCAGGTGATAAGGCTGAGGAAAGAAGGTGGAGAACTCACAAGAAACGATCAAGAGGTATGTGAGGAGCTCAACACGAGATTTAAGGAAGTATTTACAGTAGAGACAGGAAGGACTCTGGGGGGACAGACCAGATGGGGACACCAGCAAGGAATACACCAACAAGTGTTGGACGACATACATACAGATGAGGAGGAGGTGAAGAAACTGCTAAGGGACATCGATACCTCAAAGGCAATGGGACCGGACAACATCTCTCCGTGGGTCCTTAGAGAGCGAGCAGATATGTTGTGCGTGCCACTTACCACAATCTTCAACACATCCCTGGAAACTGGGTAACTACCTGAGGTATGGAAGACGGCAAATGTAGTTCCCATTTTCAAAAAAGGAGACAGAAAAGAGGCACTAAACTATAGACCTGTGTCATTGACGTGTATAGTATGCAAAATTATGGAGAAGATTATCAGGAGGAGAGTGGTGGAGCACCTGGAACGGAACAGGAGTATAAATGCCAACCAGCACGGATTCACGGAAGTCAAATCCTGTGTCACAAACCTTCTGGAGTTTTATGATAAAATAACAGAAGTAAGACAAGAGAGAGAGGGGTGGGTTGATTGCATCTTCTTGGACTGCAAGAAGGCCTTTGACACAGTTCCTCACAAGAGATTAGTGCAGAAGCTAGAGCATCAGGCGCATATAACAGGAAGGGCACTGCAATGGATCAGAGAATACCTGACAGGGAGGCAACAACGAGTCATGGTACGTAATGATGTATCACAGTGGGCACCTGTGACGAGCGGGGTCCCACAGGGGTCGGTCCTAGGACCAGTGCTATTTTTGGTATATGTGAACGACATGACGGAAGGGTTAGACTTAGAAGTGTCCCTGTTTGCAGATGATGTGAAGTTAATGAGGAGAATTAAATCTGATGAGGACCAGGCAGGACTTCAAAGAGACCTGGACAGACTGGACACCTGGTCCAGCAAATGGCTTCTCGAATTTAATCCTGCCAAATGCAAAGTCATGAAGATAGGGGAAGGGCACAGAAGACCACAGACAGAGTATAGGCTAGGTGGCCAAAGACTGCAAACCTCACTCAAGGAGAAAGATCTTGGGGTGAGTATAACACGGAGCATGTCTCCGGAAGCACACATCAATCAGATAACTGCTGCAGCATATGGGCGCCTGGCAAACCTGAGAACAGCATTCCGATACCTTAGTAAGGAATCATTCAAGACACTGTACACCGTGTATGTCAGGCCCATACTGGAGTATGCAGCACCTGTTTGGAACCCGCACTTGATAAAGCACGTCAAGAAACTAGAGAAAGTACAAAGGTTTGCGACAAGGTTAGTTCCAGAGCTAAGGGGAATGTCCTATGAAGAAAGATTAAGGGAAATCGGCCTGACGACACTGGAGGACAGGAGGGTCAGGGGAGACATGATAACGACATATAAAATACTGCGTGGAATAGACAAGGTGGACAAAGACAGGATGTTCCAGGGAGGGGACACAGAAACAAGAGGCCACAATTGGAAGTTGAAGACACAAATGAGTCAGAGAGATAGTAGGAAGTATTTCTTCAGTCATAGAGTTGTAAGGCAGTGGAATAGCCTAGAAAATGACGTAGTGGAGGCAGGAACCATACACAGTTTTAAGACGAGGTTTGATAAAGCTCATGGAGCGGGGAGAGAGAGGGCCTAGTAGCAACCGGTGAAGAGGCGGGGCCAGGAGCTAGGACTCGACCCCTGCAACCACAAATAGGTGAGTACAAATAGGTGAGTACACACACACACACACACAAACACACACACACACACACACTCACACACACACACACACACAAACACACACACACACACACACACACACACACACACACACACACACACACACACACACACACACACACACACACACACACACACACACACACACAATCCAGTCTGAGGGACATAAGGTGATAATTGCAGTAATGTACAACCCACCACAGAACTGCAGGAGGCCAAGAGAAGAATACGATGAGAGCAACAGAGCAATGGTCGACACACTAGCCGAGATGGCCAGGAGAGCACACATGGGGGGAGCAAAGTTACTAGTTATGGGTGATTTCAATCACAAGGAGATTGACTGGGAAAACCTGGAGCCCCATGGGGGGTCCCGAAACATGGAGAGCCAAGATGATGGATGTGGTACTGGAAAACCTCATGCATCAACATGTTAGAGACACTACCAGAGAGAGAGAGGAGAGGATGAACCAGCAAGACTGGACCTCGTATTCACCTTGAGTAGTTCGGACATCGAGGATATCATGTATGAAAGGCCCCTGGGAGCTAGTGATCATGTGATTCTGTGCTTCGACTACATTGTTGAGCTCCAAGTGGAGAGAGTAGCAGGAATAGGGTGGGAAAAACCAAACTACAAATGGGGGAACTACTCAGGCATGAGGAACTTCCTTCAAGACATTCATTGGGAGAGGGAACTGACAGGAAAACCAGTACAAGAAATGATGGAATATGTGGCAACACAATGTAAGGAGGCAGAGGAGAGGTTTGTTCCCAAGGGAAACAGAAATAATGGGAAGAACAGAACGAGTCCTTGGTTCACCCAAAGGTGTAGGGAGGCAAAAACTAGGTGTACTAGAGAATGGAAAAGGTACAGAAGACAGAGAACTCAGGAAAATAAGGAGATTAGCCGAAGAGCCAGAAACAAATATGCACAGATAAGAAGGGAGGCTCAGCGACAATATGAAAATGACATAGCATCGAAAGTCTACACTGACCCGAAGCTGTTGTACAGCCACATCAGGAGGAAAACAACAGTCAAGGACTAGGTAATCAGACTGAGGAAGGGTGATGGGGAATTCACAAGAAACGACCGAGATGTATGTCAGGAGTTCAACACGAGATTTAAAGAAGTATTTACAGTGGAAACCAGTAGGACTCCAGGAAATCAGAACAGGGGGGTACACCAGCAAGTGCTGGATGAGGTACATATAACCAAGGAGGAGGTGAAGAAGCTGCTATGCGAACTTGACACCTCAAAGGCGGTGGGACCAGACAACATCTCTCCGTGGGTCCTTAAAGAGGGAGCAGAAATATTGTGTGTGCCATTAACAAAGATCTTCAACACATCATTTGAAACTGGGCAACTCCCCGAGGTATGGAAGATGGCAAATGTAGTCCCAATTTTTAAAAAGGGAGACAGAAACTACAGACCTGCATCACTAACGTGTATAGTATGCAAGGTCATGGAGAAGATCATCAGGAGGAGAGTGGTGGAGCAACTGGAAAGAAACAAGTGTATAATTGACAACCGGCATGGTTTCAGGGAAGGAAAATCCTGTGTCACAAACCTACTAGAGTTTTATGACAAGGTGACAGAAGTAAGACAAGAGAGAGAGGGGTGGATCGACTGCATTTTTTTGGACTGCAAGAAGGCCTTCGACACAGTTCCTCACAAGAGGTTACTGCAAAAGCTAGAGGATCAGGCACACATAACAGGAAAGGCACTGCAATGGATCAGAGAATACCTGACAGGGAGGCAACAACGAGTCATGGTACGTGACGAGGTATAAGAGTGGGAGCCTGTGACAAGCGGGGTTCCACAGGGGTCAGCCCTAGGACCTGTCCTGTTCTTGGTATATGTGAACGACATAACGGAAGGGATAGACTCAGAAGTGTCCTTGTTTGCAGATGATGTGAAGTTAATGAGAAGAATCAAATCGGATGAGGATCAGGCAGGACTACAAAGAGACCTGGACAGGCTACAAGCCTGGTCCAGCAACTGGCTCCTTGAGTTTAACCCTGCCAAATGCAAAGTCATGAAGATTGGGGAAGGGCAAAGAAGACCGCAGACACAATATAGTTTAGATGGCCAAAGACTGCAAACCTCACTCAAGGAAAAAGATCTCGGGGTGAGTATAACACCGAGCATATCTCCTGAGGCGCACATCAATCAGATAACTGCTGCAGCATACGGGCGCCTGGCAAACCTACGGATAGCGTTCCGATACCTCAGTAAGGATTCGTTCGACACTCTGTATACCATTTACCTCAGGCCCATACTGGAGTATGCAGCACCAGTTTGGAATCCACACCTAGTCAAGCACGTCAAGAAATTAGAGAAAGTGCAAAGGTTTGCAACAAGACTAGTACCAGAGCTACGAGGATTGTCCTATGAAGAAAGGTTGAGGGAAATCGGCCTGACGACACTGGAGGACAGGAGGGTCAGGGGAGACATGATAACGACATATAAAATACTGCGCGGAATAGACAAGGTGGACAAAGACGGGATGTTCCAGAGAAGGGACACAGACACAAGAGGTCACAATTGGAAGTTGAAGACTCAGATGAATCAAAGGGATGTTAGGAAGTATTTCTTCAATCATAGTCAGGCCGTGGAATAGCCTAGAAAGTGACGTAGTGGAGGCGGGAACCATACATAGTTTTAAGGCGAAGTATGATAAAGCTCATGGGGCAGGGAGAGAGAGGACCTAGTAGCAATCAGCGAAGAGGAGGGGCCAGGAGCTATGACTCGACCCCTGCAACCACAAATAGGTGAGTACAAATAGGTGAGTACACACACACACACATACAAGAGGATGTTAGGTAATAAGAACAGCTGTTTACAATCCTCCACCAAGCACAACCTTAGTGATACAATAATAGTGATAGAAGAGAGGAAAAAATGATTATATGTAGTTAATTTATTGATAAGAAAACTTATTTGGAAAATCAGGAAACACACAGAGGATAAGAAATGGTGGAGATAAATATTGGAGGCAGTAGCCGAAGACGTCATGAGCCGACATATTAAAGACACCACAAGAATAAGAGAGGGTTAACTGGCAAAACTGAACCTGTTCTTCGCCTTGAGTGCAGCAGATATAGAGAAAATTAAATATGATTCAGTAGGAACTAGCAGCTACATAGTCGTATAAATCGTCTTCTTGGTGGAGGTAAAAATGAATAGAAGTGAGAACAAAGAGAGCCAAGAAAAACAAACATAGGGATGAGAGAAATCCTGGATGGATTACAGTGGGAAAGAAAAATGGAAGGTATGAAAGTATATAAAGAGGAGGGTGAGGCTACTAAAGATAGACAAGATAGTGACCGACAAGTTTACACTAGCAAGGATCGGAGAGGAACATAGTACATGGAGAGAGACCTTAGTTAACAAAGAACTAGTTGGATGAATCTTATTGTGGCTAGCTGGTCTAGTGGCTAACGCGACGGGCTGGAGTTTTGAGACTCTATGACCGCGGGTTCAATCCCGGCCGGGGGTATGGTTTAAAGAACTTATGTAAGGCAAACACTGCTTATGAAGGGGCACTGAAAACAGAAAAAATGAGTATATGAGAAAATTGGTAACTGTACAGAAGACTTAAATGACTATGCTAAGATAAGAACAAATGGTAATATATGATATATATATATATATATATATATATATATATATATATATATATATATATATATATATATATATATATATATATATATATATATCTTAGCGGTGAAGGCTGAAAGAGATTCTGAGGTGAGGCTTAACCACATCATAAGGAAGACGATATTAAAGAAACGTTAAAAACTGAGGGAAGAGTAGAGAGAACAACAAAAAGTCATAAGGAGACATCTCCTCGATATAACGGACTCGAGTAAATAATGAGCAAAACAATAGCAGAAACAAGAGGCAAAGTCCACTGGTTACATAATTATTCGTTACGTTTACAATCACGGCCAAAAAATTTTATTCTTTGCTATTCCCATTAACGGCCACCCTCTTCTGTCCCTCCACATAACGGACTTATTAGTCCGTTATATGGAGGTTTTATCTGATGTGAGCAGACGGGGCAGTGAGAACTTTTCTCAAGCATCAAGCAAGATACCAAGGAAAAAGTTAGAGGCAGGAATAAGAGAAATGAAGGAAATTAAGATAAGAAAAAATTGACAGGGCGTTTAATAAATAAAAATAGAAAGCAGATTCCAGAGCAATGAATTTTAAGAAAATAGAAACAGCAACTGCCTGATGGAGAAGCAGACCTGTGTACAGTTCTGAATATTTACTGAAGGAAACCTTTCGCCCGCGAGTGGCCTCACCAGCCCTAATGAAGCCACTCGTGGCGAAACGTTTCCTTCAATAAATGTCCAGAACTTTACTCTAGCGACCTGTTCCAGAGTTTGTGGGTATCCCCAGACCGACCTCAGGTATATCACAGGTATGCACTTCCAGGGCTATTAACATACCTCATTTACATTCCTTAGGCATAGAACCCATGAAATCGATTAGGACTCCCCTACCATGGCTCGAGTCCCACCGGTTCTGTGATTTCCTTACGTATAGGGTTTGTATGACTTAAATATTTTTCTGTACTCGAGAGACTTATTAAAGAGAATTAGTAGGGGAAATTACTAAGGGGAAGAATTATCAGATGGAATTATTAGAGGGAATTACCTGAGGGGAATCGGGAAATAACGATAAAAATACTATAACATTAATGACTTCTCAGCATTATTAGCAATCATAACAGAATCAGTAAGTACAATATTGTTAACATTATTGCAAGTAATAATAATAATAATAATAATAATAATAATAATAATAATAATAATAATAATAATAATAATAATAATAATAATAATTAAAAAAATGTTGTCAGTGCTTTTTAATAATTCTGAAGGTGATAAATGAGGTATATAAATAATAATACCAAAAATAACTCGTGTGTAGTTTGAAAGTAAAGAAAATAGCAATCATAATGTCAATGAAAAATATTATTATATTTACAATAATAATAATAATAATAATAATAATAATAATAATAATAATAATAATAATAATAATAATAAAAATAATAATAATAATAATAATAATAATAATAATAATAATAATAATAATAATAATAATAATAATAACAATAATAATAATAAAATTAATAATAATAATAATAATAATAGTAATAAAAATAATAATAATAATAACAATAATAACAGTAATAACACTAGTAATAATAAAAGGCTACTTCTGCTGCTACTACTACTACCACTAGTACTGCTACTACTATCACTAGTACTGCTACTACTACCACTAGTACTGCTACTACTACCACTAGTACTGCTACTACTACTACCACTAGTACTGCTACTACTATTACTACTACTACTACCACTAGTACTGCTACTACTATTACTACTACTACTACTACCACTAGTACTGCTACTACTATTACTACTACTACTACCACTAGTACTGCTACTACTATTACTACTACTACTACCACTAGTACTGCTACTACTAGTACTGCTACTACTACCACTAGTACTGCTACTACTATCACTAGTACTGCTACTACTACCACTAGTACTGCTACTACTACCACTAGTACTGCTACTACTACCACTAGTACTGCTACTACTATCACTAGTACTGCTACTACTACCACTAGTACTGCTACTACTACCACTAGTACTGCTACTACCACTAGTACTGCTACTACTATTACTACTGCTATGACTACTACTATTAACACTGCTACTGCTACTATTATTACTACTACTACATTACTATTACTACTGCTACATTACTATTACTACTACTACTACCACTGATACTACTGCTGCTGCTTTTGTTATAAACAACAACAGCAATAAACAAGATGAAAATAATAATAATTATTATTATCGACGCAAATGAAATCAGTCTCAACTTTGCAAGACCATAACTTACTGCTATCGATATCCCCCCCCCCCCACGAAAAAAGATAATTTATCTGTTAAGCAGTTAAAAATCTTTTAAAATTAATAATGTCAGAATTTTTCTTAGAAAGATGGGATCTAGGATATCATTATTTTAGAATAGTCTTTATTAAACTGAGAATATTTAGTCTTTATTAAAATAATTAGTGTCTGGTGTTCAATAAAATGTCTGAGGGTGTCGAATCTTCAGTAAAAAGAAAAGAAATATTTTTTTCTGTAATGCAAGTCATAATTTTGTAACCAATAATTTGTTTTATCTTGATGATGGTATGGTCATCAACCTCTAAGAATTACTGTGATTGTGATGGTGAGGTGAGATGCCCAGTGTGTTGTCTTTCCAGAGGAGCACCTTGATGTGAGTAAAGATCTGTTTACCCAAGAAATTGGGGCTACTCTTTCCTTCCTTAAATCAACCTAGATTATCCCCCACTCCCCAGACGCTGGTTAGCACTATGGTTAGAGTGAAATAATATAAAATAACGACACGATGGAAAAAGAGACGATAATGTGGCGTAATGAGAGCCTTTACTAACGTTTCGCCCAGGCTGTGGTTTTTTTTTTTAGGTCATCATGTGTTTCTGTTTCCCCTCAGTTCTTGTTCCACAGCTCGCTGACTACTAAAACAATCTCTCTGCACCAGATGTTCAGATGATTCAATTGCATATGTCAACTCTGCAGTCTGACCTTCAATGTTTTTTTTTATCTAAGTATTCCTGGCCAGTTGGTTTACCTTGGCAGCTGTGGGCAAGACATGTGCTTACATACACTTGCTATATAATTATGTCATATTAGATAGAAGTCTGTGTTTTTTCGCACTTGTTTAACACTTTCCTCACCAACATACCTGAGAATACGTAGACAGGTGTTTCTAATATGAAAACACATGTTCGCACGTGATTAATATAATAACTGTATAATACACAAATAACCCGCACATAGGAGAGTGAAACTTATGACGACGTTTCGGTCCATCTTGGACTATTAACTAGTAACACAGAAGCGCGAAGGAAAGGGAGTGATCACCTCAAAACTGTTTCTTTACCCTCTCCACTGCGTCTGCTGTCTCCGTATTTAGTCATCTCTGTATCCAGCTGAAGAAATCTGTTGTGTAGGCGGAACGTTTCGGAAATGAAGATATTAAGCAGCTGTACATGTTGCTTACTCATCTGTACACGTGTTACCTACATGCCAACACATGTGTTCATGTGTGATCTCTACATGCAAACACGTGATCACTCGTTTTACCTTCAAGTCAATATATTCGCACTGTTTCCCACAGTACAGTCAACGCCATCAACCAAATCCTCTGAGAGAAATTACACTCGCAAAGAAAAAATAAGACATAAAACTTGTGTACTAGTGTTCTGACGCCAAATAAAAGAAAAATGCTAGCATATTAAGCAGCAAATTTACAAAATACATGAGAAAAAACATTTGATAATAATAAGACTACAACTTCTAAAAGCCTTAATCTTTACTAACCCTTCAATAAAAAAAAATAAATAAAATAAATTATTTGCATGAAATAAGATATGCGTTGGGTATGATCTTCTGCAAGATGCATTGCAATTTGAAAAGTAGTGGAATAATAAATTGCCAGTATACCAGAGCAGATATTTAGAAGGGAACAAATTGACTCCAAGACTGGGTGAAGGCGTGAGAAAAGTGCATGACCTGCTTCTGAATGTGGAGCTTTGAGGACCAGGGGAGCAACCCCTTCCCTCCCCCTCCTTCACACACACACACACACACACACACACACACACACACACACACACACACACACACACACACACACACACACACACACACACACACACACACACACACACACACACACACACACACACACATACACACACACACACACACGGGGCCAGGAGCTAAGACTCGACCCCTGCAACCACAAATAGGTGAGTACACACACACACACACACACACACACTCACACACACACATATACACATACACACATACATGCACACACATACACACACACACACGGGGCCAGGAGCTAAGACTCGACCCCTGCAACCACGAATAGGTGAGTACAACACACACACAACACACACACAACACACACACACACACACACACACACATACACACACACACACACACACACACACACACACACACACACACACACACATACACACACACACACACGGGGCCAGGAGCTAAGACTCGACCCCTGCAACCACAAATAGGTGAGTACACACACACACATACACACACACACACACACACACACACACACACACACACACACACACACACACACACACACACATACACACACACACACACACGGGGCCAGGAGCTAAGACTCGACCCCTGCAACCACAAATAGGTGAGTACACACACACACTCACAGACACACAGACACACACACACACACACACACACACACACACACACACACACGGCGCCAGGAGCTAAGACTCGACCCCTGCAACCACAAATAGGTGAGTACACACACACACACACATACACACACACACACACACACACACACACACACACACACACACACACACACACACACACACACACACACACACACACACACACACACACATTTAGCTAACTTTAGACTAAATCAGGCCAAGTAAGGCCAAAAGTTACTTCCCTGATAACATAGCCCTAAACTTTCATTAATTTCATTACTAATAACTCATATAACCCACTTATAAAATATTGGAATTATGTTAGGATTACAGTCAACATTCTTTCTCTATTTATTTTGACTTGGTATTACTGGAAGCTGCATAAGTCACTTCACAGAGCATAATATTTTCTTTTTTAGATTTGGCTACACTAATTCGACAATAATTAATTATTTTTATCAACTGAAATAAATTACTCTTAACGATATACTCGCTTGGAACAATGTTCTGTTTTCTCAGTTAATCGGCAGGATCACTGAAATCCTTTATATAACAGAATAATCAGATTTTGGCAATAAAAATATAGAAGTTGTTGGGTAAAATCTACGGAATTCCTCTAATTTTCTGTTGTGATGATGTTAAATCTACAATATTCCTCTAACCTTCTGTTATGCTGATGTTAAATCTACAATATTCCTCTAACCTTCTGTTATGCTGATGTTAAATCTACAATATTCCTCTAACCTTCTGTTGTGCTGATATTAAATCTACAATATTCCTCTAACCTTCTGTTGTACCGATGTTAAATTTACAATATTCCTCCAA
>NC_091297.1:38487658-38530158 GCF_038502225.1 Cherax quadricarinatus | reverse complement strand
TGGTGCAATACTACAAGTGACAAATATCATGATCTAATATAATGCTTACATTATACCAGCTACGTATACCTCACAGACTGGTATAATTTTAGTAATGGAATCACAAAGGGGAAAAATGAACCAGAATATCTGGTGCTCTTGTCCAAATTGCCATAATTATGATGTATACCCGAAAAAGATTTTCCTACTTTTATGAATGCTGATGATAGTAACACTGTCGTAGAGGCTGGTAATAGGTGGTTGTGATGGTTATTTGAAAGACAGTTACGACGTTGTAGAGGAGAGCTAAGGGCTCTCCCACTCTCTGTTTAGGCAGCGGCGCAATAATCAGAGGCAAATGAGAAAGAGAAATAAAAAATTATGTGCAGAGATTCGGGAACAGTAATGGTGGAGGGAAGGACACAAGCAGGTGAAGGAGGAGGGGGACTGGACCTGAAAAACAGGGTACGTAAATAATAACAGTGATTGTTATTTTGATGCTAAATGTTGTCTGGTGATATTACATGCCACGTTGTGAACGGGAAACAAAAGATACTAGGATTTCCCTGCTTCCTGTGTCAAATTGTGTGTGACACTGATGCTGGGATTAAAAGTTAAAGATCAATTGGGTTTATTTAGTAATTTTCATTATAAATGAACCTCTCTCTCTTTCTCTCTAGCCATGAACAAAGCCTTACTCTTTCTCTCTTCGTAGTTACGTTGACTACAGCCATATTTATAGCCACTGGGAAATGTCAAAATAATGCAATGAACTTAAACAGGAAAACAATATTAAAGTTTTTTAATAGGTCCGTTTAGAGCTGTTTTTGTGTGAGAAGAAGGAAAGGAAGTAACTCACTGTAATATGTCATGGTTGCAGTTGTTGCAGGGTATGAAGGCACGGACGAGTATATTAAGCTGTGTGTACGATCCCTGTGCGATAGTACAAGGCGGAATGTAACAGCGGTGAATGCATAAATAGTGCGTATTTTTGGTGTTGGTGTGAAGGGAGGGAGAAAGCTATAAAATAATATTCGCCTTGCGCTCATTACAACACTAATTGTGTTGCTGATGAAGCATGGTTTAGAAAGCTTGACAATGTTGTATCTGGATGTTTGAATGAGTGAAGTGGTTGGATGTTAGTGTACATGATGTTTAAATGTTGGTGGGCATGTTGCCTAGGTGGCGGTAGGCGTGGCACCTAAAGGGTGGTGGGCGTGGTAGCTAAATGGTAGCTAAGTGGTGGTAGGCGCAGTACCTGGATGGTGGTGAGTGTAGTGTGTTGTGCTTGTGTGTGCGTGAGGTCAGCTTCACGCTGCCATCTCAGACATAAACACTGCCCACCCTGCTCCAGGTACATAAACACTGCCTACCCTGCTCCACGTACATAAACACTGCCCACCGTGCTCCACGTACATAAACACTGCCCACCCTGCTCCCGGTATATAAACATTTATAGTTGGGTGTGCATCAGGGAGGAGGGGAGGGAGGGAGGGAGGGAGAGAGAAGACAGCAAGCAAGGGTGGTGCAGGTTGCACACTGTGGTCATGATGCAACACGCACGCACGCACCCCGTGCCCCACCCTACACGTGCCACTCACCTGGGGGGGGGGAAGGGGCGGAGACGACGGACCTGGTCAGGTCTTCGACGACTGGATGAGTCCATGGCAGCAGCGGATGAGGTCGGAACTTCTACGAATGGATGAACCCATGGAAGCAGCGGATGAGGTCGGGCCTTCTACGACTTGATGAGCCCATGGAAGTTGTGGGCAGCGTCGGTACTTCGATGATGAGTGGAGGCGGTGAGGGCGGCAGGTCGGGCGTGGTGAGGGCGGCAGGTCGGGAGTGGTGAGGGGGTAGAAGAAGTAGTCAGGGCGGCGGGTCGGGTAGGACTGGGCGTCGTGGGGCACCCGTCGCCTCTCCAACCTTGGTGCCCACTTCTTTTTTTTTTTTTTTTTTTTACGGTGAGAGGATCGGCGGCCGTAACCCGCCGGGCGGCCGCACATTCCCGCCTTTATGGCGGCCGCAGCTGGCCGCCTGCGCCCGAGTTTTTGCATACAAGCATATGTTGAGTCTTTCAATACACTGCCATGACTAGGCTCAATTGATCGGGCAAAAACCAGGTTTAATCAGCGACGGTCGGACAAAAACCGGTGTTGTACCGGCGTAGCGGGGCCCCCAAACACTAGACTTACCTGGTGGGCCCCCAGTAGCGGGCCCTCCGTCGGTAGCGCGAGGCGCCCCCGGCAGCGCCTCCGCCGCGAGTGACACCTAGATGCTCCCGCACCCACCCGACTCCGACTAATTACTGGTACAATGCGCTAATCTCCTTACTGCGTTAATTGCCTACATTCTCCTTATAATTAAGACGGCGGCGAATGGCGCGGCATCTGGTGGTTGCACTGGGAACTAGCGGCGTTGCATCAATACCCCATTCAGCGCGGCCGTATCAAATCTCCGGCTGGTTGTTATGGCAACGGTTGCCGTGGCGACCCGTGTCGCCGCTGCACTTGTCGTCAGTGCCGCGGCGTCGCCACCGGCAGGCACACAGACGCCGTCGACGCCGCAACTCCAGCGTCGAAAGTACGTCGGGGCGGTAGTCTGGCCCCCAGGCGGCAGGCTACCCCCCTAACCCCTTTCACCAGGAGGAGGGGGAGGAGAGCCGACGGCAGCTGCAACACTGCAAAGTAACGGTGGGGGGAAGAGGGATAACTGCTCCTCCTCTTCCTCCTCCTTCTCCTCCTCCTCCTCCTCCCTCTCCCCATTCCTCTCCCGTTACCCCTCCTCTTCCTCTACTCCACCTCTCTATCTCCCCTTCCTCTTCTTCATCTCCCGCCTCCCCCCGTCCCCTCCCCCCGTGAGGCGTCAGTTGTGCAGCACACTGCGGTTTTACCTAATTTTGTTTCATTCTATTACTCCCCCCTGTATACCCCACCCCAGCCCACGCCCACTCTCACACCCACGCCTACGCCCACATCCACGCCCACACCCACACCGACGCCCATTTCAAGATTCACACCCACATCTTAACACACAATGATGCATATACCAACAACCACATTCATACCCACGTCATCATAAATACCCATATCTACATTTATACCCACATATACGTCCATAACAACAAATAAATTCCCACATCTATATTCATCCCATATCTACATCCATACTCACATCAACATCCATACCCACATATTCATCCATTCTCAGATCACCATCCACACCCACATCTACAGTTATACCCACATCAACATTCATATCCGCATCAATATCCTTCCTGTAACTACATCCATATTCACACCAACATTTGTTCCCACATCTACATCCATACCCATATTAATAACACATTCATACTCACATCTACAGCTAATATCCACATTTATACCCACAACAGCATACATACTAACACCAACATCCATACCCATATCTACATCCACTCCTTATCTACATCCATATCCACATCTACACCCATACCCACATCCGTACCCATATCTACATCCATACCCACATCCGTACCCATATCTACACCCATACCCACATCCGTACCCATATCTACACCCATACCCACATCCGTACCCATATCTACACCCATACCCACATCCGTACCCATATCTACATCCATTTCTTATCTACATCCATAGCCACATCTACATTTATACCCACATCAACATCATCTACATCCATACCTGCATCTACAACCATACCTACATCTATATCCATTCCTACAGCTACATCCATACCTACATCTACATCAATACCCACATATACATCCATATCTACATCTACATCCATACCTACGACTACACTCAAGCCCACATCTACATCCATTCCCACATCAACATCCATACCTACATCTATATTCATACCCACATCTTTATCCATACCAACATCTACATACATATCTACATCGATATCCATACTCAAATCTACATCTATACCCATATATACATCCACATTCATACCCACATCCATATCCAAATCAACATCTATACTCACATCCAAATTCATGCTCACATCCACATTTATACGCACACACAGACACACACACACACACACACACACACACACACACAGACACACACACACACAGACACACACACACACACACACACACACACACACACACACACACACACACACACACACACACACACACACACACAGAACCATCATCAATAATCGTACCAACATTATCCTACACTCATTACCACACTTATAATACACCTACACCCATACTCTCGGGGCATTTATACCCACAGTTAGGCTCGTCCATTATATGCCCAACCCATGCTCACACCCATCACGGATGGGTAACTGCGGGAGAACACGACTCAAGACTAGGGGTAACTTACATGTTCATCTTTAGTGGGAATATGATTCTGAATACCCCCCAACCCATGCCCACACACTGATACCAAATAGACCCATGCCCATGCCCACAACACACCCATTCAAACAGCCACACTACCTTCCTTCCCTCATACTCTCATATCATCACTCACCCCTACACTACACCCATACTATCACCCACCACTACACTACACCCATACTATCACCCACCACTACACTACACCCAATTATCACCCACCACTACACTACACCCATGCTATCACCCACCACTACACTACACCCATACTATCACCCACCACTACACTACACCCAATTATCACCCTCCACTACACTACACCCATCACCCCACCACTACACTACATCCATACTATCACCCACCACTACACTACACCCATACTATCACCCACCACTACACTACACCCAATTATCACCCACCACTACACTACACCCATACTATCACCCACCACTACACTACACCCAATTATCACCCACCACTACACTACACCCATACTATCACCCACCACTACACTACACCCATACTATCACCCACCACTACACTACACCCAATTATCACCCACCACTACACTACACCCATACTATCACCCACCACTACACTACATCCATACTATCACCCACCACTACACTACACCCATACTATCACCCACCACTACACTACACCCATACTATCACCCACCACTACACTACACCCATACTATCACCCACCACTACACTACACCCAATTATCACCCACCACTACACTACACCCATACTATCACCCACCACTACACTACACCCAATTATCACCCACCACTACACTACACCCAATTATCACCCACCACTACACTACACCCAATATCATCACCCACCACTACACTACAACCATACTATCACCCACCACTACACTATACCCATACTATCATACACTATCACCCACCACTACTATCACCCACCACTACACTACACCCATACTATCACCCATCACTACACCCATACTATCACCCACCACTACACTACATCCATACTATCACCCATCACTACACTACACCCATACTATCACCCATCACTACACTACACCCAATTATCACCCACCACTACACTACACCCATACTATCACCCACCACTACACTACACCCAATTATCACCCACCACTACACTACACCCATACTATCACCCATCACTACACTACACCCATACTATCACCCATCACTACACTACACCCAATTATCACCCACCACTACACTACACCCATACTATCACCCATCACTACACTACACCCAATTATCACCCACCACTACACTACACCCATACTATCACCCATCACTACACTACACCCATACTATCACCCACCACTACACTACACCCATACTATCACCCGCCACTACACTACACCCATACTATCACCCTCCACTACACTACACCCATACTATCACCCATCACTACACTACATCCATACTATCACCCACCCCTACACTATACCTACACTATCACCCACCCCTACACTACACCTATATTATCACCCACTACTACACTGCACCCTGTACTAATACCCACCACTACACTACACCCGTGCTATCACGCACCACTACTCTACACCCATACTATCACCCACTCTTATACTACACCCATTCTATCATCCAAACCTACACTACCCTCATAATATCACCTACCCTTACACTAAACCCATACTATCACCCACTACTAAACTACACCCGCACCATCACCCACCCCTACACTACATCTACATTATCACCCACCCCTACAATACACCCATGCTATCACCCACCATTATACTACACTAATACTATCACGCACCCATACTATCACTACACCCACACTATCACCCACCCTTATACTACACTCATGCTATCAACCATTGCTACACTACATCCACACCATCACCCACCCCTACACTGCACTCATACCATCACCCACCCCTACACTACACTTATAATATCACCCACCCCTGCACTACACCCCCATACTGCCGCCCACCACTACATTACACCCATGCTATCACCCACCACTACACTACACCCACACCATCACCCACCCCTACACTACGCCCATGCTATCACCCACCACTACACTACACCCACACCATCACCCACCCCTACACTACACCCATGCTATCACCCACCACTACACTACTCCCATAACATTATCCACCCCTACACTACACGCATACTATCATACATCTCTACACTGCAACCATACTATCACCCACCCCATTATTAAACCCATACCACCACCCACAGTAAACGCTACACTCATACCATGGCCCATCACTACACTATACCCATTACATTACCCACCACTACACTACACACATACTTTTACCCACACGGTCACTAAACCAATACCATCAACAACCTTAGCAATACACCCATACCATCACCCACTCCTATTAAACACCCGTATAGAGGTATAAGTGAAATGTATACCCTCCCTGTCCTAGGGTTAACTACTCTAGGATTACCTGTTCCTAGGTCTAACAGATGCTAGAGTTAATTGCTGTTAGGCCTAAGTGCTTCCAGGTCTAACTGATGCTAGGGTTAATTGCTGCTAGGTCTAACTGCTTCAAGGTCTAACTGATGCTAGGGTTAATTGCTACTAGGTCTAACTGCTTCTAGGTTTAACTGATGCTAGGGTTAATTAATGTTAGTGATAACTAATGCTAAGAGTTACTGAGGCTTGTAGTAACTCATGCTAGGAGTAACTTATACTGACAATAACTCATGCTAGAAGTAACTTAGCTGGGAGTAAATCATGCTAGGAGTAACTCTCATTGGGAGTAGCTCATGCTGGGAGTAACTCAGCTGGGAGTAACTCATGCGGGAGAAACCAGTGCTAGGACTAACTCATGCTAGGAGTAACTCATGCTAGGAGTAACTCATGGTAGGAGTAACTCATGTTGCGAGTAACTCATGCTGGGAGTAACTTATACTGGGAGTAACATGCGGGAAAAACTAATGCTAGGAGTAACTCATGCTGAGAGTAACTCATGCTGGGAGTAACTTATACTGGGAGTAACTCGTGCTAGGAGTAACTCATACTAGAAATAGCTAATGTCGGGAATAACTGTTGCTAGGCGTAACTCATGCTGTGAGTAACTCATGCTAGGAGTAAATCACGCTAGGAGTAACGCAAGCTGGGAGAAACTCATGCTTGGCGTAACTCTTGCTACGACTATTTCATACTGGGAGTAACTCATTCTAGGAATAACTTATGCTAGGATTAACTCATACTGGGAGTAGCTCATGCTGGGAGTAACTCATGCTAGGAGTAACTGATGCAAGGGGTAACTGATGCTAGGGGTAACTCGTGCTAGGAGTAACTGATACTAGGGTAACTCATGCTAGGGTTAACTCATGTTACTGGTAACTCAGGTTAAGGGTAAGTTATGATAGTGGTAACTGATACTAGAAGTAACTGATACTTGGGGTAACTGATGTTAAGTGTAACTGAAGCTAGGGGTAACTGATGTTAAGGGTAACTGGTGCTAGGGGTAACTGATTGTAGGGGTAACTGATGCTAGTAGTAACTAGTGCTAGGGGTAACTGATGCTTAGGGTGACTGATGCTAGGGGAAACTGATGCTAGGGGTAATTGATGCTAGGGGTAATTGATGCTAGGGGTAACTGATGCTAGGGGTAACTAATGCTGGGGGTAACTGATGCTAGGGGTAACTAATGCTGGGGGTAACTGATGCTAGGGGTAACTAATGCTGTGGGTAACTGATGTTAGGGGTAACTAATGCTGTGGGTAACTGATGCTAGGGGTAACTAATGCTGTGGGTAACTGATGCTAGGGGTAACTGATGCTAGGGGTAACTAATGCTGTGGGTAACTGATGCTAGGGGTAACTAATGCTGTGGGTAACTGATGCTAGGGGTAACTAATGCTGCGGGTAACTGATGCTAGGGTAACTGGTGGTAAGGGTAACTCATGCTAGGTGTAACTGGTGCCAGGAATTACTAATTCCTTGTGAGTCAGTCAGCGTCGGGAGAGATGCAGGCTCGATCCTCCGTCTGCTATCATCGGGCCATAAACAGAGTGATTTTGTTCTGTAACCCACCTGAGTAATGACTCAAAGGAATCAGTAAGAAAGTTACCTATAACCTGTATTAGCGTTTTACAGTACTGTAACATATATGTCACTATGTGTATCGTTCAGTGTATGTAGGGTATGTGAATTTTTATTAAGATTAAAACTTAATCCGCTACACAATGTTCATCAGGGCTGCAGATCACATTTTCCACAAGAGTTAAGGGTATTTTAGACCCCTAGTTAGGGATATAAGTAAACTTTCTGCGTATATAGACAGACATGTATACATATCTTAGTGTTTATGTCCTTAGTGTAGGGGAGGGGGGGTTATGCATGCTTTTCCTGCAAGTTCTCCTTCCTCAGGCACCTACCACCAACACCCGGCACAAATTAACCATTTTTTTATTATTTTTTTTAATAAACTGTCCTTCTTTACTGCTTTGGATTTTATTATAGCTTGATTCTCTCCATAATGAGATTTAAAGCGTTAAAGTGACCCTTGTAGTAATTACTATTCGTAAACACTTATCAATACTGGGTAAATATGTTTTGGTAATGCTATGATTTGGCAACTGGTAATGCACACGCATAATGGGCCTCAGTGTTGCTATACACTACCTCTATTTTGTTTTCAACATTTTGGATTACGTTGCTAAAGTTGCCAAGCTCTTATTAACCACTTGCCTATTTAATATGAGCATAAAAGAATGTTGTGCCCAAAAGAATAAGGATATAATGATATAAATATAGCTAAGAGAAGCCAGGGAGGAGTGCCAGCGAGAGTGGCAATGCAAAAATGGCCGGAGGCTCCTTTTGTAGGATGACTCTTCAAAGATGTTGGTGTGTGGGTGCACGCTGCTGCTGCTGCTGCAGGTTGCAGCCGTCTTGAGCAGCAAGAAAGCAGCGAGTGTTGCAGCAGAGTGCAGTGGAGCGCCCACCGGAAGTCTAGTGAAGGGGTGAGAGTGACAGTATAGTTGTAAGAGTATGAGGAGGAGGAGGAGCCATGGGCGGAGTTATAGAGGGTTGAGGCCACACCCAACCCACCACACTTATGGCGCCCGCATTTTCTCTCCCCCCTTATAAAATGAAATGACGTATGGGCCGGTGTAGGCCTAAAAGTTTTTAAAGTTTGAGTCTGAAAGGTCATAAACGCCAACCATAGAAAATGGTAAAAATCCATATAGAGTCATGTAGATCTCAAGTATTTTCAGACGCAAAGCGGACAGGTCCATGCAATATATAAATTATATAATAGTTATATTATAAGCTTCTGGTAACTACCAGAAATTCTTAGTAACAGCAAATGTTTATATTTATATATATATATATATATATATATATATATATATATATATATATATATATATATATATATATATATATATATATATATATATATATATATATATATATATATATATATATATATATATATATATATATATATATATATATATATATATATATATATATACATATATGTATGTATATATATATATATATATATATATATATATATATATATATATATATATATATATATATATATATATATATATATATATACATATATATATATATATATATATATATATATATATATATATATATATATACATATAGGTATAGGTACCAGAAGCAGTTCTCATGAAATTTCAATTGATATAGCCCTACAAATTCCTGCGTATAATCTGACGAGTTCAGTACATGTATATCTCACTTGTGTGTACACTGAGTGAGAGTAATACTACATGAACACATGGATGAGTGGAGATCTTAGAATGTGTACAAACTTATAATAAAAGTAAGTCCCCACAGGTCCATATATGGGAAACAAGTAATAATGCCTCTTTGTGAACATGTTACATACAGTTGAAATGACTCTTCTTGCAGTCGATTGGCTTGAAACTCAACTGTTTCAATTAGATTCTTGGGCAGTTGCTTACTAGATGTAGCAGTTTTTTTTTTTTTTGCAATTTTTATGTGATGTTATTTGTCTGGTATGGCGAGGGTATGTTAGACTCAGGCAACACTTGGCCTTGGTATGTTGAAGCTGAGGCTGACTTAGTTACTCGTGAAATGGCACTTGTAGTGATATGATGACTGGGAGTGGCACTTGTAGTGATATGATGACTGGGAGTGGCACTTGTAGTGATATGATGACTGGGAGTAGCACTTGTAGTGATATGATGACTGGGAGTGGCACTTGTAGTGATATGATGACTGGGAGTAGCACTTGTAGTGATATGATGACTGGGAGTGGCACTTGTAGTGATATGATGACTGGGAGTAGCACTTGTAGTGATATGATGACTGGGAGTGGCACTTGTAGTGATATGATGACTGGGAGTAGCACTTGTAGTGATATGATGACTCTTGGAGTGACTCTTGTAATGATATGATGACTCTTGGAGTGACTCTTGTAGTGATATGATGATTCTTGGAGTGGCACTTGTGGTAATTTGATAACAACTTTTGGAATGACACTTGTTGTGATACGATGACACTTGTTATGATATGATGACTCCTGAAGTGACACTTATGGTATAATGACAGTTTCATTAACATACCGACTTTTTATATCATGACGATTTATGTTATACTGTCCAACGATAATGTGACTCTTAAGATATAGTGACTTACGATACAGTGACTTTTATGATATAGTGACTCCTATGATACAGCAAGATAAAAATACTTTGTGACTTTCGTTCTAATGAAGATATTAGAGCACTCCAGGATGATTTGAATAGACTGACGTAATGGTCGGAGAAGTGGCAGATACAGTTTGATATAGACAAATGAAAAGTTCTAAATGTTGGACAGGACAATAACCATTCTACATATAAACTAAATAATATGGATCTTAATATTACTGATTGCGGAAAAGATTTAGGAGTTCCGGTTTGCAGTAATCTGAAACCAAGACAACAGTACATTAGTGTTCGCAATAAAGCTAACAGAATTCTTGGCTTCATATCAAGAAGTATAAATAATAGAAGTCCTCAGGTTGTTCTTCAACTCTATATATCCTTGGTTAGGCCTCATTTAGACTATGTTGCTCAGTTCTGGTCACCGTATTACAGAATGAATATAAATGCTCTGGGAAACGTACAGAGGAGGATGACAAAGATGATCTCATGTATCAGAAATCTTCCCTATGAGGATAGACTGAGGCCCTGAATGTGTACTCTCTCGAAAGGCGTAGAATTAAGGGGGATATGATTGAGGTGTATAAATGGAAAACAGGAATAAATAAAGGGGATGTAAATAGCGTGCTAAACATATCTAACCAAGCCAGGACTCGCAGCAATGGTTTCAAGTTGGAAAAATTCAGATTCAGGAGGGATAAAGGAAAGCACTGGTTTGGTAATAGAGTTGTGGATGAGTGGAACAAACTCCCGAGTACCGTCATGGAAGCTAAGACGTTGTGCAGTTTTAAAAATAGGTTAGATAAATACTTGAGTGGGTGTGGATGGGTGTGAGTTGGACCTAACTAGCTTGTGCTAGTGAGTCTGATGCCGTGCCCCTTCCTTAAGTGGATGTGACATGACTAGGTGGGTCATTGGTCGAAGCCGGGGGGTAATATGGACTTGCCTTGCATGGGCCAATAGGCCTGCTGCAGTGTTCCTTCTTTCTTATGTTCTTATGACATGGTCACTTATAGTCGCATAGTTATTCTTATGATTTAGTCATTCGTAGTTACATAGCTACTTATCTTATAATGACTTTTAATTAGTGATTTATAGTGATATGGTGACTCTTGTGATGACAAAGTTGTGAATTTAGTCATGAAATTAAGGAGCAGTCTAGCGTTTGTCCCTCTGTCTGGGATAAGACGCCCAGTGCTTGCCCCTGTGTCTGGGGTAAGACAAACTAACCACTTATCTCAGTGTCTGGGGCAAGAGAAGTACTGTGCTGGCCCCTGTGTCTGGGATAAAACAAGCTGAGCACTTACCTCAGTGTCTGGGGCAAGAGAAGCACTGTGCTGGCCCCTGTGTTTGGGGCAAGCGAAACAGTGCATGCCCTAACGTTTGAAATAAGCTGGAATAGAAACCTAACTGAAAGCACAGCTTGAGCAGGTGGCGGAGCCCTCATTCACTTCCACGGAAGTGCCTTGATGCTGGTGAAGGGCTCTTGATCCAAGGATAATATTCAACAGCAACTTCGCTCAATAGTACAGACTTGTGGTACACACAGTGGTACACAAAAGAGCACCAAAACAGGTTATCGAGGCAAAAAGTGAGTAGAGTGTGATGGCATTGTCTCAGGCTAGCTTGGTGTAACAATTTGCGTACCACAGGGCTTTGTCCTGGGACTGGTTCTCTCCCTCTCTCTCGTACACACACACACACACACACACACACACACACACACACACACACACACACACACACACACACACACACACACACACACACACACACACACACACACACACACACACACACACACACACACACACACACACATATATATATATATATATATATATATATATATATATATATATATATATATATATATATATATATATATATATATATATATATATACATGTATATATGTTATATATATATATATATATATATATATATATATATATATATATATATACATGCATACATACATATATGCAAAACAACCACTCTAAAAGAATAGAGAAATTCCAAGCGCTTTCGTGACTACTCATATTATCAAGGAACCATAGTTCCTTGATAATGTGAGTAGTCACGAAAGCGCTTGGAATTTCTCTATTCTTTCAGAGTGGTTGTTTTGCATATTTTGAAATCACCTGTTTACTGTGATCTTATTGCATATATATATATATATATATATATATATATATATATATATATATATATATATATATATATATATATATATATATATATATATATATATATATATATATATATATATACATATGTTGTGCAGAATAGGTAAAACTAGTCAATTAGTAGAACTCATTTAAAATTAAGTCCTTTCTAAAATTTTCTCTTATGTATTTAAAGATGTATTTTTTTCATTTATGTTAATGTAAAAAATAATAATTTTGTACCAAAGGAATCTTAGAAAACTTGCCTAACCTTATTATAACAAGCGCAATTTAATTTAGCTTAATCCAACTATTTTCCATATTCTGCCACCCTATTCTGTGTGTGGAAGTTACAAAGCAGTAAACAACAGCTAACTGCGTTTCCCTGTCGTAATCCATCCCCTAAGATGTGTTACATAATGTTGAAATTTTTCTGCCCGAGCTGGAAGATTTCAGTAGAGCCAGTCTCCCAGCTCATACTGAAAGAGAAACTTTGGATTCGCATAGTGGCTTATAAAACTCCATTGTTACTCTTGGAATTACATAGTTACTACTGTATTCTATTAATGTCTCTTGAAATGATTCGTTAACGCCATAACGATTTTTTAATGTCACAGTTACTCTTGGAAAGCCTTAGTGACCCCCTTGAAATGACATATTTAATCTTGGAAAGCCATGGTGACCTCTTGAAGTGGCTTATTTATTCTTGGAAAGCCATAGTGACCTCTTGAAGTGGCCTAGTTATTCTTGGAAAGCCATGGTGACCTCTTGAAGTGGCCTAGTTATTCTTGGAAAGCCATAGTGACCTCTTGAAATGGCATAGTTACAGTAGTGTGCAAATTAATTGGGACAGAAGTAAATTTTGTGATTATCTCATAATACGTCATAGTCTCCGGCTTAATCAATGTAGTTTGGAATCTTTTCTTTTCATGAACGTTTTCTACCGACGTCTGGCAACCATCCAGCTGTGGTGTTACCCTACGATTTTCGTCAGTGCTACAACAACTGTTGTTCTGTAAAGCTATTCCTGCAAGAATTTTGTAAAGCTGTTCCTAAAGAATTTGGTTCTTTCCTTCAGTTCATGATTAGTGCTGAAATTCATGATAAATGTTACACATAGGAAGTGTGAAAATATAGTAACTTTTAGAAAGCATACTGATTTGAGTATCAGACAGACTGCCGAAAATTTGAGACTAGCAAAGTCAAGTGTTAGTCGGAATCTGAAGAGAGCTGACGACACTGGTGACTGTGGAGCACTGCGCCGAGGAAGATACGGAAGAAAACCCAAGAAAACACCTCACAATGACAAGGTTATTATAAGAAGAAATAGTGTAAAGGATTCCAAGAAAACTAGCAAAGATCTACAGAGAGATTTGGCTTCAGCTGGCGTAAATGTTGATTCTTCAACTGTTTGACAAAGGCTCCTTGAAGCTGGCAGAACTGCCAGAAAGCCGGTAAAGAAACAATTATTGACTGCTGCTATGAAGGAAAAAACGGCTGTGGTAGGTACTTGATCATAAAGGATGGACAACAGATGAATGGAGAAAAATTATATTTTCAGAAATGACGCATTTTGAAGTACATAGGTACAGATCATTGGTAGTGGGACGGAAAGACGAACCTCATCGGAATGAAGACATTCAACAAGCACTAAAACACCCACTTAAGAAGATGTTTTGGTGTAGTTTTACTGCTAAAGGCCCTGGACGATGAACAGTAACAAATATAAGATAATCCTGGCAGCTCATTTGCTTTCCATTGTGGATAGAGACTTTCCTGATGGAGAAGGCATTTTCCAGCAGGATCTTGCTTCATGCCACACTTCCAGAAAAATGCTAACAATCTTCTAAGAGAGTAGGCTAAGCGATCTAAATTGGCCTGGAAACTCTCTTGACCTCAACTCAATTGAGAATCGATGGGCAATGACCAAATGCAGGATCACGAAACAGGACTGTTCAGCTGTGGAGAAGTTAATTGCTGCTGTTATTATAATGAACCTGGTAACAGGACGAAGAACTTGCCAAAAATGTGTTCAACATTTTTCAATTCCATGCCAAAGCGTGTAGCAATGTTTTTAAAAACAAAGGATAGTTATATTTCTCATTAACTCAATTATCTGTCATATTATTTCCTTGTATTTTTCTAATAAACGTTAATTTTCTAAATAAATGTCATATTTCATTACTCTCCCAATTAATACGCACATTACAGTATTCTTGGAAAGCTATAATTACCTCTTGAAATGGCATAGTTATTCTTGGAATAAAAAATGAATCTTGAGTTGCTATAATTAGTTATCCCCTGAGAAGCGACCTTTAAGAGGTTTCCTAATTTTTTTCCTTTCCTCCAACTTTTCGTTTTAGTTTTGCTCATAACTCCAGATGGCCTTATCGAATCGGCGTCAAAATTTCAACGTTTGTGCACAGACACTCTGGCCAGACTCTTGGAACAACTAGAATTTGCAGGTGCCCTATGTTGCCCCCATGTTCAAAGTTGCTGAATCCATTCTCACCATCATTTAATGGTTCGGATAATTTCCCAAACCATGTGTGACGTAACTACAGACAATCAACTATGGTGCCTCCTAATTAGATAATGGTGGAGAGTGAAACTTAAGTATGTAGGGGCAGATTTGACCATTTTATATTTAAAATAGTGCGAAACTTTCATTGCCGTTAAATCACCTGAAATAAATTTCTTCATTCCTCTTCAGAACAACTTAATTTTCAGTTGCTGATTCATTTTACAGCCACGACAGCACCAGTTAGGTTTAGTCTTCAAACAGACACATTTGTGATGTAATGCAGTAGTTAAGGAAAAAAAACCTTGGAATCGCTGGAATCAGTGTCATACCTGGAAAATGACTCATCCGATCGGCTTCAAATTATCACCACTGCTGTGGCTAGGTTCGTGTTGCTGTTGGATGTTATAAGTCCCAATTTGCCAACATTATTGAATTAATAGTGATATTCATTTATTTTCTATACTAAAGAATGCTTCGTCTAATCGGTTTCATGATGCATTCTGTAAGAAGGATGATAATCCATAAGTTTACTTTAAGAAGATGCAAGTTTCAAATTTTATTAAAATTGTTAAAAACATGAAATTGGTGGAATCAGATCAATTACATGTGTTTCTCTTTACTGGTCGTATATAAGCTTTCTCAAGTGGTGAGTTTTATTAAAAAATAATTTTGCGTTTCATTTTTAGATTCGTAAATTTAAATATGCGAATTTTATTAAATAAATTGTTTTCTGTGTAATAACTAGGGAATGCCTCTTCTGAAAGGCTTCGAACCCTCAACGCTGGTGCATCTTGATTGGGAGTAATTTTTGCATTGATTCTGGGATGTGTGGGTGCCAATTTGCCAATGTTTTTTTTTAAACCAATATATCAAATTGAATTTTCTCAGAAAATACATATCAAACATTTTTTTCCAATAGGATTATGGAGAACTTGAAATAGAATATAGATGAGAAAAGAAAACTAAAACAAATAATCTCTTCTTTTTTTAATTAACTAGGAAAGATTCTCCTATTTACGAAGCATTTCTTATTAAATTTTTCTCTTTGCTTTCTCTAAAATTTTCCTTCCTAACTCGAGAACGCCTTATTCGACCGGCTTCAAATTTTAGACACTAGTATACTGCATCTAGGGTAAGATTCTTGGGAGTATGTGAGCGCCCTACAAACTGTTATGTAGGCCATTCCCAGAATTTTTTCGTGTGATAACTGGAGAAAATTTCCTCAGGTCGGCTTGAAAATTTGAAGACTGTCAACATGACTCAAGAAATCGTAATGACACGATTGCAAATAAACCATACCCCCGGCCGGGATTGAACCCGCGGTCATAGAGTCTCAAAACTCCAGCCCGTCGAGACTCTATGACCGCGGGTTCAATCCCGGCCGGGGGTATGGTTTGAAGACTGTCGTCTGGTGGTCAGAAGAAGGTTGGTATTGTTAATGGAAACTGTTGGTGCTATTGTATCATTTTTTGATCTAGAAATAATATGGCATTAATTTACATAATCACGTCATTTTGCCTTCATGTTGGCAATAGGCTCGTAATCCAAAGAGCGGGATTTATCATCCTCCCCTTGTTTGGATCGAGTCTGAATGCCCTACATTCCTCAGGCACTGTATGACCCCCTACTGGTTTAACGCTTTCCCTGACTAAAATAAAACTACTGTGAACAGCGTCATTCTTTAATAGCTGATTCTTATGATATGCATTGAAAAATATGTTGTCTTTCAGCTGCGTAGGCGCAAATGTTGATAAATTCTGTGAAATACCTGGTTGGCTTTTACCTTTTAGTTCTGACGCGTTTTCATCAGAACAATCGTCTCCTTCGTTATAGGTTGATTAAATTTAATTATGCCGATTTTCCTAATCAAATTAGCTTCTGGGAAATAAGTCTAGAATGTCTCTTCTGATCAAAAATAAATCACAGTGTTTGACTTTGCCGAGTCATTTTTTTATTAAATCTACATAAGATTCACTTATGTGCACAAAACACTTGTGTTCTTAGCACCATTGGAAAAAAGTTGTACCCTATATACCCAAAGTTTTAATAAAACTTAATTACTTACATGCTTACTTAAACCGTAAGCTGGTAAACCTTAAAGAATGGTTTGGATATATTTTGGCTTGTGAAGATCCCTATTTTATGAAAGAAACTGGAAAAAATCGAAATACTGATTTTCCTGTGGTAATTTATGTGTGCCTTATTGAATTGTCGTCACCCTTCAACGATGATAACTTGATAATGCAAATTCTGAGCTGCTTCAAACTATATATGTGGGTGTATTTTAGGATACAATACACAAATAACCAGCTCACATGGGAGAGAGTAAAGCTTATGATGATGTTTAGATCCGACTTGGATCATTTAGCCCACGTAGGACCGAAGCGTGGTTATAAGTTTTTCTCTATGTGCGGGTATTGTCTGAGTCACAGAATTGTGTCTTTTTCTTCTTTATTTTAGGATAGCTGTCCTTCCAAGTTAATAAGAGAATTCCTCTTCAGTATGGCTTCAAAGATGGTGTTTCTCAGTGGAAAGTTTGATTTAGTTTAGGGCTGTGTGTGTCCTAATTTGTTTTTCATATTTTTGCCTGCATTGACGTTCAGGGGCCTCGAATTATGTAATACGAGGATAGAGTTTACAGATAATGCAACGACCCACATTCATCTAATTATTCTTTGTATTCCATAATGTCTCTTGAAGATGCAGTAATGTCTCTTGAAATGCTGAAGTGATTTTCGTAGTAATAACATTAGGAATCTTTGAGCTACGTAGTGACTCTTAGGTTTATTATGAAAAACTCACTGCAGTATGCCTACTGCAGTGCCTATTAATTGCATATGGGTCATGAAGGCCTCATTTTGGCAGGCAAGAATTTCTGAAATAAAAAATAAGGGAAGTTCTCAGTATATATGCACACTGATGTATATACACCACTCCATGTATTCATACTGAGAAATATGCCTTTCTCGGTGTATATATCACTGTTTTTTATAAGCCTAATCTAAGTGTTTGTCAGACAAGTGCTTCCCTTCCTTCAAGAGACGCGCTCTTCGTTCAAGAAACTTAGCTATCCATTACTTCCTAGGATCAAACCTGATTACCCAGATTAGCGCTTCACTATACTACTATTGCTACAACTACAAATATTATTACTACTACTACTACTACTACTACTACTACTACTACTACTACTACTACTACTACTACTACTAATAATAATAATAATAATAATAATAATAATAATAATAATAATACAGGTTTTCTAAACACTCCTAAATCTGAATTTCCTCAACTAAGTAGTCCAGACTGAACAATAACCAGGGTGTAGGTAGCAACAGAAGGATCCACCGCTCCTTGATTAATGACTCATACCGACTTAATGTTTCTTGAAGTACAATACAATTCATTATGTGAGCATTATTTATCTTATCATCGGCGGAGTTGCTTTATAACTTAGGAACGCCTCTTACTCACATTTCTCGACATGAAGACAATTAATGTATCATACTTATTGACATATATATATATATATATATATATATATATATATATATATATATATATATATATATATATATATATATATATATATATATATATATATATATATATATATATTATTACAAGTCGGCCGTCTCCCACCGAGGCAGGGTGACCCAAAAAGAAAGAAAATCCCCAAAAAGAAAATACTTTCATCATCATTCAACACTTTCACCTCACTCACACATAATCACTGTTTTTGCAGAGGTGCTCAGAACACAACAGTTTAGAAGCATATACGTATAAAGATACACAACATATCCCTCCAAACTGTCAATATCCCGAACCCCTCCTTTAGAGTGCAGGCATTGTACTTCCCATTTCCAGGACTCAAGTCCGGCTATATAAAAATAACCGGTTTCCCTGATTCCCTTCACTAAATATTACCTTGCTCACATTCCAACAGATCATCTGGTCCCAAATACCATTTGTCTCCATTCACTCCTATCGAACACGCTCACGCACGCCTGCTGGAAGTCCAAGCCCCTTGCCCACAAAACCTCCCTTACCCCTTCCTTCCAACCTTTTTCGAGGACAACCCCTACCCCGCTTCCATTTAAATCTGTGATTTAAATGCTCTCCATGTCATTCTACTTTGATCCATTCTCTCTAAATGACCAAACCACCTCAACAACTCCTCCTCAGCCCTCTGACTAATACTTTTATTAACTCCACACCTTCTCCTAATTTTCACACTCCGAATTTTCTGCATAATATTTACACCACACATTGCCCTTAGACAGGACATCTCCACTGCCTCCAACCGCCTCCTCGCACACACACACACACACACACACACACACACACACACACACACACACACACACATATATATATATATATATATATATATATATATATATATATATATATATATATATATATATATATATATATATATATATATATATATATATATATACATATACAAGTAATATATCTTTTATGCTGGCGAACATTTAAGCACTTTACATTGGCTTCAGATTTCTGGTATCAGAATTTCCCGCATCCGGTTTGATTAATTAATATTGTATACATTATGGTACTTGTAGTTTTTTTCCTACGGAAAAGAGGATCGTTTAAATGCATTCACAATTGAATTTTGTGATGGTAAATTAGCTCACATGACAATAATGTTACTCTAGCTAATGGGAAATTTAACTATTCTCTGTCTTTTATAAGAAATGAAAACCTGTGATATTTCGCATTATTTTCACTTTTTTTTAAGATTTTCCAAGCATTGCCAGATTGTAAAGAACTTTCTAGTAACAACGGATAAAGGGAAACAAAATACAAAATTCACTTTCTTTTTAATACTGGTCATGTTTCCATGTAATTTGATTGTTGATGTCAGGCAGTTAAGCATAAAACCTGTTTATTTTATTAAGCAAGAGAAAGTTTATTTCACGAGTCTATATTTTATTTCATCTGAACCAAGCATGACATTGATGACGTGTTCTTGGAAAGGAGCTTTACTTTCATTGCAATCCAACAATTATCCATGGGATTCAGGTCAGGGCTGTTCCCTGGTCGCTGGATAACATTGATATTGTTCTCTTGCAGCCATTTCTCGACCGTAACACAGACGCTGTCTTGCATAAAGTGTGCGCGGGGAGGGAGCCGTGAATCTTTTGAATTGTGAGGATATATTCCTTTGCACATCGTCTACAAGTACTCACCACGCAAATGATATTGGATCTCTTGCAATCCTCCACTATTTGTGGAATCTGAGTACAGTGGTACCTCGAGTTACGAACTTAATTCGTTTCAGAATGCTGTTCGAATGCCGATACCGAAAGAATTTGTTCCCATAAGGAATAATGCAAATTAGATTAGTCCGTTTCAGACCCCCAAAAATACGCTTACAAAAATGCACTTACATAATTGTTCGAGTAGGGAGTTGTTCGAAACTCGAAGTACCACGTATATTGTTTTAAAGAATTAAGTTACAGTAGTGTTAGAGTGTCTAACCTTGTAGATTTTAAAGAACTTATCAAAATAGATTAAAAAAATAGATTATATAGCTATATAGGCACGCTTTTTTGTGTGAAAATTATTCTTTAAACGACTTGGAGTACGTCACGATGACTCCCACGGTGATAGAGAGATCTGCCAAAGCCAAACAATTATTGCTGTTGTCGTTGTTGTTGTTGTTGTTGCTGTGGTTGTTGTTTTTTTGGTTCTTCTTGTTGTTGTTGAGATTGTTGTTGTTATTGTTGTTGTTGTTGTTACTGTTGTTGCTTTTATTGTTGTTGTTTCTGCTGCTGTTGTTCAGTTTGTTAGCGACTCGCTGAATGGCTCAACAACATCTTGAGAAGTGTGTCAGTGCTTAAATAGTTTTGGCCTTGAATCAAGGTGTCCGTAGACCATGACTTGGCTTTCTTCATCGTCTGCCCTTCAAGTAGGGAGAGTGTAGAGAGGTGCCTTGATGCCGGTGGAGGGCTCTTGATTGTAGGAATTGGAATAATCCTCCCTTGCTTTGAATTAAATCATATTTCCTTCTATTTCCTGGGAACTGCGGCTGTATTATTATGACACAATAACCTTGGAGCGACATAACAATGTCTGTTATGACACAGTAACCTTGGAGCGACATAACAATGTCTGTTATGACACAGTAACCTTGGAGCGACATAACAATGTCTGTTATGACACAGTAACCTTGGAGCGACATAACAATGTCTGTTATGACACAGTAACCTTGGAGCGACATAACAATGTCTGTTATGACACAGTAACCTTGGAGCGACATAACAATGTCTGTTATGACACAGTAACCTTGGAGCGACATAACAATGTCTGTTATGACACAGTAACCTTGGAGCGACATAACAATGTCTGTTATGACACAGTAACCTTGGAGCGACATAACAATGTCTGTTATGACACAGTAACCTTGGAGCGACATAACAATGTCTGTTATGACACAGTAACCTTGGAGCGACATAACAATGTCTGTTATGACACAGTAACCTTGGAGCGACATAACAATGTCTGTTATGACACAGTAACCTTGGAGCGACATAACAATGTCTGTTATGACACAGTAACCTTGGAGCGACATAACAATGTCTGTTATGACACAGTAACCTTGGAGCGACATAACAATGTCTGTTATGACACAGTAACCTTGGAGCGACATAACAATGTCTGTTATGCTAAAGTAACTTACGTATTTACATGTTGATTCTGTTGCAACGCTGTCACCTACGCTGGTGAGATGACCCAGGCTTGGTTTCCGATTTATTAACAAACAGATCACCTATGTTGTACTAATAGAGGCTTGTCATTACACGTAAACGTGTCATCTTCGTGGTTGAATGTGGTCAAACATTTTCACTTAGCTTTTGTACCCATAGTATAATGGTTGACAATGTACTTACCGCCTTATTAAAGTCTCCCAGGTCAGTCTGAAAGATTTCATCTTGTGTAATGTCTTGTGCTAGGTGCTAGGTGCTAGGTGTTAGGTGTCCCGTAGCTCGACCGCTAGCATACTCAGCTGACTCACACACCGAGGTCCAGAGTTCGAATCTCCGGTGCGGGTGGAAAACATTAAGGACATGTTCCCATAAGATACCTGCTGTCCCTGTTCACCCATCAGTATAAAATGGGTACCCGGTGTTAGTCGACTGGTGTGGGTCGCATCCTGGGACAAAACTGACCTAATTTGCCCGAAATCCTTAGCATAACAAGCGGCTTTCTATATAGTAGTATGTCATTGATGTCAACTAGGCCTGTATATCTTGTACATGTACTTGTAAAAATAAAAATATTATTATTATTATTATTATTATTATTATTATTATTATTATTATTATTATTATTATTATTATTATTATTATTATTATTATTATTATTATTGATATTATTATAAAAATAGTTAGCGTTTGTTCCAATGTAATATAAAGTAGCGTAGCAGCACACCGATGATGCGTCCAAATGTGTTTCATAAAGAAATAAGAACGATACGCTGCTGGGGATGGATAGAAGGATGCATGACATTCGCCTTCTCTGCAGACAGTCCTCCGTATCTATTCATCTTCATGTAAACACCAGCCAACTGAGGCACCTTAAAAAGCTATGAATTATTCCTCTCTTTCAAGAGAGGTACTTATTGATGTATTGCTGCACTGTGTATACTGAGATGCAAAAGGACACTACTGACAGGTGATGATTTAGTGAAGAGTGTCTGGAATGAGCCGGATATTATGGTGGTACGTGATGTGGTCTATGATGGCTGCTTTGTTAACAAGGAACCACGACACCTGCTTTTTCAAGGAGGGTTCCAGGATACGGAGGATAAGACACAGAAAACCTGAAGCAGCTGTGGTCCCGCACGAGACACAAGCAGAAGACAACATAATGAAAAAGAAGTACTAACAAATCATCTCTGTGCAACTTGGAAAGAAATAAACTGGAAGTCGGAAGATTTCATAGACCAGCAGTTAATTTCGGAGGAGCTTTAAGGACTGATGCCGAAGAATACAGAGAAGGGTACACAGAGACCAGGCTGCATCCTAACTGCATAATGAAACAGTGTGTTTTTCAATTATTATAAGCAGTTCACTACGCCAGTCTGTGATAGTTGATGTGAATGACTGCCACTAAGACTTGTGTGTACATGTCGCTTGTGATGGACAGCCCACCGCACGCACGGACGAGCACTTTCTTTTTCGAAGACAGGTACATAACACTCGGCCTGTCGTGCATGACACTTTGCCTGTCACATGGGATTACGCTCGTGCTAGTAGCAGAGCTGCACATTATTTGGAGCGTCAACAACAGCAGAATCAGGCTGGGTCTAGAGATGGTGGATTTGTGTCCCGTGGACGCGATGATGTGCGCGTAGACCAAGATATGGAGCATGTAAACGTTCTGTGCACCAAAGAATATGTGGACGATCTGTATATCATAAGATATGTGGACAGGCGATGTTTGGACAAAGAATATGTAAACGATGTGCACATCAAAGAGGAATAGTAAAGATGTGTTTACAAAAAAAGTTGAGGTAAGCCAGTGTGCTGTTGCATTGAACAAGAGCCATTCTACAATCAAGAGAAGTGTAAAATGAAGGGACTGTAAGCAAACAAGTGGGTGAACAATAATAGTAGTAGTAATAGCAGCAGCAGTAGTAGTAGTAGTAGTAGTACTAGTAGTAGTATTAGTAGTAGTACTAGTAGTAGTAGTAGTAGTACTAGTAGTAGTAGTAGTAGTAGTAGTAGTAGTAGTAGTAGTAGTAGTAGTACTAGTAGTAGTAGTAGTAGTAGTAGTAATAGTAATAATAATAATAATAATAATAATAATAATAACAATAATAATATTTTCGTGAAGAGCTTAACCCGTATGGATCAGTCGAAGCAACGAGACACGAAAAGAAGTTGATTTACCCTTCTCTTCCTCCTGTAATTAAACCTGATCACCTTTCATTTCCCAAATACTGTATGACCCTGGCAGGTTTAGAGCTTCGTAATAATAATAATAGTAATAATAATAATAATAATAATAATAATAATAATAATAATAATAATAATAATAATAATAATAATAATAATAATAATAATAATAATAATAATTGTTGAATAAAATCTTGCACAGTTCACACTTTATTTACAATCTTGTGTGAAGATAATCACGTTTTAACAGCCATGATGCAGTGTCCAGAAAGTCACAGTTTTACAAGGATGTCAACATAATGTTGAAGTGAGAGAGGAATCACATGACTAAGTGAGGGGGAGGAGGAGGGTTTGGGAAATAAATTGAAATGTTTCTGATTAAAATAAACTTGTGTTGGATTCCTCCCTTACAGTAGGCGAAGGTCTGCTGACCTGCACGATACTGCATGTTGCAGGTACGTATGAAGGCATAGAAACAGGTTGACCACCAAGTTTTTGGTGGAACGAAGTTTCGCTCTGTGTGGAGCTTCGCCAATTGTCGAAGACTTCATAAAGTCTTGCTGAAGTCTTGTTGATTGATAAATTCTTGGTCAAGTTATGATTACTTGATAAAGGCTTAATGAAGTCATTAAGAGTTGATAGTAATGACAGAGTACAGCCTAGGTGAGTACAATTAGGTAGCATTCGACTTACGCGCTTAGGGAACAGAGGATCGAGCTTCCACCACTCCTAGCACTTAATGACTCCCAGTTGTTTAACGCTCAACATAAATATAACACTAATAATACTAAAAGTGTATAAAACAGGAGGCGGGATGCAAAAATCTGCAGATTTGATGAGAAGTATGAAGCTCAGGTTAGAATGTGTAGAAAAGGGATTAATTTACACTCAAAACGAGTTTCTGACAATGTTGTCTGATGCCACAGTGGTTTCTTAATGTGTTTATAGAGGAGATTATAAACCTCGTGAATACTTGTCTAAGGGAGTGAGTGCTGTATTTTTTGTAAGTCAGTCCCCATGAAAGTCAATGCATCGAGACTTGGTCATGGGCTTCCTTATAAATCCAGGAGCTGATTTTAGACTCTCAAAAATTTGGGGATGACTTCTTCAGGAAAAACAAGTATTCTTTTTTTTTTTTCACTATATTGATTGACACATTCTTTTAAAGTTCTTTTAACACAGATTTTACAAACATAAACAGTTTCAAAATTTTAATGAGGGGGCGGCGCCCCTCGGAGGAACACTTATTTTAATCTACTATGATGGGTGACAAATCATTATAAAGCTCGTTTTATACTAATTTAAAAAAGTATATTCTCAACCTAATCTGATCAGTTTTATTAAAAATATTCAGCCAAATTAAAATCAATCTTATGAAGTCTTAGATGCAAAAATTAAGATATACTTACACCCTCCTCCAGACAAGATGTGAGTGTGTGGGGGGGGGGGTGAGTCGCCCACATCCGCCTCTTGACAGGGTATATGTGGGGGTATCTTCCCTCCCGCCTAATATTGAAAAGGCAGGGGCATGACTTTATCATGCTCTCCTCCTGATTAGGCATGTGCGGGGGCATGAGTTCCCTCACACCTGTCTCCTGGCAAGGTGTGTGTAAGGGAGAATAATTTAAATAAACACTGGAAAAACTACTAAAGTAAGCATTTTTTTTTTCGTTAACATTTCACATTTATAACTTATGAAAAAAAATTATGTCAAGGCAATGCTAAGTTATTCTGAAATTTTCATATAAAGTTTTCACTAATGATTTTTGTACATGACTCAGGAAGAGTCGGAAAGAAAGTTTCAGACTTAAATGGTGTGTACAGGGAAAACGAAAAGCTGAATGCAGAAAAGAGTAAAGAGATGAGAATAAGTTGAAGCATTAGGAATGAGAGATTGATAACTGGGATTGGAAGCATCGGGAGACAATATGAAAACAGAGATACAAAACAGAAATAACGAGAAATATAAGGTTGCAAGGTTTTATGAGAACCATAAAAAGAAATAAGTCAGTTAATGGATCACCTTGGCTTTGGAATGGACAGCAACACTAGAGGAGAGAATAATGTTGCTCTAGGTCTTCCAGGCTGCAATTTGAAATGCTTCTTCAGGAGCAATGCAATGGAGAGAAGGAAATTCACGAGAGCCCATGCATGTGTGTTCTAAAGAAGTCCAGCTAGAAAAGATAAGAGAGTAACTGGAGACTCCAGCCAGCCATGACCTTAAGTACCAGGTGTCAGGGAAAATATTTTAAAGATAAGCCCATAAACCTCACAAACATGGTAGTTAACAGCAATATATAACCTATATAACCTGCCAGTTAGTAATTATCAATGGGCAGCCGAATGTACTTTCATTTTGTTTAAAAGAACAATTGACAATTTAGTCATATCTCAGACAACTTCATATAACTACTGCTATGTTCCTGCGTCCTGGGAATTTTCCATCTTATGTGTGTATCTACTTAAGCTCATATATCTGCCACAACTTTTAGTCGCTTTCTCAATTAACTGTCCTAGAAGCTAATTTTTTTTTTACCTTCAAGCATATTCCTGTTTTAATCTCCTCCCAATCTGGAATTAATGTTGGGTTAAATCTGCTGATAAGACAGCAAAAAAATTATTAGCATTTATTTTTCATCATACCACTAAAAACGAAGACAGACATTTCTGTGGGTTGGTGGATGCTGATGGTGTTGTAAGTTTGTAAGTCATAGTGCTCCTGTGGCTTGCTTCCTGTGCTTTAGCAATAATTTTCGTTCTCCATCATGGTGATGGGTGTATTGTTGAAAAAAAATTATAAACTTATGTACACAACAGACAAACAGTCCTATGTTGATTTAATGATACAGGTATTCCGTTCTCAATTTAATTTACCCTTATTTTTTTTTATCACAGTGTCCTTGACAACTGAAAGACTCATTATATATGATATAGTCGCATACACTATAATTTTTATTTGATGATTTCTAGCTTATCTGGTCTCGTTTGTTTTATGATAAGTACGTCTTCTGTTTCCTTTTAAGAAATATGATGACAAAAATTGTAATAATTGTATTTGCTTTCACTTAAGACTGGGAGCATATTAAAATAGAAATTTGCTTGCAGTTAAAAATTTTGAAGCTTCTAGGGCAAATGAATGATAAAGTCAATTGTGGCGGATTATAAGATTAAATAGTTACACACGAATGATGAGAAATTCCAAGAACATAGTGTTAGCTTGAAGTAAAAAAAAAATTATATATTACTCTTATAATCAAATGAAAGGACATTTGGATTACTTTTTTTTTAATGATTACTGACTGACAGGTTATATGGGATATATATTTGTGAAGTTTATGGGTTTGGCTATCATTTCCAACTTAAAATACTTTCCTTGACATCTAGCACTTAAAGTCTTGGCATACCCACACAAACACAAACACACACACACAAAAACACACACACAAACACACACACACACACACATACACACACACACACACACACACACACACACACACACACACACACACACACACATATATATATATATATACACATATATATATACATATATATATATATATATATATATATATATATATATATATATATATGTATATATATATATATATATATATATATATATATATATATATATATATATATATATATATATATATATATATATATATATATATATATGTACATATATATATATATATATATATATATATATATATATATATATATATATATATATATATATATATATTATATATATATATATATATATATATATGATGGGGTCCACCTCTGGTGTAAATTGTGGGGCCCATTGCCTCGGAGAAGTGCATAAAAAGACTTCAAGGAAGAATATTTGGATTTGGATTTCTTCCTGAAGCCGTTTGAATATTCCACTTCCCCTACCACCCCATCTTTTAGTATATTTTTTTTTTTTTACCAATAGGAATATTTTATTACATAATATGGTACAGAAGATTTAAGAGATACATTGTTGATATAAAGGTGGCATATACGGTACATGTTGTTACGTGTGTATCACCGATTATAAGGCGAAAATCTCATCCAGCTCCTCAGAGCTGGGGCGTGTGCCCAAAATACAGCAGGCATTACCCCTCTGAACAGCCGCACTGAGCCGCTGGAACAGAAAACTAGCTGCCCTGGGATCCCTAGTTACCCTGATGAGTCTTTTTCCCAGCTCCTTAAGGAATTTAGATGCACTCTTTCCCCATGAGCCAAGGGTCTCTGAGCCTATGGGAACAAACATATAATGATGGGCAAGTTCTCCATATTTTCTAGACTTTTGGGACTCCCTGAAGCTGGCAGCTGCCCCTCCTTCCTCCCTGGTGTATTGGAGATAGGTATCAGCCAAGGTAGATGCACATGTATAGTCCCACACCACCTGCTTCCCATCTGTCCAGGCTTGAAGGGTGATACCATCTGGACGCTTCTGGCTGCCATCAGATCTGCATAGTTGGGGTGGCTCCCTTACTGCTGGGCATCCAGCTGTTGTGAGGCTCCTCTTGATAATGTTATTAACCTCCTCATGTCTTGCAATCTTTCCCTCGGATTTACGGCACACAAGACCATGGTACCCGAATCGGTCTGCTGCTTCACTGCCACAAATACACCTGTGTTCGGCGAGAATAGGGGCGGCAAGTCGAAGGGCAACACCGATGCGGATGGTCTGTGGGTCGAGACGTGTGCCAAGGCTGGAGTTGGGAACAGCCAACAGAAAATCCCCAGCATGAGGGGCTCTCACTGCCAGGAGGCGGGCTCTATCCTTCCCTGACACACTCTGAAGCATTGTTGAGGCAATATTTTCCACTATTGGACCATCCCAGTGCGATTGTTTGTAGTTGTTGGGGGGAGTAGGTCTGGCTCCAGAGCCCGTTAGATTATCCCAGATCATTGCTCCGTCAATGAATTTTTGGTCCTGGACTCCTACCTTGTCCCTAAGATGTTCAGGGAGAATCGCTGCTACAAGCTCTCTGGATGCAATACACGAGGACAGAAAAGCAGGTAACGCAATCTGTGATGACTTGCGGACACCAATGCCTCCTAGTCTGACTGGAAGTGTAGCTTGGTTCCACTGCCCGTCTTCTAGAGTAAGGTTAAGTACTTTCGTAAAAATCTGCCTCAGAATACTGTCATATTCGTGCAGTATAGGGTTATCATATGAAGGTGCACATCTTAGGAAATATGTCAACCTGGGCAGACTCAAGCACTTTGTGAGAAGGTACAAGGCATCGTGGGTGTCCAGATTGCCTATTCGTTGTTCCATTCTCCTTAACTCTTCCAATTTCTTCCTGAGAATTGTGTCAATGGCATTGCTTCCCAGAGGTGCTCCTAGCAAGACACTATTTGTGGGGGCAATGACTGCTGCTCCTGGTAGTTTTGCTCTCACTGCATTTATCATTTATCATTTATCACTGCATTATCATTAGCTTCCAACAAACATGACAGTCTTAACATTTTAGTGGCTAGAGCGAGACCCAGGATGTGGAGGCTTCCGTGGCTGGAAACAGGTAAGGCAGTAGTAGCTAGGAAGGTGGCAGATGAACAACTGGCCGGAGCGGACGCTAACCTGTCTAACCCGATCTGGTAGCTTTGATCACCTCGTTAATACATTGGTACCAGTAATTACCAGCTATTACTAACGTAAGCTAACAACAGGTTCTTGGAACTGGTCTCTGTCGGGATATTCTGAACACTTTGTAGTCAAAGCATTTTGCTTTTCCTTATCCTTCTGCAGATGTATATTTCTCTTTTCTTTCTCTAGGCAGTTTCCTTCATTTTGTTGACCTCATTTTCAGTAGCTTTGACTGTTTGGTAGACTGTTTGATGATCTACCAAGACTTGATAATTACACTGACACTTTTGCATATAACATCCGCATCAACTCAAATAAAGGATATGCTTTTATTTTTCCCTGAATTTGGTGCGCTACGCATATTCAATTAACGTGATGCGCTGAAATTTTAAGTCGGTTAGGAAACTAGAGGTTAAGTTAGGTTAGGTAGGGTTAAGACTGGCGTGAAGTGAGAGGTTAGAAGGAATAAGGAGACACATAGGAGCACGACCACAAATGAACCAACACCGAGAAAATAAGAGAGAAAAAGAATGATGTAGATATATTTCGGCCTGTCACTGAGACCTTCTTCCGTACATATATACTCTGTACTTGGATAAGAAAATTTACTCAGACCCACTCATTCCCATTCACACCCATTAACGCCCACTTATATTTGCTAACCCATGAACTTTGGACTTCTGAAATTAAATTATTAAATAATAGCTGTGAGCAAAGTAACATTTATGAAGGGGTTCAGGGAAACCGGCAGGCCGGACTTGAGTCCTGGAGATGGGAAGTACAGTGTCTGCACTCTGAAGGAGGGGTGTTAATGTTGCAGTTTAAAAACTGTAGTGTAAAGCACCCTTCTGGCAAGACAGTGATGGAGTGAATGATGGTGAAAGTTTTTCTTTTTCGGGCCACCCTCCCTTGGTGGGAATCGGCCGGTGTGATAATAATAATAAAAGCTGGAAGAATATAGAGAATATGTTAATGAAAATAATCATTCAGTAAAGGTTTCTCAGATTCATGTTTGTTATCATAGTAGCGACGTTGTGTTTCAGTTATCATCAGGTTCATTACAGCATAAACAATAATAATACTTGCAAGAAAATGTTTATGGAAAATGATTTTCACAGAACTTATAGTATATATGAGGAAATATGATTTCATAAAAGACATAGAGAAAATTTTTCTCTCCATGTCTATGTTTACACACACACACACACACACACACACACACACACACACACACACACACACACACACACACACACACACACACACACACACACACACACACAAAACAGTCAAGGACCAGGTAATCAGATTGAGGGAGGATAATGGGGAGTTCACAAGAACGACTAAGAGGTATGTGAGGAGCTCAACACGAGATTTAAAGAAACATTTACAGTGGAAACTGGTAGGACTCCAGGAAATCAGAACAAGGAGGTACACCAAGAAGTGCTGGATGAGGTACACATGACCGAGATGGAGGTGAAGAAGCTGCTATGTGAACTTGATACCTCAAAGGTGGTGGGACCAGACAACATCTCTCCGTGGGTCCTTAGAGAGGGAGCAGAGATGCTGTGTGTGCCACTAGCAAAAATCTTCAACACATCCATTGAAATTGGGCAACTACCTGAGGTATGGAAGATGGCAAATGTAGTCCCAATTTTTTAAAAAAGGGAGACAGACACGAGGCTTTAAACTACAGACTTGCGTCACTAACGTGTATAGTATGCAAAGTCATGGAGAAGATCATCAGGAGGAGAGTGGTGGAGCACCTGGGAGGAAGAAACAAGTGTATAATCGACAACCAGCACGGTTTCATGGAAGGAAAATCCTGTGTCACAAACCTACTGGAGTTTTATGACAAGGTGACAGAAGTAAGACAAGATAGAAAGAGGTGGATAGACTGCATTTTCTTGGACTGCAAGAAGGCCTTCGACACAGTTCCTCACAAGAGGTTACTGCAAAAGCTAGAGGAACAGGCACACATAACAGGAAAGGCACTGCAATGGATCAGAGAATACCTGACAGGGAGGCAACAATGAGTCATGGTACGTGACGAGGTGTCAGAGTGGGCGCCTGTGACAAGCGGAGTTCCACAGGGGTCAGTCCTAGGACCTATGCTCTTTTTGGTATATGTGAATAACATGACGGAAGGGATAGACTCAGAAGTGTCCTTGTCTGCAGATGATGTGAAATTAATGAGGGGAATTAAATCGGTCGAGGATCATGCAGGACTACAAAGGGACCTGGACAGGCTACAAGCCTGGTCCAGCAACTGGCTCCTTGAATTTAACCCTGCCAAATGCAAAGTCATGAAGATCGGGGAAGGGCAAAGAAGACTGAAGACAATATAGTCTAGGTGGCCAAAGACTGCAAACCTCACTCAAGGAAAAAGATCTTGGCGTGAGTATAACACCGAGCACATCTCCCGAGTCGCACATCAATCAGATAACTGCTGCAGCGTACAGGCGTCTGGCAAACCTAAGGATAAAGTTCCGATAACTCAGTAAGGAATCATTCAAGACTCTGTACACCATTTTTCGTCAGGCCCATACTGAAGTACGCAGCACCAGTTTGGAATCCACACCTGGTCAAGCACGTCAAAAAATTAGAGAAAGTGCAAAGGTTTGCAACAAGACTAGTCCCAGAGCTAAGGGGATTGTCCTACTACACTGGAGGACAGGAGGGTCAGGGGAGACATGATAACAACATATAAAATACTGAGCGGAATAGACAAGGTGGACAAATACAGAATGTTCCAGAGATGGGACACAGAAACAATGGGTCACAATTGGAAGTTGATGACTCAGATGAATCAAAGGGATGTTAGGAAGTATTTCTTCAGTCATAGAGTTGTCAGGCAGTGGAATAGCCTAGAAAGTGGCGTAGTGGAGGCAGGAACCATACATAGTTTTTAGACGAGGTTTGATAAAGCTCATGGAGCAGGGAGAGAGAGGACCCAGTAGCAATCAGTGAAGAGGTGGGACCAGGAGCTATGAATCGACCTCTGCAATCACGAATAAGTGAGTACAAAAAGGTGCGTACATACACATAGTCCCCATTTTTAAGAAAGGAGACAGGAACGAGGCACTAAACTACAGACCAGTGTCTCTGACATGTAGTATGCAAAGTCATGGACAAGATTATCAGAAGAGTGGTGGAGCACCTAGAACTGAACAAGATTATAAACGACAATGAGCATGGATTCATGGAAGGCAAATCCTGTGTCACAAACCTTCTGGAGTTTTATGACAAGCTAACAGAAGTAAAACACGAGAGAGAGGGGTGGGTTGATTGCATTTTCCTGGGCTGCAGGAAGGCCTTCGACACAGTTCCTCACAAGAGAGTAGTGCAGAAGCTGGAGGATCAGGCGCGTATAACAGGAAGGCACTGCAATGGATCAGAGAATACCTGACAGGGAGGCAACAACGAGTCATGGCACGTGAAAAGGTATCAAAGTGGGCGCCTGTGACGAACGGGGGTCCCACAGGAGTCAGTCCTAGGACCAGTGCTATTTTTGATATATGTGAATGACATGTGAATGACCTAGTAGCGACCAGTGAAGAGGCGGGGGCCAGGAGCTAGGACTCGACCCCTGCAACCTCAACTAGGTGAGTACAACTAGGTGAGTACATACACACACACACACACACACACACACACACACACTACAGACCTCACTCAGGGAGAAAGACCTTGGGGTGACCATAACACCGAGCACATCACCGGAGGCACACATCAACCAAATAACCGCTGCAGCATACGGGCGCCTGGCAAACCTGAGAATAGCGTTCCGATACCTTAATAAGGAATCGTTCAAGACACTGTACACTGTGTATGTTAGACCCATACTGGAGTATGCAGCACCAGTCTGGAACCCACACCTGGTCAAGCACGTCAAGAAGTTAGAGAAAGTACAAAGGTTTGCAACAAGGCTAGTCCCAGAGCTCAAGGGAATGTCGTACGAGGAAAGGTTAAGGGAAATCGGACTGACGACACTGGAGGACAGAAGGGTCAGGGGAGACATGATAACGACATACAAGATACTGCGGGGAATAGACAAGGTGGACAGAGATAGGATGTTCCAGAGAGGGGACACAGGGACAAGGGGTCACAACTGGAAGCTGAAGACTCAGACGAGTCACAGGGACGTTAGGAAGTATTTCTTCAGTCATAGAGTTGTAAGCAAGTGGAATAGCCTAGCAAGTGAAGTAGTGGAGGCAGGAACCATACATAGTTTTAAGAAGAGGTATGACAAAGCTCAGGAAGCAGAGAGAGAGAGGATCCAGTAGCGATCAGTGAAGAGGCGGGGCCAGGAGCTGAGTCTCGACCCCTGCAACCACAATTAGGTGAGTACAATTAGGTGAGTACATACCCCCCCCACACACACACACACACACACACACACACACACACACACACACACACACACACACACACACACACACACACACACACACACACACACACACACAAACTGGGCAACTACCTCAGAAATGGAAGACAGCTAATGTAGTCCCCATATTTAAGAAAGGAAACAGAAACGAGGCACTGAACTACAGACCTGTGTCTCTGACATGTATTGTGTGCAAAGTCATGGAGAAGATTATCAGGAGGAGAGTGGTCGAACACCTGGAAAGGAACAAGATTATAAATGAAAACTAGCATGGGTTCATGGAAGGCAAATCTTGTATCACAAACCTCCTGGAGTTTTATGACAAGGTAACAGAAGTAAGACACGAGAGAGAGGGGTGGGTAGATTGCGTTTTCCTAGACTGCAGGAAGGCCTTTGACACAGTTCCCCACAAGAGATTAGTGCAGAAGCTGGAGGATCAGGCGCACGTAAAAGGGAGGGCACTGCAATGGATAAGGGAATACCTGACAGGGAGGCAGCAACGAGTCATGGTACGTGAAGAGGTATCACAGTGGGCGCCTGTTACGAGCGGGGTCCCACAGGGGTCAGTTCTAGGACCAGTGCTATTTTTGATATATGTGAACGACATGATGGAAGGAATAGACTCTGAAGTGTCCCTGTTCGCAGATGACGTGAAGTTGATGAGAAGAATTAAATCGGACGAGGATGAGGCAGGACTGCAAAGAGACCTGGACAGGCTGGACATGTGGTCCAGCAACTGGCTTCTCGAATTCAATCCAGCCAAATGCAAAGTCATGAAGATTGGGGAGGGGCAAAGAAGACCGCAGACAGAATATAGGCTAGGTGGACAAAGACTACAGACCTCACTCAGGGAGAAAGACCTTGGGGTGACCATAACACCGAGCACATCACCGGAGGCACACATCAACCAAATAACCGCTGCAGCATACGGGCGCCTGGCAAACCTGAGAATAGCGTTCCGATATCTTAATAAGGAATCGTTCAAGACACTGTACACTGTGTATGTTAGGCCCATACTGGAGTATGCAGCACCAGTCTGGAACCCACACCTGGTCAAGCACGTCAAGAAGTTAGAGAAAGTACAAAGGTTTGCAACAAGGCTAGTCCCAGAGCTCAAGAGAATGTCGTACCAGGAAAGGTTAAGGGAAATCGGACTGACGACACTGGAGGACAGAAGGGTCAGGGGAGACATGATAACGACATACAAGATACTGCGGGGAATAGACAAGGTGGACAGAGATAGGATGTTCCAGAGAGGGGACACAGGGACAAGGGGTCACAATTGGAAGCTGAAGACTCAGACGAGTCACAGGGACGTTAGGAAGTATTTCTTCAGTCATAGAGTTGTCAGCAAGTGGAATAGCCTAGCAGGTGAAGTAGTGGAGGCAGGAACCATACATAGTTTTAAGAAGAGGTATGACAAAGCTCAGGAAGCAGAGAGAGAGAGGATCCAGTAGCGATCAGTGAAGAGGCGGGGCCAGGAGCTGAGTCTCGACCCCTGCAACCACAATTAGGTGAGTACAATTAGGTGAGTACACACACACACACACACACACGCGCGCACACCACACACACACACACACACATACATATATATATATATATATATATATATATATATATATATATATATATATATATATATATATATATATATATATATATATATCTTATTATTATTATTATTATTAACACATCGGCCTTCTCCCACCAAGGCATGGTTGCCCGAAAAAGAAAAACTTTCATTATCTTTCAGTCCATCACTGTCTTGCCAGAGGCTCACTTACACTACAATTATAAGACTGCAACATTAAGACCCCTCTTCCTTCAGAGTGCAGACACTGTACTTCCCATCTCCAGGATTCAAGTCCAGCCTGCCGGTTTCCCTGAATCCCTTCATAAATGTTACCTTGCCAAGTCCTAAAAACCATTTGTCTCCATTTGCTCCTATCTAACACACTCACGCATGTTTGCTTGAAGTCAAAGCCCCTCGCACACAAAATTTTCTTTTCCCCCTCCCTTCAGCCTTTCCTAGGCCGATCCCTACCCCGCCTTCCCTCCGCTACAGTTTTATACACCCCTGAAGTCATTCTATTTTGCTCCTTTCTCTGTACATGTCGGAACCACCTCAACAACCCCTCCTCAGCCCTCTCGATAATAGTTTTGGTATTCCCGCACCCCCTCCTCATTTCCAAACACCGAATTCTCTCCATTTTATTCACACCACACATTGGCCTCAGGCATGACATGTCCACTGCCTCCAGCCTTCTCTTTGTTGAATATTCACATCCATATAAGAGCGTTAGTATAACTATACTCTCATACATTCCCCTCTTTGTTTCCATGGACAAAGTTCTTTGTCTCCACAGACTCCTAAGTACACCACTCACCTTTTTCCCCTCATCAGTTCTATGATTCACCTCATCTTCCATAGACCCATCTGCTGACACGTCCACTTCTAAATATCTGAATACATTCACCTCCTCCATACTCTCTCCCTACAATCTTGTATACAGTCTTTCGTCACCAACTTTTTTTTTTATCCTCGTCACCTTACTCTTTCCTATATTCACTTTAAATTTTCTTCTTTTACATACCCTACCAAACTCATCCATCAACCTCTGCAGCTTCTCTTCAGAATCTTCCAGAAGCACAGTGTCATCAGCAAAGAGCAACTGTGACAACTCTCACTATGTGTTAGATTTTTTATCTTTTAATCCCGAACCTCTTGCCAACACCCAACCATTCACTTCTCTTACGACCCCATCTATAAATATATTGAACAATCATGGTGACATCACACATCCTTGTCAAAGGCCTACTTTTACTGGGAAATAATCTCCCTCTTATATACTCCTACATACTCTTCTTTCGTAAAAGCTCTTCCATGCTTTCACTAACCTATCTCTTATTCCATACGTTTTCAGCATTTGCCACATTGACCCCTTATCCACCCTGCCATACACCTTTTCCAAATCCAAAAATGACGTTAAAATAAACTCTTTACCCTTATCTAATTACTGTTCATCTATATGCTTCACTGTAAACACTTGGTCTGCACACCCCCTTCTTTTCCTAAAGCCTCCTTGTTCACATGTTATCCTGCTCTCCGTCTTACTCTTAATTCTTTCAATAATAACTCTACCATACAGTTTACCAGGTATGCTCAACAGACTTATTCCCCTATAATTTTTGCACACTCTTTTGTCCCCTTCGCCTTTACAGAAAGGAACTATGCATGCTCTCTGTCAGTCCCTAGGTACCTTACCCTTTTTCGTTCATTTATTAAATAAAAGCACCAACCACTCCGAAAGTATAACCCCACCTGCTTTTAACATTTCTATCTTTATCCCATCAACCCCAGCTCCCTTACCCCCTTTCACTCTACCCACTGCCTCACGAACTTCCCCCACACTCACAAATGGCTCTTCCTCACTCCTACAAGGTGTTATTCCTCCTTCCCCTATACACGAAATCACAGCTCCTTGTATAGGGAAAGGAGGAATAACAACTCTGCCTCGCGCATATGTTAGATGTCCAAAGATGCAATGTAAATTTTCACAGTAAACACACCACCATGACCATATATTTATCAACAGGATAGTCCAGGTCGTCGACATTCGTAGTGATAGCATCATCCTTTACAACAGACACACCTCACTAAGTATATGGAATTATCTGAAGCTGGAGGTCAGACCGTGTACAGTATATTGGCCAAAAGTCCTACTGCATATTTCTCTCACCCTCAGTTGAGTGGAGACAATGAGTTGCCAAGCTTATTATGCACTTGGAGGGAAGCTTTTACAGAGTGTAAAGGAGCTACACAACTTGTTGGTAACAATGTGGATTGGTCAAACTTTGATATTACCAACATCCTATTTACAGCTCTTTACTACGTATAAAAACGATAGTTGTCCTTGGAATCGCCTGTGCGATCTCCATGTATATGAATGACTAAGGATTCGCCAGCCCTTGTCATCTGCTGATTACTTTTGGACTACTAAAAATAGTTACTGTTTCTTACGTCTTGGCTGTTCTTCAGGATTTGAAGCCCTTTTCTTCCCCTCCTTCTTCATTGTATGGTGCTGACATAATTGTAGATGAATGGTTCAAAGAACCGACATGTTGTTAAATTAAACACATGTGCAACTCTTGGGTATCTTTATTGAGGAAACGTTTCGCCACACAGTGGCTTCATCAGTCCATACAAAGGATAAACTTGAAGAACAGGAGGAGAATGAGGTAATCAGTCCCTCAGCCTTGAGCCGATGTGGTCAGTCCATCAATCTTGAACAGAATACGGCATATGAGCGGAGAAGCAGCTTATAAACCGTATAGCAGGAGAGGTGCAGCAGTCGTAGGTGGTGTCACATTTGTCCAATGTGGAAGTAGGTCGTGCCCAAGGGTTAGGCAAGCGAAGAATTCCCAAGTATTAAGATCCCAAGAAGTTGCAGTGTCTGACAGGATTGTAGATGAATGGTTCAAAGAACCGACACGTTGTTAAATTAGACACATGTGTAACTCTTGGGTATCTTTATTGAGGAAACGTTTCGCCACACAGTGGCTTCATCAGTCTATACAAAGAATAAACTTGAAGAACAGGAGGAGAATGAGGTAATCAGTCCCTCAGCCTTGAGTCGATGTAGGACTGATGAGGGACTGATTACCTCATTCTTCTCCTGTTCTTCAAGTTTATCCTTTGATGAAGCCACTGTGTGGCGAAACGTTTCCTCAATAAAGATACCCAAGAGTTGCACATGTGTCTAATTTAACAACATGTCGGTTCTTTGAACCATTCATCTACAATCCTGTCAGAGACCACATTATGCTCAGTTATGGGCAAGTCTTAGATAACATTTTATAAACAGTGTTTAATAATTGTTATATAAATTTGCTGTCACTAAATGAGTACAGGAAAACACAGGCGTTTGTGATCATTCACAAATATCCCGCACACATAGGAGAATGAAACTTGTGACGGCGTTTCGGTCAGATTTGAATCATTAATTAGTCATACAGAAGTGCTGGAATGTACGATTAGCACATTCCTTCCAGCGAGGAGCTGACTTAAATGATTATGCCTGACTGTGAGGATATAACTTGGATGGAGACACAAGCAAGAAAGTTTGTACTTGCCTGTTTTTGTCACTGTGTGGGTTTCATACCCCCAGTGACAGCTTTTCATTCAAATTTGATACACCAATATATTCGACTGTGTGTGCTTGAATGAATATAATTGATTGTATCTACCTGAATGCATATACACGAATGTATATACAGGACTGCATGTATTTAAATGTACCAGTGTACACGCACTAGTATGTCGGTGGTGGTTAAGCAGCCACTGGTGCACCAGGAGTGGTTAAACAGCTACTGGTGTATTGGTTAAGCAGCTACTGGTGTATCGGTGGTGGTTAGAGAGCCACTGGTGTACCGGTGGTAGTGAGGCAGCCCCTGGTGTACTGGTGCTAGGTTTCTATCTCACTTATAAAATTAAAGGTATAACGAGTATAACGAGCTGTAAGTAAAAGAAGAAAAAAGAAAAATCAGAGTGCAAGTTGTAGGTGTATGTTCCACTCTGCCACAGAATAATTCTCGCACTCTTTGCCCTATAGAGTACATGATTCTCTCACACTCTGCCCTATTGTGTGAAATTCTCTATGGCAGAGAGATTATCTCTAAGGGTCACACAGCGCCATGCAGTGTTGTGTAACCTTTAAGGTTTAGTGCTTAAACTGATTATAATAATAATAATAATAATATTAATAATAATAATAATAATAATAATAATAATAATAGTAATAATAATAATAATAATGATAGTAATAATAATAATAATAATAATAATAATAATAATAATAATAATAACAATAATAATCTGCCATTTGGAAAGTATTTACATTGCTCCCTGTCCTTCAGGGTACAAATTTCATACATTATGTTCTTTTTCGTAGCATAGCAGTGTACAAGCTCCTTGGGGATTAATAAACCAGCATCATCGTTAGTTTGATGAACCATTACGCTAGCAGACTGCAGACCAAAGAACTCTGATTGTGGTGTTGTTGTGGCCACATTTGTTTTTAACCGCAACTTCTACAGAGACATGTTTAGAAGTTCGACATTTTTGTTCCTGAGTTTTAATTATTCACGTTTCTGAATAATCATCAAAGATTACTAATTTGTGTTGAGGTTTTAGGACATTCCGATACACTGCAGGTCCAGGTCAAACAAATTTATGAAGATGTGAGCATCCACGGAATAGATGGTAGTCTTCTGAAACTTTGCCTTTCTAAGATTTAAATATTTCAAATAGAATATAAAAAAAATAATGAGTGGTACTATGTTTCCTTGTCAGTTTCTGGGGGATGACTGTGATAACTTCTTTAAGAGATTAACTCTTTGTCATCACTGAAATGGACTGAACCTTTTTTTTTTTGCGCTTCAGATATACGTAAATCAGAATTTTTTCTTCGTTCATGAGATGATCCAGCCTCCACTGCATCCCATCTTAATTCATTCCATTTATTCTCTAACCTTACGCTGAAGCATTTCTTATATACTGTATGTCTCTATTTCTCAATGTATTTTTTTTTCAAAGGTGCCCCTCCGTTCTATTTACCCTCATAAAGTATTTTCTACAAATATCTGTTAAGTAGTGATCATGTCTCCTCTGGTTCTCTAGTCTTGCGATCTGAGACTAGGGAACTTTTTTAGCCAGTCTTCATATCTCAGCTGTCCTAGTTATAGAATCAATCATGGTGCAAACCTCTGAACCTTCTCTTCTTTTTAATGTGATATGAGGGATTCCATGCTACCGTTCCGTACTTCAGTACCGGTATTACAATTATCTGAGTGGATAAAATGGAGTATGACCGACATGTTGCATGTTGTAATACAAGGCAACGTTTATCTTTTCTGTTGAGCTTGGTCAACCCATGGTTTACTGACACTCTCCACAAAGTGTAACGGTAGCAACAAAAAAGTTTATTCCGCGCCATGTCTTTGTCATCAGTGATCTGAATGTATCCTTCGGTCAAGGATATTCCTATATTTGCCAACTTTGTACATGCCACTGATGTTATTCTGTTTATGTGTTCCTCGAACATAAGGCCTCGTTTGACGTACACCAAGAGACCCTCTTTCCTTTCTGAGTTTTTGAATTACCTACTTATACCGTATTCTTCCTTTGATATCACACTTCCTGATTTCATCCTCATGTGCTCGCAAAGGGAGTGATGGCAGTTGCATTTGGGAATTGATTGGGTGAGATATTTTTGGAGGATTGTCTTTTAGAGGGAGGGTCTTTTGGGAGGGGATAGCGAAGGTTTTTGAGGGACGTGGTGCAGAGGAGGATGAAGAGAACTGGGTTAGTTGTAACTGACATTACCGTGCTTATGTGTTCCGCAAACGAAAAGATTGGTGTGATGTCCGCTAAGAGGCCAGTTACAAAACTTAACTAGCACTCCTTTCATACCTTACCTGTAACTATTTTCATAGCTCAACTGCCGCTGGCTTCGCAGTTTACATTACAACTGCAATGATATAAAGATAATCTCAACTGACCACTGTCACTCATATTGTCTACGCCATTTTTCTCTTTCATCATTATCAACTCACCAGTTAATGTTAACTATCTTTGGTAACTCTAATTAAGAGAAGATATAGCTACAGAACAAGCTTTCCTTGCGACATCATATCACAATGTGTAGAGTTTCATGGAGATTGACTCAATAAACAGTACACAAAACAAAAGGTTGTTGCAGTAAAGCTTTCTCTGCACCTGTGTCTTTTCTTCAGCACTGTCGGCAGTAAACTATTACAGCCTCTCTCTCATCTCTCGCTTCAGTGATTTCCCACATCATG